>NC_081561.1:56052797-56143375 GCF_022355385.1 Mustela nigripes
TCCATTATCTCCACAAGTCCATAGTTAATCCTATGGAGTGCGATAGGCTGGCTTTTAGGCAATTTCATTATTCCAGCCACACACAAGGTGTTAGTTAAGTTATACAATTGTTGGGGAATCAATCCTATTTTTCCAGTTGTTTAATCATGTGCCATGGGGTTCTGCTAATATCCCCACAAAATAATAAGATCTACTAAAGAAGCTATTGTGCAACTTCTCTGAAGTTTACCTCAAATTGTTTAGCTTAGGTAAACAAACATTTAAAGACAAGAAAATCTAGAATTTAATATACATAAAGGTGTGTTACTAAAACATAATTTTTCTCTCTAAAATAACCCTCATTTCCAGAGATAGCCAAATCAGGACTAATTCACTAGAGAAATAAGTCCAGTTTTAACAAACTTGGCCTAATTATTTACATAAGCTCAGCAAGAACAGTGAGTGTGATCAATAGATCTTTTAGAATCTGCTTTGCTGGAACTTTTTATAAGGAATCTCTAGGTTGAACTTTTAGTAGCCTCTCCAGGCCAGAAGCCAAGCCATGTACTTGCCATCAGGCATGCCTGCAATACCTGTCGATCTGGGCGAATTCCTCTTCCTGAGACTGCACCTACCAAGGAGTGACATTCTTTACTCACCTGGCGAGGCTGCTGGGAACTCTGTAAGCAAGGTATCAGGCCAACAGTCCCAAGGGGCTTTATGGCTCCAGGTTTCATAAAGTCAACCTTAGTTCCTTAAAGCTGTCTGGTCTGAGTCTTTTCAAATATAATATATTTGAAAAGTCTTGGTAAAATAACAAGTTTCCAATGGTGTCCTGTTACAAGGAGAACAGATTCTTATTGAACTTAGGCAAATGACTGATTGCCATGGAAGAAAGGATACTTAACTAAGACCTTTTGGTTTCAGAGGGTTCAGATAGAAAAGTTGAATGCTTTGATTTGTTTACAAATCAATACTTTTACATCTCTGTAAGTTACAGATAACTAGGAGCGAGTATCCCTAGTCTGGAAGAGCAAACATTAGAGAGAACCAGCAATGTTTAAAGTAAGACAAAACATTAAGAGACACAACATTATAATCTTTTAGTTCATTTACTCCCATGTTACTAATTCTGGTGAATGCACCTTTAGTTAGTTTTGAAAATTCTTACCCATTTCAATTTTAGGATTTTCAAGTATATCAAATATCTGTATTTGTCCTGAAAGTCCTTTATAAGAATCTCCTTAAAGATAAAACTCATTTTACGAGAGAATTAAAACAATTATAAATGACGGAACTCAGAATGGATATGGTTAGAGCTGAAGAGACACGGGAGTTTATAATTTAGCTGCAAGGAAATCAGGTTACTTCTGTGACACATAACATTTCCATTATTACAATATCAAGCGATGATCTCTCAAAACATTAAAACTTTAGGAAATGCATAGAATCTCTAGAATAGTTACAGCATTTTCCCAAATGTAACCCAAGATTTATCATTGGTTCAGTAGTACTTCATGAGCAACTTTGCACACCAAGGAAAAGCCTGAGTTAAAGAGATTTACAACTTAAATCTTGTCAACATTTGCTAAAATCTTATAAAGTTTTAAAACACATGCCTAAATATAATTAGGGATGTTAAATACCTGATAAAACAGAACATAGAAACTGGGTTTTCTGGGCTGGCAAAGAGAAAACCATTTACATTTTCTTAACAGTAGATCAATTAATCTAAGAAAAACCTTGTCCTTTTGAACAGAGACAATTTCAGTCTTATACCAATGTACCTTAAAAACCATTCATTTAGTCCATCTTGACCATAGCTAAAATTCCTTTTCTGAAGTTTTCCCTTCACAAACCTTCTACAACTTTCCTTTGCATTCAGGTTTTGTCCCAAGTCATTTCCTTCTAAACAACCATCTCATTTAGGACAAAATTACCTTCCCTTATCCTCAAGAAAATGTATTCCCATTCCTTAAATCTTTCTTACATATCTCCTACTTTCCTACATACAGAGTTCCCCTTATTTCCATCAGTCTTAGTTACACTAAGCAGAACTTTGTATTCTTAGAAACACCTTTAGTTATTAACCAATTGTGAACTGTTACAACAGAATTCTTCAGGTGGAAATTTATGAATCAGTTAAGCATAAAACATGTTTACCAACAGATTTAAATACTCTTAGTTTCTTTGCAGTTAGAAGTCAAAAGCACAAACCTACATCCAGTAATTAACGACTTAGCATTTTACCCTGTTTGGTTAAGACTTAGATATCCACAATTTAATTCCATTTGTCATCCAACCAAAACTTTAAACCTTCAGGTTACCAAAGACTTTGAAAGCTACTTCAGCAATTACCCATTAGAACTTTGAGACAGACAATTAACCATCAGTTTAGTCATTTCTTCGCTAACAAATTTTAGTAAATAACACAAGCTTATTTGGCCTTCAGTAAACTTCGAAGTTTCACATTTACTACTGTTAACTTAAAAGACAGGTCTTATCTTAATTAAACCAACAAACTTATCTTCGTTCCAATACTGATTTATGTTCCACCTGGGTCCACTCCACTTTGAATGTTTACCTGAGACACGGGTGGGAAGATCTGGAGTGGGGAGGTGTTAGGTCCAGGGGGTGCTCTTCTTGCTCCTTGACTGTGAAGAAAGGAGCCATGGTGCATGATCTAGAGGCTAGTCATGCAGGCTGCACGCACTTTGGTGCAGAAACACAATAAGGGAGAAACAGAGGAAACAAAGTGCTACTAGGAGGCAGAGAAAGGATTCCCGGTTTTGGAGCTCATAAGCCCCAACAGAGGAGCAGATGCCATGCATTCCCATCAGCAAGGGGGAAGGGGTTAAGCAGTCCAATCGGGCCAGAGAACACAGGGAAACTTCCCCGAAACAAAGAGAGTTTCGGCAGCTGCTTGGGAATATTCCTTATGGTCTCTGTCTTGAGTTAGACTAACCCCAGTTGGCTCCAGTTATAGCCATTAACATGGGAAGTGAGTGAGGGAGAAGCCCCCACATCTATTAGGAGAAACAGAGAGAAATTAAACCAGAGTCCCCTTTGCTAGGGATGGCCCAGCAACCTGGGCTTATCTGAAGTCCTACTATCGTAATTATCATCCAGTATGTTTGGGCAAACACATACCGCAAAAAACCCCTTATTTGGGGTCCTGGTGCAGAGCAATGAAGGCCTAGGTATGAGCAATGCAGGCATCCTAGGTTCAATTGCCCTATTTCCTGCAGAGGAGATCTAACTGATAGATCCCACTGAGGCCATGCAGTGTTACAGGAGTTCAGTCCTTTCCTAAGTTTTGCAATCCAAATTATTTCCAGTGGGTTAAAAGTCACCCCAAGGTAGAGTCCTTGGGAACTAAAGAAGCCTACTGAGGCCATGCTTCCAGAAAATTAATGAAGGTCCATTACCAAATCCCCTTACTCCTGGGTGGCGTCCCACACAGGGTATGTCAGAGGTTTTAGGTGTGTTAAAAAGCGACCGGAGGCGTCCCTCAACAAAAATCGCTATTGATCACCATCTTGCCTTCCCTGGGAAGGCATCTTTGCCATAAAAGGCCCTGGAGGGGTGCCGGCATCCCTCCACTTCCCCATTGCATCCTAGGCTACAGATGGGTGCCTGGTGAATGGACTAGGAAACTGTGCCATGCCATGCCATTGTCTGTCCTGAAAACTGCATACTGTTTTGCCATATTAACCCATGGAAATACTAGAAAAACCCATAGAAATACTAGAAAAGTTTGGCAAGGGGAAATTACCCAATTTCATAGCTTTAAGTAGTCTGTAGAAGACACTGACAAGAAACAGCAAAGACTGAAATCCATCATGGTCTATGCGACATTCCAACACATGTGGTCCTCGCAGCCAACTTCCCTAGGAAACGGTCCCCGGTTGCGTTTTAATTCAATCAGGTACTGGTTTCGGCCGGCTCCCCAGTGGAGGTCTCTTGGCCAGAGTGACTAGGCCAGGGATGTGGAGGGGATCACATTAGATCAATCAGGAGGAAACCTCACACGGGAGTCTTAAGATTGGCAGCCGTCCTGGTGACTTAGGTGGCTGTCCCATTTCTGAGAATTTTAAATTCCCTGAATTTTAATGTATCCTAGCTTGAAGTAAAATGAAAAATACCCACCGGATGATTCTTCAAGCTCCAGGGGAAAAAAAAGACAACTTTTTTTTTTTTTTCCAATAGCTATGCAATTTTATTTCTTCTCTTACCTTACTTTTTAAAAGTTGGATCCTAGCAAAATTTAATCTGAACTGTTTAATGTGTAACTTTAACATTTAAGTTTATAAATTATTGAGTTTAAATAGAATTTGCCCACTTTACATAGAAAGATATCTCTGATAGGTAGTAAATTGTGTAAATTTTTTCTAATCTTTTTAAGGTGGAACCAATGATAATATAAAAGATACATTTTTCAGATTTTCTGGAGTAATGCCTGATAGTATTACATGCTCAGAGACATTATCTGCACCAGTGACTGCAAAATGGATCCCATCAAGTACATTCATACTTGTCAGATTTCATGTGCTGCTTTTGTTTCTGTCACCATAAGCAGGTCACTAATAGGGGTATTCAAAAGGAAAACACAAGTACGGAAAGACAAAACAGGTTGCCTCCGTACTCCTGAGAGTCTGAAGTTTGGGGCTAAATAGGTGATCAGAAGGCTAGTGTCTTTTGTTTTGTCTAAATTTAATGGGTAGTCCTGTCTTGGTTTTGTTTTCCTCCAGATCGAGTTAAGTTTCATAAAACAAGGAGTCTTAGCAGTATCGAGTGGAATTCACACCGTGAGAGATAAATAGCTATGGAGTATTAGAAAGTTTATACCACACACCAGACTTTGTATTTGTCTTTTTACTAAGAGGAACTGTGCAAGATAATCAGTGGAGGGAATCTAACAAACAAATCAAACCACAGGAGATTAAGAACAAGATCTAGTGAGATCAGTGAAGTATGTGCAGCCCTTCATTAGGAATGAATCTGTTAGGTCCTTTCATATGACCTATGTCATCAGTCACTTTCTCTTTCTTCTCTCTCTCAGGGA
Organism: Mustela nigripes; assembly: GCF_022355385.1. NCBI lineage: Eukaryota > Metazoa > Chordata > Mammalia > Carnivora > Mustelidae > Mustela > Mustela nigripes. The sequence goes on from NC_081561.1 coordinate 56,057,842, forward strand.
TTTTCTTTATAATATCTTCCCAGATTAGTTTAGAGTCTAGCTTGTATTTAGAGAAGAGTCTTTTCTTCCTTCAGGTTTACAAGACCTCTTTTTCTGTTCACATTCCTGCCTTCTCCCACATATCAATAATATCCTGTTTGAGACCATTTCCATATAGCACTAAAGCAGCTGTATGAAAAGTGGAAGATTCAGGGAAACTTCTGGTTCACTAGGCAACAGGGTGGTGGACAGTGTAGTTATAAATATGATCAGCTGAATCTTTTGGCTTTCACTGTGCACACAAAGCCAGACATTTCTCTTTACTAAGTTCAAGGTGCTGAGAGACTGTGGACTCTGAGAGACAAACTGAGGGTTTGAAGGGGGTTGGTGAGCCTGGTGGTGTATATTAATTTTAAGGAGGGCACATATTGCATGGAGTACTGGGTGTGGTGCATAAACAAGGAATTTTGGATCACTAGAAAAAAAATTAAATTAAATCCAATTCTTAAAAAAGCAAGAAGCAACATATCATTTTTTCTGAGTTACATGATATACATTCACATTTTTACATTTCCTTCATTTTTAATTCTCCAAAATGCACTTACTTCAGGATGGAATTTCTTATCACAATATTGAGTTCCCGTACACCAAAACTTCATGAAATAATAGATTTCACTTTTTAAATAAGTGTTATTACTGGCAGCCACACAGTGGTTTACAGATAGCAGGCTCCTAGTAAATGTTAGTTCCTTTCCTTTGAGTTTCTTTAGTACTTAAGTAAAATTATTAAACTTCTGTTAAAGCAAGGGATTCACTGTCTGTAATATTTTGAGTTGTAATTATGTAACTACATAATAAATTATGTATTTTTTTCAAAAACCATTTATTACTACAATTGCTATTTTACTTACAATTTTTGGCAACATTAGCAAAATACAAATTTTATCTGAAAGAACAAGCAAGCAAAATAGACATGGAAATTCACAAAGAGCAATAACAAAATAATAATTCTGGCAGATATTCAGTATATTTGTAAACAGAACAAAGTGACATTGCCTTAAAAAATAGAGAGGTATCAATCGAAAAACAGAGAAAGCTCCTGAAAGAACTGAACTCGCTATATTCAGTTTCTTTTGATTACAGGCATAGAAATTGACTCAAGCTAGCTCAATTCTAAGAGAAACAAAGCTTTTGGTGATTATCTCTTCCTAGCTTTTTATGAAAGCCTAGGAAATTTAACCAGATTGGAGAGGGAAAAGGGAGTAGAGAGGCTTAAAGTGACTTTAAAAGGGGGAGTAGTAAGAAGATGGAGGAGATTTCATTGTCAGTATCTTTTAAGAACCTTGGTGAAAGTCAATAAACCAAAGGGAGTATCGAACAATCAAGGGAGGTAGCAAGCCATGCAGGCCTAGGAGAAAAGCATTCTAAGAGAAGAGCAGTTGCAAAGTCTTTGGAACTGGAAGAAATGTGATTTGCTTAAAGAAAAGCAAGGCCAGTGTGTCAAAAATAGTGCACCGGTGGGAAAAATGGTTGTGTAGCATGGCAGAGAACGGGAAAGTGAGAGGAGGTAGACAGGGGTCATCACACCAGAACCTGTAGCTGGCAATAAATAACAATTTGTACTCCTTAGGGTCATATGTTAGGTAAATAGCAAGCAAGAGTTAACAGCGTTGATAATACCAAGCAACCACAAAAAGACAGAACTAAAATATTTCATATTTTCACTGTTTTTAAGACAGAATTTCTGTTATAGGAACAGAATAGGGAGAGAAGCATGCAGATTATGTAATTACATAATAAATATGTAATATGTAGAGTCTAAGATCTTTTTAAGGAAGTAATATGGAAATACTTCTTTCTCCAGTAGTTACCTCTAAAGGTACAAAGCTGTTTTTAAGTCTTCAAGAACAACAGAGCTTTAACTTGCAGTTCTAAGCCTACACACCTACAAGTGATATCTAACCTTAGTAAGTGGTTTTCGTGACTAATTATCTATCTTCACATATATTTGAGTGTGTTTCAATTAAAAAGCAACTTAATTCGTCACATGTTCAGGGCATTCAGAGTTGCTTATTGAAGCACTCAGACTGAAGGGCAATTACACCAAGGGACATTTTTTATTTAAAAATATTTCCTTGGTGTGCCTGGGTGGCTCAGTCCTTGAGTGTCTGCTTTGACTCTAGTCATGATCCCAGGGTCCTGGGATCAAGCTCCACATCGGGCTCCCTGTTTGGGGGGTGGGAAGCCTGCTTCTCCCTCTCCCTCTCCCACACCCCCTGCTTGTGTTCCCTGTCTTGCTGTGTCTCTCTCCATCAAATAAATAAATAAAATCTTTTAAAAATAAATAAATAAAAATAAGAATGTTTTCTCATTAGATTCCCATCAAAATTCACAAAACTGTGAGAGGGATAATGAGTAGAGGAACCGTAATGAAGGCTAGGTATTTTTCAACAAATGACAGACAGGGACTCTTTTAGAAACAGACAGTTATATAGTGACAGTTACCGATATTATACTATCACACTCCAGAAGGTAGTTCAATTCCAAAAAAGAGCCCCTCTCATTTGCTATTTTTGAAGCTTCACAACACTCTCCAGCATGGAAATGGAATACTTCCCTGGAAACTCTGATCCTTGCATGAACGTTTTGTTAGGTAAAACTGGAGCAGTGTTCATCTAGAATCACCTCCCCCTACTGAGGCAAGACTCTTTCTGTGTCCTCTACCCAATGCCTCCTGAAGAAGAGGTTTTCCAGTCTGGTTGATTGTAACAGGCACTAATCTAGTCTTTCTGTGAGCACCACGTGCTGTCCTTTGATTCTTTCCTTAATGTAGAGGAGCTTCTTTATACACATGTGTTGATCAGTCCGGCACTGAATTCTAGAAGGGGGCCTTTAGGAGATCAGCAGCATTCCTTGTCATGCAGCTGTATCCTCTCTAGTGTTCTGTTCCACAAACCTAGGAGTTCTCTTACTCTCAGCTCCATCTCAATTCAGGGTATCCACTGGACTCTGCCCACCTTCCCCCTCTCTGAACCATGGCCGGGAGAGTCTCTCAAGGCAGTAAGCTAGAAGCAAGAATGGGACTCATCTCATATGTTTCCCATCTCTCAGGGATTATTGTCTTTACATGCCTGATGTCCAGTGACTTGAAAACCGTTGTTTCTTGTCATCTATCCAGTTGTTTTGATAGCTTCTGGTGAGGTAGGGGATTGTAAGTCTTGTCTTTGTGACTCTATCTTGGCAAGAAGTGGAAATCTAAATCTATAGGATTTTGAAATTAATTTCTTACCATAAAATAATCCAGTCTATCCAACTAATACACATGTAGTCTCCCTAAATTAGACCATTAGCAAAATAGCTGTTGATTTAAATTAAAATAAAATCCATGGTGATAGAAGATATCTTCAACTTCCTTTTTTTTAGAGAGAACACACACACACACACACACACATGCTGGGGATTAGGGAGGGACAGAAGGTGAGAGAGAGAGAGAGAGAAAATCTGAAGCAGTCTCCATACCCAGCTTAGAGCCCAGTAAGGAGCTCCATCTCCCAACCCTCAGATCATGACCTGAGCTAAAATCATTAGTCAGACACTTAATCGACAAAGCTACCCAGGCACCCTGTGAACATCTTCAACTTTTAAATAACAGTGATTAGAAACAATTTCAAATTTCTTGTTATAGAAAGACATCAGATATTCTACTAGTAGTTTGAGAGAGGACTGTCCTAAATAATAAGATTTCTACATAATACACTTTTGAAAAATAACATGGATTTGGCTCACCACAGACTCCTTGCTTTGCCTAGCATTAAAATATATGAATCTAGTCTTAAATTTGAAAGGTAGAAAGACATTTACGGTATTTCTTGGGTTGGGGGGGGGGTAGAAGCGCAGAGTAACTAATTCAGGTTAAACTTCGTAACAGATGCACCATATGTTACTTGGTCTGAAAATTCATAACAGGAATAGAACACACAAATTTAGCAATAGTATTTCTGCATGGTCTTACAAATAATGGAAGTTTTACCTGCAATAACAGATGTAGCTTAAGTAATAAGTCTCAAAATGGGATTTAAGAATTTATATCTTATGCAGTCAATGTCAGGGTTTTTGGTTTTTTTTGTTTGTTTGTTTGTTTGTTTTTTGAGTGACACTGTGCTTATTTTTTACTCTTAACCATCAAATTTTTTGAATTTCACTTTATTTTTTTTCTGTTTAAAATCATTTAATATATTATAGGCAATCTAGAAAAACAGTAAAAAACCTTAATAGTCTCACTACCCAAAGACAATCATTTACAAATATTTTTATTATCTTCTAGTCCTTATCTGTGTGTGTGCAACTGAAACCAAAAAGTATATGGCATAATATTTATGAACTACATTCTCTGGCTTCAAATCCTTGCCCAGTCACTGCCTAGCTCTTTGATCCTGGATATGATATTTATATCTTTGTGCCTCATCTGTGTAATGTAGAGAATATTACCTACCTCATGAGGATGTTTGAGGATCTAATGGAATCATGTTTATAAAGTACTTAAAATAGGAGCTGACACAGAATAAATGGTCACTTAATATTAGCTATTGTTACATAGATATTTACATGTTTCTATAAACTCTTCATACTGATTTTATGGCCACATATTATGATCTTAAATGCTTGTGATTTACTGAATTAATTCCTAATGTTTATTCAAGTTACTTCTAAAGAATGTCATTATAGATAATGCTACAAAGAAATCTTCATATACATATCTCTGATTCTGGTAAATTATGTATCAGAGTGGGGTTATTGTATAAAAGGATCTATATATTATTTTTTTTCCAAAAGGGTTGTACCAAAATATAACTGGCTTCTTGGATTGTTGATTCTTTTAAAGAAATAATTGACATTTTCTTTAATGATCAACCTAAAGCAGACAATAGGTTGCAGATCACTTCAAAATCTTGTTCTTGAATGTTATAACACAGATTGACAAGCTTTTTCTCTGCTCATATATAATAATATCTTTCTTGATAAAGGGAACATATCCCAATGCTGCACTATCCATCTAGAAATAACATAAATGGAAGTGGAAGTAAAAAAAGAGAAGAGCTAGATGTATTCTCAAATGTCAAGAATTGATATATAATGAAACAAATATGTTATAAAAATCCATTATATTATAATTAAAGACCACCCTTTAAAAAAGTATAATTCTTAAATAAATTATTCATAAATAACAGACTTAATTTAGATAAAATTTGTATGAGGGAGGGAGATGGTTCTAACCCTATAGGAATGACAAGGTTCTGGAAAGTCAAATAGGACCAGAAATACTGCTTTTGCCATATTTGGATGTCTGCCACACTACAAAATACTAGTAATGTATTGAGTACATTACTACACCACCAATACTACTACTACAATACTTAATACATACTTCTGGCGGTGACTGCCTCACTTGAGTGTACCTCCTGCTTTTCATGGTCATCCCTTTCACTGGACAGAGGTCCCCAGAGAATAGGATTTGTATCTTAGTCATCTTTTATTTCAAAACCAAGCACAAAGATAGGCATTTAATGCATGTTTGTCATATGAGTGAAAAGTGTGAATCATTACCACTAAAAGAACCAGGATAATGAAAGATATTGAAAGGGAGCAGACTATGTCACCCTAAAATGTGCCACTTTGGCATGTGGATTATTTTGAGCGGAGGGCAATTGTAATTCATTAGTAACCTTCTTTGCTGTTGTTGTTTAAGATTTTGTTTATTTATTTGAGAGAGAGTGAGTGAGCAAGTGAGGGAAAACATGAGCAGTGTTAAGGGGAAGAGAGAAGAGGAATCTCCCTGCTGAACAGGGATCCTGACATGGGGCTTGATTCCAGAATCCCAGGATCATAACCTGAGCTGAGGTCAGATGCTTAGCCAACTGAGCCATACACGCATCCCTCATTAGGAAACTTCTAAAGACCAGCTATCCTTCGGTAGCAAAGTGGAAAGGATTGTATCATAATAGGAAACATGTAGGGGTCTAAAAAAGTAGAACTATTTTTTTTTTAATATTTTATTTCCTTATTTGACAGACAAAGATCACAAGGAGGCAGAGAGGCAGGCAGCAAGAGGGGGCGGGGGAAGCAGGATCCTGCTGAGCAGAGAGCCTGATGTGGGGTTCGATCCCAGGGCCCTGGAATCATGACCTGAGCCGAAGGCAGAGGCTTTAACCCGCTGAGCCACTCAGGTGCCCCAAAAGTAGAACTATTTTAAAATACTGAACTAGGATGTAAAATTTTCTACAGGAAATGTTAGGGAGAAAATTAGACATTTAGAAGTTACCATGTTGTTTAGCTCCTGTTCCTGGTGTCCACTTTGGCAGACAGCACTCAAAACTGAAGGAAGGTTCCAGTTTAGATCAGAAAGTGTTTTTTGTAATGTTATCCTTTAGGCAGTTGGTGTTTTCCTGGGAAATTATTTCGTAGTCTTTAGTTACATCAATACATCATCTAAATATTCTTTTTTCTTAATGGAATATTTTTACATGCAAAGCACTTTGGACAAGATATACTTGACCTCATTCTGCTTCTCCATTAATACATTTAATGTGTTTTATGCTTTATGCTCTGATTCCAATTTTTCTAATATCATTTAATATAATACCATTCTGTGTTCATACTAGAATCTTTCCTGTAAGGATACCTCAGATCATTTAACCTAATGATTTTTTTTTTTTTTTTTTTGTTTTTTTTTTGGCAACGTGTAGTGTAGGGGTGGTTTTACTTACATGCTAAATAAGATACTGAAGGGCACAGGGTCACTTCTTGATTCAAATCTCATCCAAACTCAGAGATCAGTCACTACACTAGCATGCAGGTAGTTCATGCTTTCTCCCACAAAGCAGAATTCTGAACTTTTTAAAAAATCCAAACCATTGGGAATACTGATGAAAGATGAGGCTGTCATCATCAGAAGAAAAACTAACAAACACATGCACATAGTCATATAGTCATAATTTTTCTGCGTACAATTGCCAAACCTGTCACAGACTCCTAGCATGGCATTCATTATCCAGAAATTAAGGGGCGCACTCTTTTGTTCTGGAGGGTGCATGCTGTCATTGACTTTGTCATGGTCCTCATCCTCATCATCTCTCCCATCATGATCCTGCTCGTCCTCACCACCACAATCATTACAGTGTGTCTCTAAAGTAGTTTAGGATTTTCAGTGTACTTGAATCTACCCTGTTTGATTTTCAAGACTAATTTGGTGCATGTGTGCATGCACGTGTGTGTGTGTGTGTATGTGTATTTAGCAAATGTTCACTATCTACTTCATGCCAGGCTGTCTTTTAGAATATAAGAATAAAAATTAAAATCTGCCCTGGAGGAGCTCATATTTTTTGGTGTTGACAGACTGACAACAAATAATTATACAGTAATTGGAGTACAAAGCCATGAGAGCTGTGGCAAAGATGAAGAAGTAAATGATTCAGGAGCACAGCCCAGAAGACAACTTATTCCTTCTTGGGGGAACTCCATCACCAAAGCTTACGTTCCAGTTGGCATGGAATGTCAATACTTTGTCAATAAACTCAATTGCTTCTACCACTAGCACCACCCATTCCATTGTCCCTTACTCTGGAAGATGTGTATCTGTCCATTTCTTTCCAATTTTTGTTCTAACCCACACATCCCACCTCCCAGACAGATCCCCTCCAATACTTGGCAAACAAGATTAAAAATCTTCTGTTAAAGCATAATCAGGGAATGAATGTTGCCTTGTCCCTATTCGAAGCAGTTTTCTTAGGCAGGCTGTATATCTTCTCACCTAGAACGTTTCGGTAACTTTAATCATTGGTATATTATCTTCGTATATAACATCTCTGCCCTGACTTTTTTTTTCTTTTCTGGCTTGGGCAACTTTTTAAAGATTATTGTAATATATCCACACACAAATTAGTCAGTTATCATTTTGTCCAGATCATTGTCCAGCTTTCTCTCCTTAATTCCTTTCAATTCTCCTTTTATTCCCAGCAGATTGATAACTGGTTAACAATTCTTCTAGGATGTGAAGAAAGAGCTACTTAAAAAATGGAAGGATCATTTTAGAACTAAAAGAGATGAAAAAAAAAAAATCCATATCTAGCTTGCTTGTTTGGAGAAAGGGTTATCCTCAGTTACTCCTTGGTAGTTACCAAGTGAAGTGCCGGCTACATTATTGGCAGAGCTCAGTGCCAAATAAAAATCTGGGCCCCCTTATTAAAAAATTAAGAATTTTAAGATGACAGCAGCAGAACATGAAACCAAGTGGGGCTCCTCTCCACGTAGGGCACAGTTTGATCATGAAAGCCACAGGCCCCAGAAGACAGCTTTGTCTTAATATATGTCACATGTAAGTCACAGTGAAGTGTCCAGGCTAAAAAAATTAGGGAGAGATCAGGGCCTTACAGAGGAAACAGACAAGGAAACAGACAATTGCATTAACAAAAATTTAGAACAAAGAAATCTGTACAGCTTCATAGTTAATAGAACCATTATTCTGGCATCTAAAAAGTCCTGAAAAACAAATTAAATGTCTACTGAAGTTTCTCACTGAAGTGCCAAAAAGAAATTACATAGAAAAAGTTAAGAATTTTATTTGTTCTACTTTCCTTTCAGTGTTCCACACTGGAGAACTCTGACTGAATGTGTGTTTCTCCACAATTCATATGTTGAAACCCTTCCATCCAAGATGATGGTATTAGGAGGTAGGGTTTTGGGGAGGTACTTAGGAGTAGAGGAGGTCAAGAGGACAGAGCCCTCAAGAAAGGCATTAGTGTCCTTGTAAGAGTCACAAGATGGCTGGCTGCTCTCTGCTATGTGAGGACACAAGTAGAGGTCAGCTCCTACAGCCCAGAGGAGGGTGCCCAACAGACCCCAGCCATGCTGCCACCCTGATCTCGAACCTCCAGCCTCCAGAACTGAGGGAAATAACTCTCCGCTGTCAGTGGTACTTTGTGACAGCATTCTGACCAGAATAAGACACTGGCATAAACCTTCCATCTTAATCTCCCCAAATCTCGGAACTCTGCAAGATGGTACCTCAAACCCATCCACACTGATCTTCTTCTCTTTCTTTTTCTCTGCTCTCTTTATAACTTTTTGGATCTTGTCTTTTTTTTTTTTTTTCCCCCCCTGAAAAGGGGCTAGCTCTTGGCCCTACAAATGAATATCAATCTAGCTTTCACTGACTTCCCCAGTTAATTCTGCCCTCTATCTCCTTACTCCAAAAGCAGCTCATGTAAAAAAAAGTTCCAGAAGAGGGTTAGGATAACACAGGAAGCTCCTTAGAAGATAGAAGTCTGGTACACACACAGCTGCAATGATACATTCTTGTCTATGATCCTATGATGACATATTCACGAATATTGGCTAAATCCCCTAGATCATACCCAGCGCTATTCATACAGCCTCTAATCCTGTGGGCTCTGGCTCTAGGAATGATAAACATGCAAAGTCATAGTCATCTAGTGTGATATCAAACCCTTCCTAGAATCCAGAAAGCATTCCTCCTGATGCCTCTTTGGGTCTAGAGATGATAAAGACTTCTCACAAAGGAGCCTTGCAATAATGAGCTGTTATTACTAGACTTTGTGGTTTCTCTGTAGCCTGCCTCCACTTAGTTTCAGAAAAGGTCCTTTAGTTTCAAAGGACAAGAGGAGTTAAATACAAATGTGGGCAAAGGGAATCATGCTACAGTATCTCCCATTTAAAAAATAAACTCGCCTAGACCCCTCTTCCCCTGCAGTACTCACTTCTAATTTTTCTACTTCCATTCATAGCAAAACTCCTTGCAGATTTCTCTTTTGAACTCATTCCAGACAGACCTCTGTTTCCATCACTCCACAAACATTGACAAGGTCACCAATGACCTCCATCTTTTCAAATCCACACAGTTGACACCTTGACTATTCCCTTCTTTGTTTGGCTTTTAGGGTTCAGTCTCTTAGGATGTTTTCCTAACCAAGATACTACTTCTCATTCTCTTTTTATGGTTTTTCTTCATTTTTCTGACTTCAAAAATCCAAACTTTTTCTATCTGCTCACTTCCTAGGTGGCCTCATCTATACGTACAGCTTTCAATATCACCTAAACACTGACATTCCCACATTCACAGCTCTGTTCCTCAACCACCCATTCCTTCATCAACCCTCAAGCTATCACTTCATAATGGACATTCCATTTAGATGCCTACTAAACATCACAACACTTACTTCCCTACTATGAAAATCTTTTTTTTTTCCTTCCTTGCAAACCTGCCTCTCTTCTCATGTCATAGCTACACCACTCACCCTTCGGCCTTGGCCAAAAATTTAGGAGTAAGTTTTGAATCCACTATCTTCACTGTCCTCATCCAGTCTCTCTATAAGCCCTGACATTCCTACCTTCACGATGTATCTGAAACTGACACTTCTCCCTATCTCCCCACAGCTTCATACTAGTGGGACTGTAATTGCTGCTCACTTGGATCCTAGCAATGTCCTCTGACTGCTGCTCTGCCTTTAGCTCTCTCCCAGCTTCTTCTGTTCTTCACACGAGAGGCAGGGTGAGATTTAAGGTACCATTTGGATCATGCATCCTCCTTGCTTTAAACCCTCCAGGAGTTGCCAAGAAGAACAGTTCATTCCATATTCATGAAAAGAAAAAGACAGGAAAGAGGAAAGTGACGATTTTCCAAATTGGTGTTTTTTGAGGGAGTTTTGGTAAAGAACCCATTTTCAAAAGTATGAGCAGAATGTGGGGAAATCACAGCTAACAGACAATTACCCCAAGCTTGTAAGTAGAGGAGACTGTTATTCATGGTCATTGAAAATGGCTAGCAAGAGTCTGGTATCTGCACCCTTGGGTTTGGAGGTTTCTTTCTTTTCTAGGACTTATCAGAATTGTAATAAAACACATTTGTTTGAAACTTCTCTCTCCCAAATAGACCTTGAGTTTCCAAATACCAGGGACAGTGGGAACACACCTGTTCCACACTTTATCCCCAAGCTTAGCACACCCTGACAGAGAGGAGTTACTCAAAAATACATCCTTTTAAAATATTTATGGATGAGTAGAAGAATGAACAACAGCAAGTTCCTTGGGCATAAGGTCTCTGGTCCAAATCTGTATTTCAGAGACACAGGGCAGAGAACCCTGAGAATCTATCTCTAATAGACACATGCATGGTCATTTTTTAGAGAGAAGCTGCTCTTCGGAAGCCCAGGCTGATCCTGTTGAGTTCCAGACAGCTTGCAATTGAAAGATGATATGCTGAGATCTTTCTTTTCTCCTTTGCTCTTTTCCAGGCTTAACCCCTTTCTGATTTCAGGACACTTTGTTAACCTCTTCCCACCTGTCTTCCAACCCAATATGTATTTTCTCCAATGAGTATTGTCTTCTGTCTTTATAATGTTGGAAAACAAAAAACAAAACAAAACAAAACAAAAAAACAAACAAAAAAAAAAACCAAACCTCTAAGCAGTGCTGTATTAATCATTCTCACATTCCTTGCTCTGGTGACAGACTTGTGATTTGCCTTCTGAGGATGTCAAGTCACTCTTAGGGCCCCTAAAACAGATTTTTCCATCCAAGCTCTAGAAAAACTGGCATCAGATCTGCAGAATCAACTTTTTTTTTTCTTTTTTACCCAGAAATATGGCAGTTTAGATGCTCAGGAAAAAATTTGTCTAGCACCAACACTTAAAAATATTAAATGAAACATTTTGTAAGGATATTTTTTATAGTGAAGCTGACCTGACAGTAAAGTAATGAAAAGAATCAGAGGTTTCAATGGCAAGGAAGCACAAATCCAGAAATGTTAACTGTGCCCTAAAGCCAGTGTTTGCCCTGAGGGGAGCCAGTGACCCTGTAGCTTCAGGCTTGGGTTTCATTGGGTCATCTTTGACAAGACAAGAGGAAAACCCTGGCACCTGAGTGAAGTGAGAAACAGAACTGGGATCTCACACATATGCAGAACCCCTGAAGGGTGACACCTTTTTTGGTTGAACTGAGAAAAACTGATTTTGTAGAGGGAAAGAGTGGGGAGAACATGTCTCTTTTGTTTTTGGTCCTGGGTCAAATGAAAAAGAAATTGAGAATTCCTATCTGGAATTCCATACTTAAAAGCAAACATGGCTACTCTTTTGAAAAATATGCTTTAACTGCCATCTTTAAATAATTCCGGAAAATAAAGCTTCAAATAGAGTATCTGCTCTCAAACAATGATAAGCCAGAGTGAGGTGTACACAAGGGTTAGTTTTATTTTTTTTTCTTTAAAAAAAAAATATGTTATACATGCCAGTAACATTTTCAAAGAAAATTATACTTCTCAAATTGGATGGCTGAACCCTATCATGTCTTGGGACGGATGGATTCTCAGAATAAACAAGGTGAACTCTTAGAGCACTCATTTTACTTAGAGACGTTTACAATGGTTTAGCACACTCCAGCTAAGCAGTCTTGTACCTAACAATTATAGCAAAATCTTGCTGCTTACCTTCCATGAAAGACACATTCTGCTTTGTCTTTTGCCCATTTTATATCATTGCCTTGCAAAAGTAAATGGATTGTGTCACTTTTAGTTTTGTCATTTTGTTTTTATTATCTGTTTAGCATTTACCTGTACCGATGATTCCTGCTAGATACATGACCCTGCATTCATCCACATTCTGAGATGGCTGCTAGGTCAATTTCCTTCTTTGGATTTTGAGCAGCTATAAATAAGGAATATTGGGAGGGGAAGGACCAGAGAAGAGCTGAGGTCTGAGGTGACCCGCCAGATGGACTCTAATACCTTAGCTTAGGCCACGTAATATGGACCGGACACATTCTTGTTCATATTCCTCTACACCCATTAGTACATCGTATTGCATTATAATTGTTCAATGCCTCTCTTGGCCCACAAAACCATAGACACCATGAAGCAAGGGGCAAGTTTCCCTTACTGTCTGCACCTAGTTCAGTGTTTGGCAAACAGTGGGTCTCCAATGAATGTTTGTTGAATGGATGATGGACAAAAGAGATGTTCCCAAGTTTCATTAGCAAGCACAAATGTAATTATAGCAACCAAAAGAACTTGAGGGCTGGTTCCCTTTACTTCCCTCTCCCTCTTGTTTCCTCTTGGAATTGTACCTGTTAGTTAAATGTAAGTGTTCCAGAAAACTTATAAACACAGATTTGTTCAGCCAATTCTCAGGTCAAAAGGCTCACATTACAGCTTTACCTATGTGTCTTCATGGAGCATTCAGACTCAGTAATTTGAAGAAATAATTATTGCCATGAGGCTGATTTTCGTTAATTTTTGTTGTCTTTTTATTCTTCAAGGGCACTTTTTCACATCATAGCCTCCTACTAGAATCTAATGTATGTCAAAGATGAATTGAGAATGCTGCCAACTTATTTTCATTGATGTTTTCTGAATGTTCTCTGAATCATGTGTTATTGACTAAGGGTTAGCCTTATTTTTGCAAAATAAGATGTGGAAGATTTGGATTTGTGATGGTGCAGTTACCGTTAGGCTCGTCTCTGTTCTTAATTGATTTCCACAAACCACTGTGCTGTGTGTTTTTTCCAGCTGCAGCGCTATGTTTAATTTTGGCCTGTGCAGTTATTATTATAGAAACATAGAGCTATGGGATGTTGGAGCTGGAAAGCTCTTTTGAGACAATGTAGTCCTACTCTCTTATTTTATCTCTTGCTCCCCAGCTCTGCCATTCGCTCTCTGAACGGATATGTGCAAAAGTAGAAACTGTTTCTGAAGACTGATTCTTTTTTCTAGAAGTGGAGATTTATACTCCCTTCTCAAAAAAAATTTTTTTACAAACCTTTTTAAAGAGATGCACAGAAAATATTTGGTATTTATTAAAAAAAAAGAAACTTACTAGAGAAATCTTTAAGATATTTATGATTCTAAAAGTTTGACGAAATAAGGTGGAAGGGGCTTTGTAGCCAGCGGGAGCTGTTCTCAAACACCTGATCTGCAGCTCTAATAATCTAAACCAGGAGAAACCAAACCTCATTTCCAAAGAGTCAGATTGTACATATGTTAGGTTTTGCCATCCTCTCTTTAGCAAGTACTTAGCTATGTCTTTCTAACTGAAAGTAACCTATAGATCTAGATAAACGAATGAGCTTAGCAATGTCCTAGCGAAACTTCATTTACAAAACCCAGCAGCAGACTGGAGCTAAAAGCCTATAGTCTTCAGACCCCTGATGAACTGCCATTTTCCACGTTGCATGAGCTTGAGAAACTTACGTAAATTTACACATTATAATTGACAGCTATTTGATAATTCATACACTTAACAGCCCCACCTACCTTTCACCTCTGGATTGCTATTTCCTCCAGATCAAGAACTGCATATTTGGGGCTCCTGGGTGGCTCAGTGGGTTAAAGCCTCTGCCTTCGGTTCAGGTCATGATCCCAGGGTCCTGGGATCGAGCCCACATTGGGCTCCCTGCTCAGCGGGGAGCCTGCTTCCTCCTCTCTCTGCTTGCCTCTCTGCCTACTTGTGATCTCTGTCTGTCAAATAAATAAAATCTTACAAAAAAAAAAAAAAAAAAAAAAAAAGAACTGCATATTTCCCAGGGCCTGACACAAGGTGAAATCACAGTAGGCATTCACACAGTGTTGGTTGAGTGAAGGAATGAATGAGGGTATACTCAAGAAAATTCCAGAAAAATCCCAAAGAGAAAGACATTTGTGAACAATCATCAAAGAATTAAAAAACAAAACAAAACAAAACAAAACAAAACAAAAAACTGTAGGACTTTATAAATTTTGCATTAAGCATGCAGAGCATTGTATGTGTTTGTATCTGTAAATCTCAGGTTTGCATCTCTAAGTATTTTTAAATACTAAAATATATGAAGTCTTTACAATCCTTAATCTGAGATTTTGCCCTAAATGGATAGGATTAGGAAATCAGGCATGCCCTAAGGACTCATCTTGATAAATTACTGATATCTAAATTCAGCTGGATGGAAATGGATTAATTAGGTGGATCAGTTCCCTCATGAAAGTGCATAAAAAAGATTAATTCATAAGCAAGTTGCAAACTGCTGTTCCAGGCTTCAGGATTGTCACAGAATACTTTCATTCTATGTTAAAATAAGTCCCTGGAAAAACATTTTTTAGGTTATCTGACATATTCTTGCTGAATTTTTCAACTGATTACCAGAGGGAAATTTTTTACACCTGAGAGAAAAAACAAGACAGATTTTTTTTTTTCCTTTTTCTCCCCTGGGTGGCATCTGCCAGTAACAAAAAGTATGTCTCACTTTGCAAAACTGAGTAATGTAGGCGGGAAAAAGCACTGAAGGGCAAACACTGGTTTGCTGGAAAATAAGGATCCCTGCTTGCTCTTTGAAATCCTATTTTCCCCAACTGGAACTTTCAGATGTAGCCCTCTGCTTGATGGCTAGAGTAACGTTGGCCCCCTCCGCCAGCTGTGACAAGAGAAACAGAGAAAGATCATTTTGACCTTTCTGCTTACATTTTCTGTCCTTGAAGCTGTTTGGTAATTTTTTTTTAGTTGTGTTGTATGTTATTCTCCATTCTCACTGCAATCCTTGAGAATTTATGAAGGACAACTGCCACATATTCACAGGTAGGAAAATTATTTTTTCTTTAAATCTATCAACCCAAGAGCTCTCTCCTTTTCAAGAGTTATTCTGAGAGGCTCTAAGCTTATGCCAGTCACAGAGCCATTGTCCAGGACATATTTGCAACTGCTCGGTTGGAATCCCTTTGGATGCTCTGCTGTTTTGAACATTTTTGAGGGAAGCCATGCTTCATCTTTTGAGAGTGTGTTTGGTTGTATAAACAGCCCTAAATCATTCAGAGCTAAAGCACATGAACAAGGCAAGTGGCCAAGTTGCATAATACAATTTTTCACCCAAAGCTGGGATGGATGGTTAGGGAGAAATACAGGAACTTGGGAGCCTCCTGCCCCAGGCAGAAGAACAAACCACCGTCAAAAATCACAGTTTTTTTATGTGACTGCTGGATAGCTTGTCGATACAAGTTTCAAAATGTCCATATTCGAGGAATGTTTTGAGCATTGGGGTTAGAGTCTATCTTCCCAAGGAGACCACTTTTAAGGAAATCTCAATGTATATATTCTTTATTTTTTTATTTGTAGAGAGAGAGCTCACAAGGGAGAGGGAGGAGCAAACGGTGAGGGGGAGAGAGAGAATCTTAGGCAGGCTCCTCGCCCAGCCTGGAGCCCAAGGCAGAGCACTGTCTCACCACTCTGAGATCATAACCTAACCTGAGCTGAAATCAAGAGTTAGATGCTTAACTAATTGAGCCATCCAGACACTCCTCGATGTATGTATTTTTTAAATTAACATTTTCTTCTGTAATAATCATATAGCACTAACCATGTGCCACTCTTTTTCCTGCAAATCTTACAAATATTACCTCACTAATCCATATAAAAACCCTCTGAGATAGGTACTGGTTTTAACTATATTTCACAGTGAACAAACTGAGGTCAAGTAATTTATTCAAAGTCAAATAGCTGGGGATAGGTTTGAGTTATCTCCCACTCAGTTCAGCTCCCAGCTCTGGAGTATGTGGTATGCTTCTAAGTGGCATCTGTCTTGCTACTTTATGGCTATGCTTCTCCATAGAGGAACCTAGGCTGCATGGGTTCCTATAGTGACCTCTCTCTCCCAGTCCATCTCCTCCCCCAATCTGCAGAGATCAAACAGGAGCAGGGAAAATGGGCCTTTCAAGTTAGAAGAGACTTACTTTAAGGAATCAGGAGCTTCAGAAGAGACAGCACACAGGAAGCTTTGAGGAAGTCAGGACTTGCCATGGTGGCTTCCACCCTGCACATCTCGCATTTGCCAGAGCACAGGTGGTTTGACTTTCACTGGAAGAATATAAGAATGCCTTCTGCTTTTCTTTCACCTTCCAGGTGTCTCGAAAGTACACACGAGTCTAGAAAATGTAGTTCCTAAGGATATGCCTCCCGCCTGACATGGGAGAGGTTAGAAGGGGGAGTATGGCGTTAGGTTGCCAGCAGCCAGGCACATGGGAAGTCAGGGAAAGTTTGTTCCCAAACAATTGATATTATGGCTCAGGAGGCAGACCAGATCACGAAAGGTCTGTAAGTCAGATGCAGCATCAGAGAATCCATAGTTCCTGGTTATGTGTTGTTCATCAACAATGGAACAGGTGCTCTGGGAGATATTAGACTTAAAACCACCTTCCATACTTTAATATTGATTTGGCTATTAGCTTGGGATGGACAGTTTCTCCCTCTTGAAACTGGGTAGAAAATGATATGAATCCTGATACTAAGCAGGAGGGAATAAACAGAAGGAAAAGAAAATAGAAAATGCACATTGGTTTTTTTCTTCCCTTATTCTCTGTGTGATTCTGCTCTTAAGCCTTATTTTCCAAAATGCTGCTTCTCACATAAATAAGCACACTAAAGTGGCAAAGGGAATGCCTGTTTTTACCAGCTTTCAAAGAGTGTACGAGTTAAGGCTTTAAGTATTTATGGTTTTAATTTTAGGCTCAGATGCAGTACAGTGACCTAGAAAGGCTAATGCTTTATGGTATAAGGTTTGAAAAATATTCAGCTGAGTGACTGGGTAACTCCCTTTGGAGATGAAAAAAGCCATTTGTTAAATTGCTTCTCTCTGTCTCTGTCTCTACCTTTCTTCTCTCTCTCTCTGTCTCTCCCTCCTCCCACCCACACCGTTCTTTTCTCTCTTTCTCAGATTTTATTTTGAAAGCCATCCACTAGGGGAAAAATGCATAGACAACACACACCCAAGCATTGGTGAACAGCCACCTAACACTTCTTTCTTGATCCACTGTAAGGAGCAGATTATAAGAAACATGATATGGACAATTTAAAGTCCATATACATACCAAAGTTGTCACACTGTTCAGTAAGATTATATAATGACCTTAAAGATCCAATTGAAATGTTTCTATATATTTCTGTATAGTTCGGCTCATGATTTTTTTTATGAGATCCAGGACAAAAAGATCACAAAAAGATCACAAAAGAGTGATGGTCAAAACCATTTCTAGGGGCACCTGGGTGGCTCAGTGGGTTAAGCCTCTGCCTTCTGCTCAGGTCAGGATCCCAGGGTCCTGGGATCGAGCCCTGCATCAGGCTCTCTGCTCAGCAGAGATCTCTCTCTGTGATCTGTCTGTCAAATAAATAAATTTAAAAAAATCTTAAAAAAAAAAAAAACATTTCTATACTGAGTGAGAGACCTTTTATAGAAAATGAAACGATTATGATATAATTATAGTTTAGATATGCATAATGACAGAGCTTGTTGTTATGTCAGTGTCCTTCACAGCATTCCTAGCTCCCAGGAACAAATGTTTAACTCACCTCAAATTGGGTCTGTTACAGGGAGGCAGATTTTAAAATTCCAAATAATAATAAGAAAAACATAGAATGCTTGGATGCCTGGGTGGCTCAGTCATTAAGCATCTGCCTTCAGCTCAGGTCATGATTCCAGGGTCATGGGATCGAGTCCTGAATCAGGCTCCCTGCTCAGCAGAGAGTTATCTTCTCCTCCCCAACACCCTCTGCCTGCTGTTCCCCTGCTCACGCTGTCTCTCTGTCTGTCAAATAAATAAATAAAACCTTACAAAAGAAAGAAAGAAAGAAAGAAAGAAAGAAAGAAAGAAAGAAAGAAAGAAGGAAAGAAAAGAAAACACAGAATGTTGTATCAAACCAGGGGTAGAAGATCAGTTTCAGAGCAAGACTGGGGATTTCAGGAGATCTCATTCAAACAAAGACCATGCAGAAATGAAGAAATCACAGGCACAGTTGTGTTGAGTTTCGTGAGCTCCATGTTCAATTCTGACCTAATTCCTACCCTCCCAGCAACCTCAGCAGGTAGTCCCTGATCTTCCCCCCACAAACCCTTGACAACTCTCTTTCATCACCTTCCCTTGCTTTCCCTCCCTTTCCTTTGGGCATATACAAATATTCATCTGCAATCTTTATTCTCACCACCATCACCACCATTATCTTAGTCTAAGGCATCATCTTCTTTCACCTGATCACTGTAGTAGCCTCCTGCTGCTAAATGTAAATCAGGTCAAGTCACCTCTCACCATCAAATGTCCCAGGGCCTTGCCTCTCACTACAAGGATACCTCAAATACTCAGTATAGTCTACATGATCCATTTTATCTCTGACCTTTTCTCCTATGACTCCCACCCTATACGAGCTCCATCAAAACGCCTGGCTATTGGGAGGCTGGGTGGCTCAATCTGTTAAGCACCAACTTTTGGTTTCCACTCAAATCATGGTCTCAGCGTTGTGAGATCAAGACTTGCATGGGCTCCATGCTTAGCTTGGAGTCTGCTGGAGATTCTCTCCCTCTACCACTCCTCCCACTTGCATTCTCCCTCTCTCCCTCTCATAATAAATCTTCAAAAACAAAAAAACTGGGTTTCCTCTAATGTGCCAAGTATGCTTTTACCTCAGGGTCTTTTCATGTACTTTTTTCTCTCCCTGAAATTTCCTTCCCCTGCATATTCACATATCTCAATGTCCCCCACTTCTCTCCTTAAATATCACTTTGTCACCCAAATATATAAGCTGATAAATCTTTCCTCTGAACCACACTGCCACTGGCACTTTCTACCCTCCTTATCTGCTTCATTAGCTTTGTTTTACTCTATCAGATTTATCATGACCTAACATTATATACTTTGAAAAAATTTACTTATTGTCTATCTCCCTCCCTGGAATGTAGTATCAATAAGAGTGAGAACACTTCTTTTTCTGTCACTATATCCTTACACCTAAAACAGTGTCTGACACCTAATCAGCAATCTATATATTTGTTGAATGAATGGTCAAAGGTACGGTTAAATGCAAATCAGATATGAGTCAACTTATTTAAAGCAGTAACAGCCAAGCTAAGACATGAGAGTGCATTGGTTCTGATGAATTTTTCTCAAAATGTTTTCACAGTGTTTGGGGCCTCCCTTGATGTGGTTTCGTACTTAAGGAAGAGAATATTAAGACAGCCTCAGGGGTGACGCAAATGAGAGGTGGCAGAAAGCACAGAGTGTGCCAGCTGGTATTACTCCACTTGAGTTCATGCGGACATCTAAACAATAAGAAGTGCCCCACAGCATATTCTCCTTTAAAAAAAATCCGACATATTAATTCTTTTCCTAATGCAGACTTGCTATAAGAACACATCACTAAATGCAATTTAATATAAGTGCAAAACAGAAGGATGATATACTCGATGATATACTTCACAGTTAATTTCATAGTTTAATTTGTGTATTTAGCCTAAGAACAGTCTCATGCAGTAAGGTTGTGAGAAAGACATAAAGGAAAATGGCTTTAATTCACTGACAAGAGCCTCCTTAAAAAGATGTGATTTCTACCTCTGTGACTCTGTCACACAAAACCGTTTACTAGAAGTGAAATACTCACTGCAGATAATATCAAATAAGCAGTTAGATGAGATCCTTCTCAAGAATCTACTCTGCCACATGAACACAACCATATTTAGTTTTAGTCGTAAGTGGAGTGAAGTAGTTAAAGCCTGAGTTAAATAACACCGTGCAATTCCAAAATTTGAATCTTTTAAAAGAATCAGAAGTATGAGGATTTTAATTTAAGATGGACATAGGTTTTACATTGGAATACAAATTATACCCACAACCAAAAGACAAAGATAACAAAATCACCGTGGGTAAGGGAGGAAGCAAGTCAGTACATAAATCTGGGCTGTGGAGGGGGTGATAGAGTGAAAAGCTGCCACTTCATTTCAATTCAGTCCCAAATGCTTTATGAAGAAGAGGCAGCCTTAGAAGGAGTTGAAGGACGATATTTTAGAAGAAAGGACATTTAAAAGTGGACAGAAAGTCACATGGTCAAGTTCAACTGTTTGTATGTGCTTTAGCAAATGAAGTCATGCATACTAAATCAAGTTACTAGATTTAGATCTGTACAATGCTCTGGAAATCAAGCACCATATTAATTTTTCTTTATTATTGACTTACTATCCAGAAGGTTTGTCTATGTAATAGTAGTTCAGTGTAATGGTTTTCCAAGGAATTGGGTGGCATGGATGCCCATGTACATAATGTACGTATGAATGTTTTAAGTTGTGGACAGATGACTATGCTAGTCTACAAAGAATTCTTAAAGACAACATTCTAGTTGTTTAGGATAATAATCAAATGAATCTAGTATGGGTAGATATGTTCATTTATTTGAGAGGGCATGAGTTGGTGGTTCTCTATAAAGATATGCACTATTTCAGTGAGTGTGTAATGTTATCAATACTTGTATTCGGTCAACAAGCATTTTAGGATTAGTGCGCTGTAGGTAACGGCTCACTACACTTTTCATCTCTGCATTCGCAGCCATCCAGGGTACCCCTTCTTCAGTGGAGGTGTCCAAGAGACATTTAGGAGCTGAAGAGAGCTGAAGGGAAATGGGGAGATTTGAGGATCAAGCTCAAATGGAAAGGAATGGAATAGAACAGAGCCCCTAAGACCACAGAGGTAGCAAGGAATTCTCAAAAGCAGAGAGATGAAAGAAAAGGATCAAATTCTGGTCTCTGACTTATAATTAATAATAAACAAAGGAATCCTGAAACAAACCTTCTAGCCTGGGCCTTACTGGAGTCAACTGAACTATATACTTTAAGAGAAATGCCTCTCCCGGCCCTCAAAACCCCAATATTGAAATTCATTTGTGCTAAAAAGAAAACACTCCTTCAGAGAAGTGAGAGGGGCCCTTATTACATGATTCTATCAACCTATATAATAGATTTCCTAGGACCTTGCTGAGATTGGCTGAGAGGACCAGACTTTGGATGGCAAGTGACAGAATACGAGGAATGAGGGTAATTATGAGCATGGTGCACTTCAGAGAAATACCTGCATAAGTGACATTTTTAGGGGGAGAAAAATGGAGTGCAATTCTGAGTATGTTGAGGTTTTGGTGCCTTTGGAACTTGTGAGGAAAGAGAATGTGGTAACCATTTGATCATAGGGGTCAGAAACTCCAAAGAATGATCTGGGGATGCCTGGGTGGCCCAGTCAGTTCAGCGTCTGCCTTTGGCTCAGGTCCTGATCCTAATCAAGTCCCACATCAGGCTTCCTGCTCAGCCGGGAAGCAGCTTCTCCCTCTGCAGGCTCCTCCCCTGCTTGCGCTCTTTCTCTCTAACTAATAAATAAATAAAATCTTTCAAAAAAGAAAGAAAGAAAGATCTGTAAATAGATTTAGAATTGGTCGTTAAAATGGCTTTGCAGTCAGGGCATTGAAGAGAGCATCTAAAAGCAAAGTACATTTAGAGAGAAAAGAAAGGAATTTAGAGCAGAGCCCTTAGGGTAGGGAGAAAGAGGCATCCAAAAAGGTAGCTAAGATAATTGGCCAGAAAGAAAGGAAGGAACTGGGAGAGAGGTGTAATGGAATTCAAGGACCAATGTGTGCCAGCGGCCACCTGGCTTCATTCTACCTGAACTGCGACACAATACAAGTGATGGTCTAATAGGAAAACCTGTAGGAGCAGTCAGCTATGGGAGCCACGGAAGGAGGCGGTCTTATCTAAGAGGGAGACGCCTTCCGGAAAGGCAACATCAGGAACAAAGGCATGCAGGTAAACAAGAACAAAACAATTTGCTTTTGTTGGAGAATAAAATGCGAGGGAAAGCAGAAAGTGATGAGTGATTTGATTCTCTTAACAAACACTTACATAAGGCTTGGCACGGGCCCAAGAGTGTTCTAAATGCCTTACACAGATCAACACCGAGTGCTTTCAGCAATCCCTGAAGTAGCTTGGATTCTAATCCCTCTTCAGATAAGGAAATGGAGTTTAAGAAAAGGTTAGGTCACTTGTGGGAGACCTCATTGCTAGATGTTAGCAAGGAGCAGAACAGACCTTCGTACCCAGTTAGCCTGGCTCCAGAGTCAACATTCTTAATTACCACGCCTGCCAGCTTCTGTGGAAGATAGGTGAAAAGAGAATTCTTGAAGGGATTCTGTGTCGAGAGCTAGATGGGAGCGGTTCCTTTGCTGCATGGAAATTGAGCCTACCTTGGATTTTGTGGCATTTCATGGACATCTGGAGTGTCCAGTGTGTACCTGGGAAGCCCCCTAATCCCTGGGTCACTCGACCTTTGGACCTCCATTTCCCCACCCATAAAAATCACTATGATACTGGCCGTTTTTTATCACCCCCACAGGAAACTTGGGAGCACTCGTGATGCACTACCTAGGAAAATTCCCTGGGCCTGCGGATGACAATTATTGTTGGCCCTGCTACTGTTATGTCATTACTATGCTCTGGGTCCCTTTTATTAGCTTCAGGCCAAGAGAGGAATTTATTCAAAGAGTATACAGGGTAAGTGAAAATAAGAACTTACTGTTTCTTCATATCCTATTTGGAGAATATGTTTAAAAGCAAATAACATTTTAATAGCAAGTAAAGGAGGCATTTCATTGCTTTTCAGTCAAACAGTAATGATTCTACAATTACATTTTCTCCTCCATCTAAAATTACCACTACGGTGTGTTCCTTCATTCACGCATTTAATTCTGGGCCTTTCAGCAACCGTTTGAAACACTTGGCTTTACCTGCACATCTTCATTGCCATGTTTGGTCCATCTAGAAACATTTCTCTTTCCAAAATGGAAAAGCTCATCAAAGAGAAAGCACCAAGTGCGTATATATAACTTTTGCCGGACTCTGGTGAAATCTGTAGGCACAGTAAGCTAAGACCGAAAAGCTGCTGACTGGCTGGGAACAGGGGGAGCTGACTGGAGTGAGTGGCTGGCAGCCCTCTTACATGTGGTTCCAGCCCCTTGGTGGTGGTGGACTGGGAGTGGTAAGCAGGACACTATCAGATTTCACACTCAGGGACCTCAGGAGTTGATTGATGACCCTTCTAGGAGAGATGCTGTCTTAAATAAAGTAAATGTCAAATAAACCAAAATACTATTCATAAATCATGGGAAGTAAGGATGCTGCCATTTCCAGTAGCCTGACAAAAATCCTGTAATGCACACCAGCTGTCTGCCCTGTTCAATCTAACAGAAACGAGGGCTCTCCAGGGGAAAATCATCAGATATTCTAAACTGTCTCTCTTCTCCTCCCCTACCCCCTGCATCTTGTTTCTGGGCCCCGTGCACATTCCTCTGTAATAGGAATTACTAGACCCAAGCCCCTTCTGGATAGCCACACTGTGAAGAACCTGGTAACCTGGTATTTACAGATTGACAGACCCAATTAAATTTTTACTAAAATCAATTCACACCACAGTGTTATCTCAGCTTTAATCTACACCCCATTATGGAATCTCTATGTAACTCACACATCTTCTTAAAGGTATTTTTCTAGATTTCGGCAAAGAGATGGAGGTCTTGGGAAATTGAGGTGTAGATACATCTGAAGTCAAAGGAGACCCACTTGAAGGGTTCCCACCAAGGGACCTGACAGGTTGTGGATGACAAAGGTGGTGGCTTGGAGGTTACAGTCTATAATCTGCCTAGATATAGAGAAGGACATGGAGCCCTCCCAGGAATCCCACCCAGCCTCCTCCAACTGAGGATTAACTTCCAAACTACAAAAGGCATCCTAATGCTATACATATTTCATATATACCCGTTTTAAGGTAGTTCATGGTAAGAAAAAATGTTCTCTAAACAGTCTTTTCTTGCTGAATAGGAGTAGTGTAATAACACCCTTGTTATTACATTATTGAGCAGTTGTGTCCAGCTCTGTGATGGGCTCAAAAATAGATAAAAGGCAGGGTTCCTCTCCTTCTGGAATTCAGAGTTTTAAGAGGACTGCTCACACATGATACACATTTAATAAATAATATTAGCTAGTTATCTTCAGTGACATGCTCCATTAAAGAGAAAAAAGAAGAGCCTGGTGTCATTTGGAAGTGGGGGAAGTATTTGGAAGTGGGGGAAAAAAGTGGGGGAAGTATTTGGAAGTGGGGGGAAAAAAGTCAAATTACGTCTGCTTTTGCCTGAATTCTCTGAATGATGCAAAACCAGAGCAGCATGTCCTGAGTTAAACAAGTAATTGCTGCTCTCAGTCTCTGAATGTTTAACCATTTTTAAATAACTGGGATAAAAAGTAATAGAGAAATTCATATTCAGATACAATTCTGTGGGGGATGTTTTATGGCAAAAAATGGAATTGGAGCCTCCACACCCCACACTCCCCCACAAGTAGCTAAAAGAAAAGTCAGAACATTTTACATTTCATGAGTACACTAACTTCTTTATAATACCAGTGTTTATACAGGCATACCTCATTTTGTTGCACTTTGTAGATATTATATTTTTTTTTACAAATGGAAGGTTTATGGCAACTCCGTGTTGAGCAAGTCTATTGGCTATTTGTTCATCTTGTGTCTGTGTGTCACATTCTGTTATTTCTCACAATCTTTGGAATTTCTTCATTATTTGATATTTGGTATAGTCAACTGTAATCAGTGATCTTTCATGTTACTATTATAATTATTTTGGGGAGCCATGAACTATGCCCACACAAGATGGTAAAATTAATCATCAAGTGTTTTCTATGTGTTCTGACTGTTCAGGCTTTACTATTCTCTGAGACACAACAATATTGAAATTAGGTCAGATATCAACCCTACTGTGGCCTCTAAGTATTCAAGTGAAAGGAAAAGTTGCACACCTCTCACTTTAAAGCAAAAGCTAGAAATGATTAAACTTAGTGAGGAAGTCATGTCAAAAGCCAAGACAGGCCGAACGTTAAGCCTCATATGCCAGTTAGCCAAGTTATGAACACAAAGAGAAGTCTTGAAAGGAAATTAGAAGTTACTCCAGTGAACACACGAATAATAAGAAACTGGACCAGCCTTATTGCTGATATGGAGGAAGTTTCGGCCATCTGGATAGAAGATCAAACCACCAACGACATTCCCTTAAACCAAAGCCTAATCAAGAACAAGACCCTAAGTCTCTTCACTTCTGTGAGGTTGAAGCCAGTGCTTATTTACCATTCCAAAAACCTTAGGGTCTTAGAGAATTATGCTCAATCTACTCTGCCTTTGTTCTCTAAAGAGAACAACAAAGTCTGTCAGACAGCATGTCTTTTTACAACATGGTTTACTGAATATTTTAAGCCTGTTGAGAACTACTGCTCAGAAAAAAAAAAAAGAATTTTTCCAATACTACTGCTCATTGACAATGCAGTACACAAGAGCTCTGATGAAGATGTACGACAAGATTCATGTTGTTTTCATGCCTGCTAACACAACATCCATTCTATGACCCATGAATCCAGGAATCGTCTTAACTTTCAAGTCCTATTATTTAAGAAATACATTTCAGGGAGCCTGGGTGCCTCAATCAGTTAAGTGTCTGACTCTTGATTTTGGTTCAGGTCATGATCTCAGAGTCGTGAGATCAAGCCCTGCATTGGGCTCTGTGTTCAGCAGGATCAGTGGGGAGAGTCTGCTTGAGATGCTCTCTCCCTCTGCCCTTCCCCCTGCTTGCACACACACCTTTCTCTCTCTCTCTCTCTCTCTCTCAAATAATAAATCTTTTAAAAAATACATTTCATAAGGCTCAGTTGACACCAATGGGAATTTCTCTGATGCATATGGGCAAAGAAAATTGAAAACCTTCTGGAAAGGATTCACCATTCTTGATGACATTATAAAAGTTTCATGATTCCTGGGAAGAGGTCAAAATATCAATATTCATAGGAGTTTGGAAAAAATTCGTTCTAACCCTCATAGATTACTTTGAGAGGTTCAAGAAGCCAGTGAAAGAAGTAACAGCAGATGGGGTGGAAACAGCAAGAAAACTAGAATTAGAAGTAGAGCCTGAAGAGGGGACTGCATTGCGATAATCTCATGATCAAATTCAAACAGACGAGGAGTTGCTTCTTATGGATGAGCACAGAAAGTGATTTCTTGAAATGGAAACTACTCCTGGTGAGGATGTTATGAAGATAGTTGGAATGACAACAAAATATTTAGAATATTATATAAAATTAGTTGAGAAAGCAGCAGCAAGTTTTGAAGGACAGACTTCAATTTTGAAAGAAGTTCCACTGTGGGTCAAAATGTTATCAAACAGCATCACATGCTACAGAGAAATCGTTCATGAAAGAAAGAGTCAACTGATGTGACAAATTTCATGTTATGCTACTTTGGGAAATTGTCACCTTCAGCAACCACCAACCTGGTCAGTCAGCAGACATCAGGATCACACACTGAGGCAAGACTCTCCACCAACAAACGATTATGACTCTGAAATCTCAGATGATGGTTAGCATTTTTTAGCAGCAGTTTTAAATTAAGGCACATAATTTTTTAGATATAATACTGCTGCACACTTAATAATATAGTGTAAATGTAACTTTTATGTATACTGGGAAACTGAAAAATTAATTTGACTCACTTTATTGTGATATTTACTTTATTTGGATATTTGTTTTATTGCAGTGGTCTGGAACCAAACTCATAGTATCTCTGGGGTATGCCTATATATGGAAGCAGAAGTAGTTCCAGGGTCTTGTCTGTGCAATATGAAGTTGCTAACTCACACTAATTTGGATATGGTGCAGACTTATCACTTGAAGTATAAATTTTGATTGGACTCTATGTACCTTCTAAACATACATAGCTCTCATGAATGTTTCACTTTGGGTTTTCTGTGAAGAAATTTCCTAAAAATATTTTCTTTACTGTGTGCCATGGATCCCTGGGAATATGTGCCTGGGAATACATAGAAATATGATTATTGGGTAGACATTAATAGCCAAGGTTCTGCTATAAAGATTGATGTTGTGGAGACTAAAAGAACGTACTATGCGGAAATTCTTTTTTTAAAAATCTACATCCTGGGGTGTCTGGGTGGCTCAGTGGATTAAGCCTCTGCTTTTGGTTCAGGTCATGATCTCAGGATCCTGGGATCAAGCCCCCCATCGGACTCTCTGCTCCGCAGGGAGTCTGCCCCTCCCCCACTCCGCCTGTCTCTGCCTACCTGTGATCTCTCTCTCTCTCTCTCTGTCAAATAAATAAATAAAATCTTGTAAAAATAAATAAAGAAAGGGACAATAAAAAAATAAGGATCTATATCCTTATGATAGCTTTTCTCAGAATTAAGACATCTCAGTACAAAGCAAGACTTTCATCCAGTTAGCTGGATATGCTTGGAAGGGATCTTTGGATTTATTTAATATAGTTGAATGTGAAGGTGTAAAACATTGTTATATGTCTATAAAACATCTACCCTTCTTTTACCCTTTAAAAGAGTGGGTTTTTGTGCTGACTCCAATGTACCGCTTCTCCTCCCACTCACTCCGTTTTCCTCCTTTCCTGCATTCCCGTCCGCTTTAGAAAAATCATAAAAAAAGAAAAAACAGAAACAGATGCATAAATGCAGAGAACAAATCGGTGGTTGCCAGCGGAGGTAAATGGGGAAATAGACAAAATCAATGAAGGAAATTGAGAGGTATAAACTTCCAGTTATAAAATAAATCGGGGCGTCTGGGTGGCTCCGTGGGTTAAAGCCTCTGCCATTGGCTGAAATCATGATCTCAGGGTCCTGGGATGGAGCCATGCATTAGGCTCTCTGCTCAACAGGGAGTCTGCTTCCCCCAACCCCCCACCCCCGCCCGCCTCTCCGCCAACTTGTGATCTCTCTCTCTGTCAAATAAAAATAAATAAATAAATGAATCAAATAATTAAATAAATAAATAACAGGATGGAATGTATAGCATAGGGAATATAGTCAATAATATTGTAATAACTTTGTATGGTGACAGATGTTGACTACACTCATCGAGATGAGCATTTCATAATATATAGAATTACTGAATCATTATGCAGGGCACTTGAAACTAGTATAACATTATCTGTCAACCATACTTCAACTAAAAAAAAAGACACACTATTTTCTGACAGCTGATGTAAGGATGCTGACTCAGTTTCAACTACAGGGCATGGAGGTTGAGGGACTAGTCAAAACAAGTTTCTTACCTGAAACTATGCATTTTTGTCATAGGAATCTAAGGAGCTGTAGAAATGCTATAAAACAAAAAGCAGGAGGCATTTCTTTCCTTGGGCGTGACCCCCAACTCACCAGGCTGGGGTGCTCCTATCAGTGTGAAATGAAACAGAAAGGGACCACAGTCAACTGCAAACAAATATCTGGAAGTGAGCAGGATTATCCCGGTGACTTACATCCAGTTGTACACTCTGAAAGGCCATAAATCACATAAGAAACAGCACCGAGGTGGAAGACCCCACTTCCCAGGCAATGATTCAAACCTCAAAGCAGCTTGAAGTTCCTCTCTGGAAATTCACAATTCCACATCTATGGACATAGAGAGCACCAGGGTGTCATAAACTAAAGCACAGTGGTGATTTGTCAGAGTTTACAAACTCTTTACCTACTGCAAGACAAAAAGAGCAAAAGTTACATTTTCTTCAAAATAGACAGAAATTCAACATGCTTGCAAGGTTCAGGGAGCGAGAATTACAAAGAATTCTTACAGTAACGTCCCTTTGGGCTTATCAGATACTCTCCCCTATTATGGTTTTATTAAACACAAATGTAAGGATTAAAAATAATAACTTGCCACCTGGGTGCAGGTAGGTTCTTGGTATTCGGAGACCTATTTGAATGTCTTTTTTTAAAAGGATTTTTTTTTTTTTTTAATTCTGCTAAATCTTCTTCCTGAGTTCAAATCCTTAGTTCAAATGAGCATTTTCATTTTTATATGTAAATTGTCTTTTATATATGGATTACTTTACTTGCTTTGCCAATTTTTTTCATTTAATATTGCTTATAAAGATGTTGGATATCAAGGTGCTTACAAAGCATTCAATAGGAATCTACATTAAAATATATATATATATTAAAATAAGGTGTTAGGTACCAATTCATAATTTGGAGCTCCATTTAGAGCCTTATTATTTTAAAACAGATTTTCTACCCCAGATGTGGCTAAATTCAGATCACATCTTATTTTTGTTTAGAAAATCCACTCTAAAGTAAAAAGCACGTAATTATTTATAGTACTTCTCTCAAATACCATTGTAATGGGTTTCTCATACTAATTAATGCATATTAATTCAGTCATTCAACATTAAAACACATTTATGAGTATCAACTACACCAAAAATTGCCTTAGCCCCAGGAGGACAAAAATGATTAGGATGAGGTCCCCATCTTCAAGAAACACACAATGAAGTAGAGTAGGCAGAACTGTAAATAGGGATTGTTAGGCGATAGGAGAGATGTTATAATGTGATATATAACTTTATAAGTACA
This sequence comes from Mustela nigripes, assembly GCF_022355385.1. Classification (NCBI taxonomy): domain Eukaryota; kingdom Metazoa; phylum Chordata; class Mammalia; order Carnivora; family Mustelidae; genus Mustela; species Mustela nigripes. The sequence goes on from NC_081561.1 coordinate 56,088,117, forward strand.
ACAGCCTATACTAATATACAAAGCGGAGTGTATTATCAAAGACAGAAGGGACAGATTCTTCATGCTTAGGAGTATACAGTGAGGGGACTGTTATGCCCGAGTTTTCACGTCTGGGAAACCACCAAGGAGCCAACACCAATGTTATGCCCAAATTTTCACGTCTGAGAGACCACCAAGGAGCCAACAATGATGTAATCAGACGAGGGTTTATTTGACAAGCTTAACCTTGGGCCCAAGTATACCGGACACGGCGGAGTAGGGACTTGGACCCCAAACCAGACTACAGTCAGAGTTTTTAAAGGCAGAGTAGAAGTGGACTTGGCGGTGGGTGAGGACAAAGGGGGTTATGGATGATGTAAGTCTCTTAAGAAATTTTGGAAGCAAGGTCTCCAGGACCTTGAGGGGCTAGCTATTGTTGGGAGAAAGGTTATTTATTACCAGTAATAAAAATCTCGTGAGACTCTTTAGAAGTATATCAGTGGGTCATGTACTTGGGAATGACTGCTGACACTATCTTGGAGGTTTAGAGATAAAGTTTCACATTTCTCCTATCAAGTATCCTTGTTAGTGAGATTTAGGTTTAGAAGAAATTTAACTTTATTAACATTTCTTTCTGTCTCAGCCTCCTTTAGTTTTATGGTGGGGAGGGCGACATTATTTTTAAGATAGCTTCTTTGTTGTAAATCTCTAGGACATTTGTAAACCAGGGGAGACTCCTGTCTTGCAGGATTGTGATCTCTGCCAGTTAACTATTTGAGGAATGTCACACATACTACCGAGGGGAGGGGAACAGGTGGAGAGGGGGTGCAAGGTGCCAGCTTTTACTTTGTCAAGATGGCTGTACCTACGTCAGGGCTAGACTCGAGGTGGGTACAGCCTTGCTTTTCTTGGTCTCCACAGGGACATTGTTTAGGATGAATTCTTAAAAGGGAGGTATGCATTAAATGGTGGGTCTGTTATCCATTGCTGTAATTTAATCCAAATCAATGAAGACTAAAGAAAATCTTGTTACTTTGGACTTTTCCCCTCAGTTTAGAAAGACCTTTTTTTGGAAATTTTTCCCCAGGTATAGGCCTCTGCCTTCAGATCCACTGATTAAAGAATTTTTTTTTTAGATTTATTTGTTTTTTTTTTTTCTCTCACTCAATTTCTTATTATGGAAATAACTGTCTGTGCCAGTTGCAGAAACAATTCCTTGTTCATCTTGGAATGAATCTTTTGTTCATCTTGGATAAGGAATGCTTCTTCAAAATTATTTGGATAGACTTTTTACTGCCTTAGGAACGATTCTTCAAAATAAGTTACCTAGAAATCTTCAAGTATCTATGTGCTTGGGAAAGGCAATATCCTAGAAGAACAGAGCCACTGAATAAAGGAATTCCCCTGAACCTCACATGAGTCACAAATTGTTTATGTGAAGAATGGCAGATGATACAAGACAAGAGATTAAAGATGTTTTAACCTAAATGGTTTAAGATTTTATTAAATGAAAAATGATGATAAATCCATAAATTTTCACAAAAACCTTTGGTTTTTTCATCTCAATGCATACAAGATAAAAAAAGACAAAAGAAATCATTGACTTTTAAGGGGGAGTCATAATTTAATCCAGTATTTCCATTTTTTAATGGAAAATCCAAGACCTACATTCATAAAATGTACTGGAGAGATGAGCCAGCTAATCGTATACATGGAATTAGACCCAAGTCTTAGCTCCCAGTAGAATGTTCTTTCTCTTGCTTTTTCTATGAGATCTAGTTCTAGTCCCTACATTATAACATCTTACACCATTTAGGTTAAAAGTATATAGGGCAATCTTTACCCAAATAACATAAGACAAAGGGCTCAGGTAAATGTGAATGGCATCACTTGGGATAGGCTGGAACTCGAGACTAAGGGACCAGCAGTGAATGAGTGCCCTGTTGGTAAGCATCTTGCTGAAACGCCACAAAGAGACTACTTGGCTTCATGGAAAGCCCCTAGCCCTCATAGTTTAAAATTTTTAATAGGGCAAGTATAGGGGGAGTATAGAGAGCACATAAACATGTTGGGCTGAGGATGCAAGGGCTGAGTGTAGGTGCCAAGGTAGTCTTAGGAAATGATGGCTTCCAACACCTGGAGAACTTAGGAAGCCTGATCCCATAAAAAGTTAAATTGGGTGTAGCCTCCCCTCTGGAACGTAAAGGTCCCTCTAGTCCTAGGGTATTCATCAACAGACAATCTGGAGGGAATTCATTAGACAGTGCTACTGGCTGTCACACACATACACACACAAAACCAAACAAACAAACAAAAAAACTTCAAATGATTAAAAGCCTTAAGAATTTTGGGGTTCCTGGGTGGCTTAGGCCCGTTAAACAACACGAGTCGTTATCTCGGCTCAGGTCTTAATCTCAGAGTCATGAGTTCAAACCCTACATCAGGCTCTGTACTAGACATGGAACCTACTTTTAAAAAATCCCTTAATTGCATAGATTTTAATGAACTAACAAGAACAGTTATCACACTTTGGTACCAGACATTGTATGGGCCGTACTTTACATGTGTAACATTTAACCCTCATCAATCCTGAAGGCAGATGCCATTTTCTCCACGTTAAAAACTAGAAAACTGAAGTTATCCTCCTAAAGATTATTAGTGATGGAATTGAAATACAAATTCACATCTATGTTCTTTCACTTCATGCTATTGTTTGCATTTGGATCATTATAGTAGATTACTGAAATGTAATCATACAACTTCAAAATATTAGAGCTGAAGATTAGTGCCTTGTGACCTGTAACATGCATATGGATCTTCTAGGAGCAAGTGCAAATGAAAGTTCTAATTCAGTGGATCTTGGGTGGGACCTGAGTCTCTGCATTTCTCACAAGATCCCAGGTCAAGCTCATGCTGTGTCTCCAAGGATCACATTTGGAACAGAAATGTATCAAGTGTCATGTGGATGACCTAGTCTAACTCTCTCATTCTATGAGATTTAAGTTCTAGAAAATTAGAGATACGATTGATAAGAAATAAAGAATGGTTATATCTCATTTTCATCAAATAAATAATGTGGAAGCAGGCATATCCCTTTAGAACAATATATTTGTATACCATTAAGCTCTTTGAGGAAAATACTTTATATATTTCATATCTATGTATATAGATTTCTTAATATCTGTATGTATATGTATGTATATACATATATCTTTTATATATTTGTATTTGACAAACTGATAGGCTTCATTCTAAAAACTGAAGTTTCCAAGCATCAAGAGAGACATCTGCTCATTGGTCACTGTCAGCCTAGAGCACTCACCTTTCCTCCCCAACTCCAGTAGTGATCTTCAGCCCAATGCCCATCAAGAATTTCACACAGTTGCAGTTGGCAATGTTAGTGGGGGAGATGTCCTTCACATGTCCTTTCATGGCCTAAATGAAGTGAGCCCCAGCTCCTTTGAACGCAATGTGATATTTTGTAGTGGTTGGGCTTACCAAAGGAGGAAAATGAACAGAAGTCACATGTACAACTCCTGGATGACCTTCCCACTAGCCCCCCATATATATAGCCAGAGGCTCGGCACAACAAATTGCTCATTAGTGTGAGAAGTTCTGATAATCAGTCCCCAGGACCTGCTCTTTGCTCAGTGGAAGAACAGTGAACTTAAGAAGGCATGGGAAATGGGGAGCAAGTTGGGAACCCAGCCTTGATTGATTGCCTCTGAGACTGAGAGCTGAACAAGCACAGTACTGCATCTGACAGGAAGGAAAAGCTGTGCAAATTTATTGGAAAGGAAAGAATGACTAAAAGCAAGCCAGCAAGGAAAGTCACACATTCCAGTGAATTCCCAACTTTGCAGATCGTGACACAGGCCAAGGGCTGAGAGAGATGAGACTGGTAAAAAGTGAAGGATTTGTCATGCTTCTGGCTTTCTTTTAGAACTGTGGCAGGTCTAAAGGGGACTTGAAGTCCTCTGGGATGGCTTCGTTCACATGATTTGGTGCCCTGTAGTAAAGAAGAAACTTAAGGCTAAGAAAACTAAGAATACTACAAAAATACCCTGTCAATCATACTTATAACTCTGTCTAAATGTGGCTGCTGATATTCAGCATAAAAACAAGATATCAATAAACACGAAGCAAGAAAAAAAAACAATATATCATAGTTCATTTAACAAGTACTCATTAAATTCCATCTTTGTCTCTGAGATTTTTCTGGGTGCTAGGGATACAGGAATAAACCAAAGTTTTTTTTGTTTTGTTTTGTTTTGTTTTGTTTTTTCTTTCCCCTCATGAAGCTTATACACTGGGGAAGGAGACCACCACTACTAGTCACAAAAAGTCATATACTTAATATAAGGTCTGGTTATAAGTGTTATACAAAAAGACAAGTCAACATGAGAGAAAAGAAATGGATGACAAGTACGATTTTGCATGGAATGGGCAGAGGGGTTTTCTCTCAGGAGGCAACATTTGAGCAGAGGTTTGGATTAAGTGAGTAACAGAAAGAAAAAGTTAGAGGCAAAGCATTGTGTTTGTGGTTTTTACTTGAAAATGTATTACAGTCTGCTCTCAGCTGTCTTTGAATAAAGCCTTAGCGAAAATTCCTTACAAGCGCATGACCAGGGTTCTTGAACCTGTTCTCTCAAAATACCAGTTACAGGATCACATGCCAAGAGTTCTGTGGTAAGCTTGTTCCCCTGAGCTGATTCCAGGGAACCTCTTTATTTTTCCAATCAAGCATTTTTACATTCTCACACTCATTTTTCCATCTACAGAATAAAAGTTAAGACAAGGAAAACTTAACAAGGATTTTGCACGTTTTACAGTGGTTTTAGAGTCACCATTATTTTTATCATGACACATAAATCTTAAACTTGACATCGCTTATGCTCTTTGCATTTGGGCAAGAAAAATAGTCCCATGAAGGGCACAGAAACCACATCGTTATGGTTGTGAAATGTGGGGAAAATAATAATTGCATGAGTTTCATTCTTTACTACATTTGCATCTGATTGGAAATGACAAAGAGGTCTAACCAGTTCAGTTTTGTTTTACACTGTTTATTGTCCAGCTTAAATTTATATGTGATGAGCCAGAGAAAACAAGACATAATAACTGTTATATAATCGCAATAATTTGGGACACTTGGGTGGCTCAGTCAGTTAAGTGCCCAACTCTTGATTTTGGCTTAGGTCATGATCTCAATGTCTTGGGATTAAGTCCTGCAAGAGGCTCCATAGTCAGCAGAGAATCTGTTTGAGATTCTCTCCCTCTCCCTCTGCCCCTTCCCCCCAACTGCCCCCCACCCCCACTCACACGCATGCACTCTCTCTCTCTCTCTCAAATAAATAATAAATATATACTCAAAATAAATAAATAAATAAATAAATGCTATAATGTGGGAAAGGACAAGAGATCTTAGGTTATGTTGGTAGAAAGAGTAGTAAAACAACTAGAACTTCTAATAAAATATTGTGTATACTGAACTAAGTCACAGAAATTAGGGAAAAGAAGGCCTGTAAAGAAAATAAGACTGAATACAGCCTAAAGTATCTAGAGAAATCTCTTTATCAAATACTTCAATTTCCCTTCTAAAATGCTAATTTAGAGAATGTTTTGAAATGTCATTTCTATGATGAAAATATTCATTAACAGCTGATGAACTAGCCAGTAATTAATCAATTTGATTAATTTTATTGGTATCTGTTCCCCTCTATATCTCTGACCAACACCAGTCACTAAGACCTCAACACAAGAGGAAGCTTGAGATAATCGAGATAATAAGAACTAAATATGTACTGAGGGTTCAGGAAACCAAACAAATAACTAGACAGGAAATCAGAAATAATAGGAGCTACCAGAAATGATGTCAGCACCAGTGAAAACATATGCAGGTGAAAAATGAATCTCCATATGACTCTTGACCATAATCAAGAATAAAAGCCAGAAGAATCCCTTTTTAGGCTGGAAAACCAGTAACATGAATGACATTTGACAATACGTCCAATGTGCCCTCAATTTAGGGGATGCTTGAATATTTCTTTGCATCAGAATCCTGCTGTAGATAAGCTGAGCCTGCTAGCAAAGCACTGGCTGACTTGCAAACATGGGCATATAGTTCATTGCACGAGGGCACCCAGCCAAGGGAGTAAGGAAGGATTGAAATCCAGCCCAGGGTTATGCCTGCCAAACCATATGCTCTGTGTGGGGCTGGATCCAGCCAGAGAGAGGGATACCTTTTTCTAGCTCCCACAGTCACGAACCAGTCGAATTTTAGCCACCTTGAGGATTGCCTCTTCCTAATTCTTGCAGAAGAACCAGTTAGGCTGGAAAAGGCACTGGAGAAGGAAAGTAGGTACACATACCCAGAATGGGAAAATGGTGGTGAAGAAGGGAAGAATGGGCAGGAGTAGCATGGAAAAGAATTGGGGAAAAAAGGGGTCAGAAGAGAGGAATTAAGTCAAGATATTAAATCTAGAATTTATGTTTAAATAAGTTTATTTCATAATTTCTTGCTTTGAAAGAGTTTCTAGTTTGCATTTCTGTCTTGCAACTATCTTGCATTGAAGGAGTTTCTCAAACTAGCAGTCTTTTGAAAATGAAGGTTGGATCCAATATCTGTATTAGTTGAGATTAAGCTTAGATCTGAGTTAAAGAAGTCTGTCAAATAGCAACTTAAAAATAGAAATCTATTCTCTCAGGTAAAAGTCTTGATGTGGACAGAACAGGGCTGGCATGGTTACTGTCCTGTCATCTGGAACCCATTTTTCTTCCAGAGAGCCAGGTACAGAAGTTGCCCTTCTTCTCATGGTCCAAGATAGAGATTCAGCCATCATATCCATGTTTTAAGCATCAAGATGGAAGAAGTGAGTAAGGGGTCCATATCAGTGCCTTTGAAGGAAATTTCCCAGAAGCTATTATGCTATATTTCCACCATCATACTATTGTTTAGATTTAGTCACGTGCTCCCACCTAGCTACAAGAGAGGCCAGGCAATGTCTTATTTCAAGTAGCATTTTGCACAGATAAAAGCTAGGGGTTTGAAGAAAGAGAAAATTGATATTCAGGTAGGAAAACAGTAGCCTCTAACACAGACTAAGACTGACACTTGAAAACAAAGCCCAAGGATGTGACAAATTGACATAAGAGAAATATAACCGGGTAAAAAGTATAATGTACTAGAATTTAAAGGAATATAAATTAAAACAGAGGAATAACTTTCTCTTATCAAATTAAAAAGAAATAAAATTCCAAAAAGAAATAAAATTCCAAAAAGAAATAAAATTCACTAACTAACTTATAGAAAAGCATAATAGTTAACAATAGTTATCTTGGAACAGTGGAACTACAAATAATTTGCTTTTCAGACGAGCTTGTTTAAAATTTAAAGTAGCAACAATGATAATCTTTTCTTTTCAATCTTAGCCAGCCTTTTCTTTAAAACTATTCTTCTTCATTGAACTTTTGCAAAGACTATTTTAGTCCTCATCAGTGACCTTAAGCGACAGTGTGGTAAATGGAATTATACCTCGGTGCTCATCTTTTTTTCTTTCCTCTTAATGTAATCTCAACAACAATCAGCAGAATCTATATAACTGTGCTTCAGAGGTTCCCAGTCCCAATCCTGTTCTTTTCTTTGACATTTGGGTGGGAACTATCATTCTCTTAGGAACAGAATTTTAGTAAAATCTATGTGTCTACCCAGGTCTAATTCCTCACCCTGTGTTAACTTGCTTGTTCAGGCTCACATCTTCTTAACCTTCCTCTCTATCATGATTGTGGGAGAGAAGGTCTTTATGAGTGTTGTGAACCCCAACAGAAGACATTGGTAAGGAGTGGGCATGGTTATGAGAAACAACCTATTGTGCGGTCAAGTATTGTGAATGCAAATGTTGGCTGAGTCTACATCATCCATTGGACAATTCCAAAATTGATCTTCAGCCCTTCCCTCTCCTCTGGGATATAGATTCACCCATCTAACATTTGCCATTTCAATGTATAGTTAGGCATCTAAAAAAGTATCTTAGCCAGAATAGATTCCTTGATTTCCCCCACCCTGCATACACTTTCCCCTTCCCTATCCCCCCCCCCCCAACCCTCACAGTTAATGAAATTGCAAGCCACACAATGACCCAGATAAAAATCTTAAAGAGCCATTTCTTATATTGTTTACATCCTTGTTATCTCCATCTCCTCCATGTTCACTCCTGTTCACTCCACTTTCTAATTACATCCCAAAACTGATGGCTTCACACAACCCCCAGTGGTACCTTTGGTCCAAGCCACTGCTGTTTGTTGTTCAGACCACCACACTAGCTGTCTTTATCAGTCAAGGTAGGTTAAATGCTTCAGTAAACAAGACCCAAGTGTCAGTGGCTTACCATAAATAAAAGATTACTTTGACTAGTGAGACTCTGCTCCATACGGTCATTCAAGGACCAGCTTCTCTCAAGTAGTGGCTGCACCATAAATCCTCATGGTGTGGCATCCAACCATTAGTTGAAGCATGAGAGATCCACAGAATCTCATGGAAATTCTCAGAAGTGTCAGGGTTCAGGCCTTAAAGTGGCCTGCATCATTTCTACTCATATCCCATGGCTAGAAGTCAGTCATATGGCCCCACCTAACTGTCTGGCCAAGAGGAAAATAAACCATGTTTTTGTTACACCTATTCCCCGCTTCTATAATAGTTACAGCATCTTTTCAAGTGGATTGAAAATCAGCATATCATGGCCCTGTTTAAAGCCTTCGATTGCTACATGCCGTGATGACATCAAAATGCAAACTTTTTTTTTTTTTTAAGATTTTTTATTTATTTATTTGACAGAGAGAGATCACAAGTAGGCAGAGAGGCAGGCAGAGAGAGAGAGAGAGGAGGAAGCAGGCTCCCTGCTGAGCAGAGAGCCCGATGTGGGACTCGATCCCAGGACCCTGAGATCATGACCTGAGCCGAAGGCAGTGGCTTAACCCACTGAGCCACCCAGGTGCCCCAAAATGCAAACTTTTGACCTTGGTTACAAAAATCACATTTGATCAGACATCTGTGTGTCTCTCTGACCTTGGATGCTTCAACACTTCCTTTTGTTTACTGTTTGCTGAAGCCCTTTTCAACTCTAAGCTCCCTCTTAGTTTAGGTCTTTGACACATGTTGACTACCTCTGTTGGAACACTCCTCTTCTATATATTTAGATATTTAACTATTTCTTACCATTCTGATTTTAGGGTAATTGTCACCTCACCGAGGTTGTCCATAATCAAATCATTAAAAGTAGCCCCTCCTCTGGGTACCTAATATCTCCCTACTAGATTTCTATGTGTCATTTTGTTTAAGGCATTTATAATTATGAGATATTACCTTATATCTATATCTTATTTTATTTATTTATTACCTGGAGCTCTTCACTCTGTTTCAAGCAAGGGCCTGGCATATTTTGTTCACTGTCAAATCCATCATCAGAACAGTGAATGATTTAGGATATACATATTTTATACGTAAAATATCAATCTGTTGAATGAACAAATGAACAGATACGTACTTCACTAAGATATGAGTTTGGGTGCAGCTCTTATTAAAAGAGACCGAAAATAATGAGGTTTAAATATGATTAAAACTAATTTCTCTCACAAGTAAATAGTTGTGTTGTAAGCAACACAGATTTAATTATTTAATATACCAGCTTCACATTCAAAGTCCCAGATCCCTTCTTCCTTGGTGCTTTGCCAGTACTAGGGGTTTGCCCTAAACTAAGTGGCACACACCTCATCTATCTTCTAGCCAGCAGGTGGAAATAAATAAATAAAAGGGTCCAACTTCTTATATCCAGACTCAGAAGTTAAACACACCATTTCCTTTTACATCCCATTGTCCAGAACATAGAGCTATAATCACACCCCGTTGTAAGAGTGGATGAAAAACTCCTACTTAATCTGCGTAACTATGTGCCAGGATGACAAACTGGGGTTCTGTTATTATAGAAAAAGGAGAGATGCACTGGAAGAAAACTAAAAATCTCTTCTATAATAGTTGAACTAATTTTTTTCCATGTAAAATTGCATAAAAGAAATATTTCCACTGAAAAGAATTAAACCTTTTAGGAGGGAATGACCTACACAGTATTTGCAATATATTTATAACTAGCCAAGTGCCAAAGTGGTATAAATATCCCAACATTAAATAAAAATCCCTTTTCATTTAATTATCTGTAATATCTTAGCAAAATTAGTGTAGGTCAATCTCTGTCCCAGTTCTGATTTAACTTCTCTGACATTTAGTTGCCCTGGTTCTTGTGTCTTACTCACTCCTACATCCCACACAGTGTTATTTCCCCAGGCTGATCTGGATTCTTTCTGGTTTAGAACTAATACACAGTTGTAAAGAACTCTCAATTTCTGGTTGAATCTTTAAAATTCAAAAGCATTGTGTCTTTATTACTACGTTGATTTTTTTCAACGGTCTTTCTACTGTTAGCTACTTTTTTTTTTCCTCCTTAGTGATTCATTGATTTGTGCAAACTGATATTTTGAAAGAGTGGCTTTCTGTTACAAATGTGAACTTTCTTAGATCAAATGTCTGTGGATGCCATCTACAACTATTATCAAAAGGAGTTCTTAGACTTTGTGTTAGAAAAGCTAACTCTAGCTTGAGACTAGGCCCCAAAAATGAACTGTGACGTTTTTGCCTCCACACAGTTTTGCCTGTCTCCCTCTGGTCCAGATCCTCTCCACCGCCCCATCCATCCCCACTCACCATTTGTTGTTACCTCAGCAGTGCCTCAAGTTAAAACCTACTCCTCGAGATAAAATTCTGCTCAAGGAGCATTTTAATTTTTCTATTTTGTGTACACAATTAATGGTTCCAACTCCATTATGTCTTGTTACTTGGATGTACTTTTTTCCCTCCCCCCCAACGGGAGTGGCTTCAGCACTATCAGAAATAAATTTTTAGACATGTCTGCCTGCAAAGAAAGTAGGATGAAGGATGCTTGGGTAACTCAACCGGTTTAACACCTGCCTTTAGCTCAGGTCACAGTCTTAAGGGTCCTGCATCAAGCTCCCTCCTCCACAGGAACTCTGCTTCTTCCTCTTGCTCTGTCCCTTCATTCATGCTCTCCCTTGCGCTCTCTCTTAAATAAATAAATAAAATCTTAAAAAAAAAAGTAGGATGAGATTCATGGAGATAAATCTTTCAAACTTCCAATAACTACATTATATAGTATATATAATATATACTATATACACACATATATAATGGGGGCCCTGCTGGCTAAGTTGGTAAAGCATCCAACTCTTGATTTCGGGGTTATGAGTTCAAGCTTTAAGTTGGGCATGGAGCCTAGTTATAAATAAATAAATAAACAAATAAATAAATAAATAAATAAAGCATATATACTATATATTCATTTGGCACTTGCAAGCCTCTGAAACTCTTTTTTCCAGCAAATGTCTCAATTTATTTAAATTTGAAAAATTTACAAAAGAGTACAGGTAGAAAATCACCTGTTTTCTTCAGTACTGGTTGATGATCTGAAAGGGTATGGTAGCCTTAAAGAAGGAATCTAACAAGAAAACATTCCAAGTCCAGCACACTGCAATTTATAGAAATATGTGTTTCTACACATCTGCCTACTTGATCACATGCATCAGCTGTGTTCATTAGAATCTTTGTCTGTTTCACTGATGAACAGCAGAAATACCTGCTTCTGCTCCCTCTTCTAGTTTAGCTTTTCCATAATTAAGAACAGAGAAGAATTAAGAGGGGCAGATCTTCTTAACCAACTGATTACATGTAGGAAGGAAGGAAAGAAGACTTCTTACTGTGGCTCAAAATGGTCCCACTAGCTACTGAAGACACCCACCATTGCGTGAGTCTCCACATAGATGAAGGAGGTGGCTTGCTGAGCATCACCTCAAAGAGGTCGACCCTCAGTCCCATAGCATGTAGGTTACTAGGGGGGTTCTAGCCTCCCTTGGCCAGTTTAAACATGGGTTGCCTGTATCTCACCCCATCCTGTGTCGTCAGTGGAATTAGAGGAATTGCTAAGGTCTCCACCTACGCAGAGAGCTACAAGGGCCCACAGAAAGTTGCTGCTACCTTTTCCTCTGAAGCCACACTACACTCAGTCCCTTGTCATTTGCTGTGTCAGCTACTCCAGCAGCTTTCTAACATTTTCTGGAATTGGTAGACTTTGTTTGGAATTGGTAGGCTCTTTCTTTGCACTTACAACTGCAGGACAAGCACACACATCACACTCTCCAAGAATCCTCTCACCATGCACTAGATGACAGCACTAGAATGGGCTTCAGGATTTGCAGCTAGAAACCTTCCAGAAGCTCTGTGTAAAGGAATCCTTTAGATAATCACCAGCCAACACCCGGCCCCTGAAAATTCCCCAGTTTTCTTTCTTGAACTTAGAAACTTAATGGTTATCTTTCAGACTGTGTTGCTAGTATTCTGCAAGTTAAGGGGGCTTTCAGGGTATTTTGTGCTGCTTGGTCCCAATAGGGGGCAATTCTGAGACAATGGGAAAAGTCCCAATCTTTGTTTCAAATATAGTACTTTTGACCCTTGAACAATGTGGGGGTTAGAGGTGCTGACCCCCTACATAGTGAAAATGTATGTATAACTTTTGAATCCCCTAAAACTTAACTATTAATAACTTACTCTTGACTAGAAGCCTTACCGATAACATAGTCAATTAATGTATATTTTGTATGTTATATATATCAACCACTGTATACATAAAAATTAAATTAGAGAAAAGAAAATGTTAGTAAGAAAACCATAAGGAAGAGAAAACACATTTAGAGTACTATATTGTTTTTATCCCAAAAAGTCCACATGTGAGTGGACCCACACACTTCAAGTCCATTTTGTTCAAGGGTCAACCATAATTATAAAGGCCAAGCACTATAATTTTATTATCAGATTCATTACAGATAGAATGCATTATAAGTAGCCCAACTTCCTATGTACACTTTTTAGCTTTCAGTATTTTTTTTTTTACTTTTGTTTTCATGTATGCAAAAAGAATCTCCCCAGTATCTTCTATGAGTCTATTCTACCAACTCAGAACCTTCTGGAAAGTTTCCACAAATTTAGTTTAGGAATGCTGTAACTATTATGTCACTATGAAAGCTGTTTAAGTCTCTCAATGAGAACAGATCATGAATGGGCATTGTCATCATCTCTAAGTGATCTCCATAAGGAATTTTTCTCTATTTTGGCATATACTTAAATTCTGACTATACTTCAGGAATAATAAATACTACAGTATATGCCTAATACACAAATCAACACACCTAGTAATTTTTAAAATGATGATAAGGGACTAAATATGTCATTTTCTTAAACAAATAAGAGGTTAAAGATTTAACATCAGCATTTAAAATATATTTACAGGCATTTTGAAGAGCCTGAGGCAACCCTCTTCATGGTTTTACTTTTTAAGCAGAGAAGTAGTAAAAAGTCTGTGACATTTAATTAAGTTCCTTTGCCATGGAATTACCACTATAGACCTTTTAATATGGATGCTTAATCACTACCTTAGGCAGACATATTTTATTGCCCCAAATCTGAAATGAATTTTAATAAAGATTCAAGAAGTAGCTTTGGGGAATTTTGACAAATTTGATGAGAAAGGAAAGAATAAAGAACCTTATAATAAAAAATATATGGTTTTCCTTCTCTTTAGACTGGTTTGTGCTGTATTCATTCCTTTTTTTTCTTCTTCCTTTCCTTTATTGATTTACATGACTGTATTAGTCAGGGTTCACCAAGGAAACAGAACCAGTATTTAGATACCATAGACCCCTGAACATTGCAGAGTTTAGGTGCTGACCCCCACACAGTCAAAAACCCATGTTTAACTTAAGACTCCCCCAAAACTTTACTGCTAGCCTATTGTTGACTGGAAGCCTTACCAATAAAATAAAGTCTATTAACATATATTTTGTATGTTATTTTATTATAAGCTCTTCTCTTATAATTAAGTAAGCTAGAGGGGAAAAAAATTAAGAAAGCCATAAGGAAGAGAAAATACATTTATAGTACTGTATTTATTGAAAAAAAAATCCACATATAAGTGAACCCATGTAGTTCAAATTCATGCTGTTCAAGAGTCAGCTGTAAGGAAACATTATGGAATTGTTTCATATCATAATGGATGCTGAGAGGTCTCACCATATATATAAGCTGGAAACCCAGCAGAGCTCGTGGTAGAGTCCCAGTTCAAATCCAAACACCTGAAAACTAGGAGAGCTAATGGTGTAAGTTCTTGTCCAAGTACAAAAGACTGATGTTCCCGCTTGCAAACATTCAGGCAGAAAGAGTGAATTATCCCTTACCTGTGTTTTGTTCTATTCAGATTTCCAGTGGATTGGATGAAGTCTGGCCACATTGGGGAGGCAATCTGCCTTCCTCACTTTACTTACAAAAATGTTAATCTCATCCAGAAACACTCTCACAGACAGAATCAGAATAATGTTTAACCAAGTATCTTCACATCCCTGGCCCTAGTAAAATACACATAATATTAACTGAAACAATGCCACTAAAATAATACTTAAATGCCCTCTGAAATAAACACAGAACATACTGGTGGAGAAAAATAAAAACATCTTTCACCCACACATATATTTTCTATCTACTAATGAATAATACTAAATATTCAGACATTAAAATATATTTAAAAACTTAACAAAATTTCTCCATTGTTACCCATATTTTTGATACAGCATAGCTGGGACAATGGACAAGCACAAGAGAGAAGTATCGTGTTAACACTTGTAAATATAGGATATTCTGAAATAATCACAGATGAGTACTCTAGATACAGAATAGTTTGAAATCTGGTGATAGCCTCCAATAGAATTACCTGATATTGTTTAAAATGCAAGTTTCTGAGCTCAATCTATAGAAAAATCATTCTGCAGAAAAATGTCTGGGGAAGGGGCATTAGAAGGTACATGTTAACAACCTCTGTAGCATCAGCCTCCTCAAGCATGCTCAAGGTTGAATCTCTGCCTACATACTCTTTCTCTGAAGTGATCTGAAGTAATTGGAGTGTAAAACTGGGAAGTAGTATAGAAGGAAGGAATTTGGTTTTGAACTCTGGGCCCACTACTGATGGTAAAAGTGATTTCCAGGAGAATATCCTCTATTTTTATCCTCACTGTCTTGTCCAGAATTTAAGACATTTTCCCCACAATGAGTCATGATTTCATCTTATCAAGCACCAGTTCACCATGAAAGTGCAAAATCTTTTCTCTCAATTCTTCTGTTTTACTAGAGTGGGGGGGATAAAAAAAAGAACAGCGTATCACTTCAGGTTTTGGAAATGAGAACTGGGACTACAGGTCACCCAGATTGAAAAGAAGCTAAATAGTGTGCAATACTTGTCCTCATTAGAAGAAGGAGTAAGATATTTTTTGGTGGGGAAAGTCATAAGAAACAGTGTCCCAGTGGGGAGCATCATCAAATGAAGTTCATGGAACATATACCACCAGGACCCTCCACTAATAATAAAAGTCTGCTTGTGCCAACTGGAAGAAAGGAAACTCCTTGAAACAGACAAGAGCTGAGTTAATTATCACTTACTGGAGAAGCCATTGTTTTGCTTGCTGAGTCTGAGGTTTAGTTCACTGCTAGGCAAAACTATTTGCCTCTCTTTGGAAAATTCACTGAACAGAGACATCCCAAATTATAGCAACTGATGATAAAATATCAGAGTTTAAAAATGACTAAAGGCCATGCCTGGAAATTCTCGGTTAGTCACTAAATATATGTAACAATTTCTAAACAGTAACAATTTCTAAATAGAAAATAAATGAAATTGCATTAGAGATGTTTCCCAATCCTATCACCTCCAGTACAATCTACCTAAATATCTCCAATGGGGAATTTAATACAGGGAATTAGGTACAAAGATCCTGGAAAAACTAGAAGATCAAAAACAAAAGGAAGGTCTTGGAAGGGCAAAAAATAGGAAGGCGTGATATCCAGAGACTAGAGGCTGCTATTATTTCTGGGTTGTAGCCACAAGCTTACACTTTGGAGGTGCTATCATGGTCGATTCTGGATCTACCAGAATTGTTACCTTGATCAGGGCTGAAGCCATGAAACCCATCTGATATCTGTCATTTCTGGAGCCATTATTGTATTATCACCTCTACTACTGGGAAAACAGCCAAGCGAAACCACAAGGAAGGAGAAAACCACTTCTCCCCTTCCTCCTATTTTCTATTCTTTCACTAGTGCCTCTGTTTCTATAAGGATAGTTTTGTTTGTTTGTTTGTTTGTTTTACATAAAGGTGAGATCAAATACTATTCTTCTGTCTCTGACTTAGCATAATGGCCTCAAGGTCCACCATGTTGTTACAAATGGAGGATTTTCCTCTACGTACAATGTGGTTTTTGTTAATTCTCTTCTTTGTAACGATTTTTTTTGTCTGTATGTATTTTTTGTTTGTGAGTTATTAAATGCATGCAAACCTTTTTTCTTACTATGTCTTTATAATTAATTTATATCTGCCATCATAACTTAATGATCTCCTTTTGTATTCCGAGAAATTTACTAATAATGTTTGCTCATATTATAGTTTAAGCTTGTGGGCATTTTTGTGCTTTTTTTACAACTCTAAATTCATCATGGATTTAAGTAACCAAATAGCATGTCCTTTGGTGAGTGAATTAAATAATTTTATGTTTTTAAAAAAAAACAAAAACAAATGGAGGATTTTCTTCTTTTTTCTTCTTTTATAATATTCCATTATATATATCTATATCCATATCCATATCTATGTACACACCACATTTACTTTATCCTTTCATCCATCAATGGACACTTGGGTTGTTTGCATGAGTTGTTCAGAAATTGAATTATTTCTTGCCAGATTTCTAAATACTGAACTGCCTCAAGGTTCAGTCCTAGGATCTCTTTGATATTTCTCTATATTTATTCCCCAGATCTCATCCAATGCTTTGACCATTTATATATTAATTATTCCTCTAATTAATTTCTATCCCAGTCTTTTCTCCTAAACTCAATGCACAAATCCAAATGCCTACCTGTCACTGGACTTAGATGTCTATTAGACATCTCATATTTAACATATCCAAAATCAAACTCTCAATTCCTGTCCACCCAGATGACCCCCTCCAGACTTAGTAAATCTTTCCCAACTCTCTGTCCTCACTATGCATGTGGTCAATAAGGCTCAAAACCTTGACGTTGCTTTCACAACTTCACATCCAAGCGATCTTCAAATTTTGTTGGCTTTACCCTCAAATATACTCTGTATCTGCCACGTCTCACCATCTCTGCCTTTCTCATCTCAGTCTGAAGTACCACTATATTCTACTGGACACACTACTGCTGTAGCCTTCTTATTGATCTCCCTACATACACTCTTCCCAGAGTCATCAGCTCAAGCTATTCTCTCCAGTTATTCTGATCACCTCTATCAGAACTTCCTCAGCCCTATATGATCTGGTTCCCTGATAATTCTCTGACTTATTTTCCTATAGTTCTCTCTCTCCCATACTATGCTCTAATAACATTGATCTTTTTGCTGTTACTCCAACAACCAAGCATGCTCCTTTCTGGAGTCCCATATAACTGCTGTACCCTCAGCCCAGAACATTCTCCCCTAATGGCTTATATTCTCATCTCATCCAAGTTCCTGCCCCAAACCCACCTTCCCTAAAAGGCCTTTTCTGGCCACTTTACCAAAAACAGTATCCCCTTCCCTCTCAGTTCTCTTATCAGTTACATTTCATAACACTGGGTCAGGCAAGGTCCAACATGGGAAACGGAGCCCACGCTAAGTGGTCCAAAAGAAGAATTATAATATAAGGAAGTAGGAACAAAGTTGTTGAAAGAGGCAGCACAAAGATTAGGAAGAAGAGGCTGCTAGACCCTCAGAGCTAGAAGAAGAAAATAACAAATGGTATCACAGAGCCCAAGAGCTGCCCCTGAAAGGAGGAAAACGGGCAAAGGGTAAATTCATAAAGCGGCTCACATAGAGAGCTCAAGAGGCTTATATAGAACACACACAGCCATCATATGATGAACTGCCTGAAACAGAGGAAAGTGAGGAGATATGCCCTGGATTTTCCTTGCCTCTTGCCCTCTACTTTCTTGTGAGACCCTACCTTTGGCCAAAACCAGCTGAAGGCCAGAGGACAAGGGACCCTCAGAAATGTATTTTCTAGGGAAAGGTCTGGGAATGGACCCAAGAACAGTGAACAGTGAGCAAGTGACCAACCAGCACAAATACAAATCACTAGTTGATTTTATTTGTGTATTCAGCTCCTTATTTCTGTTAAAGATCTATCTTTCCCATTAGAACAGAAGCTTCATAAAAAGATGTAATTTGTCAGTTTTGGTCTCTGGCATACTGCACTGTGAATGCACACTTATGCATAAGTGGGGAGTGGATATTTTTAAATCAAAACATTTAGGACATGACCTTCCATCCAAAATCTCTATAAAGGTCTTATTTTTCTTCAAGCCCTCTTAACATCATGAAGCCTATGATTATCTCTGACCAAGAGAGAGCTACATGTCTCTTAGGATAAGGGGTATTTAGGGGAAAGACACTAAGGGTTGGGAGAGAAGACTATGAATAACCCATACCAGAAAAAAGGAACGGTATAGAGTCACATGAGTTGGCAGCTCACAAGAGATATCTTGTTTTAGTGAACTGGAAGAATTTCTAATACAACTGAAAGAATGTATTTTTCAAACACATTCTCTATTATTTACATGAAACATGGAAGAAGAGAAAATTGACTTAGACTGGAAAGCTTTTTCTAAAGGGTTTTATCAAGTAAAGAGGCTTGATTTAGATTATTTAGGGGGAACTAGGAAAGAAAATAAACTGTCTGACAAATAAGAAATAAAGCTCTGCTTTTTGGAATATAAATGTTCACAAGCAGTATGTCCTGTCCCTGTGCTGTGGCTGTCCACATTACCAAGGACTGGCAAATACAGGTCTGAATTGCTCAGTTCATCATCTTGTGGAGGGGGCTCTGAGTAACTCCAGATGGCAGCAGACATCTAGGACAGGTAAGACAGGTGGTGAACAGTATCTCTTCTGCTGGCCCACGATATCATAAAGTGAACAAGTGACAAAAGCTAAACACCAAAATACTAGTTAATAAACAAGATGATGTACTGTCGAAATCGGCAACCATGAATGTCTAGAGAAAACGGAAGTGTTTACACAATCAGTTAAGAACAATGGCAGGAGTGCCAATATCTTAATTATCCTCCACTCAGGGCTCACTGCTTCTGGTCAGATTTCATGAATTTCAATTAGTTATTAACTCACTCCTAAAAGCAGCTAATTACAAAAGTATTTACTTACATCGTAATAGCAACTTATTTCAGAGTGCCCCCAAAACAGTGGAGACAAAAATTTAAAATGTGAATCTGGCCTTTCCCTGGCCAGATCAGAGCCAGAGATTATGATATGTGTAGTAGAGTTCTCCACAGATACAGAATCAAAAGGATATACATGAGATTTATTACAGAAATGACCCCCATGATACAGAGTCTATGTTCACATTCTCCTATCTGATGGTTGGAGGACCAGGAAAGTCCTTGTGGTATACCTCAGTCCAAATTCAAGGACCTGAGAATTACAGGGCTGATGGTGCAAATGCTAGTCTGAGTCTGAAGATCTGTCCTAGGTTGGGAAAAGTTGACTATCTAACCTGGAGCAGAGAGACCTACTGGAGGAACTCATTTAAGAAACATGATGGCTACTTGAGCTGAAAGCAAAACCCTCTGCTGTGTCCTTGGAATGTATGTTTCTATATGTATCATTTCAAAGACATAACCCTGAGAAAACAAAGTGTAGTTGAGATCATCTAAACTGTATATGTGACTGAACTCAGCTAAACCCTCTATATAAACTTTTTAAGATTCTGCCGGGGCAAGTGAAGAGATCTGTTAGTCTTGTGGCCATCCAAGATAAGCTTCATATGTACTAAGTTCCCTAGCTTATTAAAGCTGCCACCTGCCAATCTAGGCTGCCTCTTTCTTTGATGTCTACTTGACTTCCACGTATGAGGGCCAGTTTGCAAACCAACACGGTGACTGTAGGTGATCCTACATGGCAGAATGAGCTTAGAACTGATAGCTCCAGTTGTTCCTAATCCAAATGCCAGGAATGGGTCCCCAGCCTCTGCTTTTGTTTGTTTATTTGGTGATGGTGGTGGTGGTGGTGTTTTCTGAGATGATCATGGAACAGCCCACCCTGAACAGGAAGATGTCACAAATGTTTGGGATCAGAAAACCAGGTATTGTTCAGTTTCTTTTGTTTTATTCAGCTTCCAGGACCTAATATGAAACTAAAGACATGGAAAGATAAAGAGATGGTTGACAAATGAATAAAAACCTGATTAACATAAAAGGCAAAACAAACTTCTTTGAATAAACAGAACGCTTATCTCGGTCTCCCAGCCAAATTCCAACTACCTAGCCAAATTTAGAATGAGTGTGTGTGTGTGTGTCTGTGTATGCATGCCTGTGTGTGTACATCCTGGCCTGTGCAGTGCACAAAACCTCACTGTGACATCTCAGCTACTCTGCTAGCTATACTGTCAAGTTCTCAATAGGTACCCCCATTGAAAGGAAGAGACCCTCACAACGAAGGGAGCCATTGCCTTCTGGTGCAATTTTAGAGAATTTAATACGAGACGATATCTTACAAACCATATAATGCACAACTCGAGATGTGAAAATCGAAGGTCAAAAAAGTAAAATGAATACTTCCATCCCATGTGACTGGAAAGAGGTAGGGCCATTCCTCCCAGTTGAGGAGGATGCTGAACCAGATTGTCCCACTGCAGTAGCCTTGTCTCCCATGTGGAGAGACAGTGCATCCCTAATGTTCCAAAGAACAGTTTCTGTTTTGTGTTCTGGTGTGACCCAGGCTAGGCTTGCAGTGCTACAAGGCAGCAGACTTGAGAACCCAGCAGGGATAAGAGTTATAGAGTCCAATTACACATCTACATCTCCATTGTTAACCTCTTGGCCCAATCAGTCAATTGTTAGTACTTGTTTATTCATCTGTAAAAAGGAGGAATGATATCACCGACTCGCTTCGAAGAGTCCTAGAGATGAAATAATGAAAAGCAAGAATGGCATAGTAATTGAGTTTGAACTATAAGCTAATAAATCATTATTAGACAATCAAGGATAACAAAAATATTTGTCATTTGGCTTGTCATAACTGTTTTCTTAGTTTTAAAGCCCTGACCTCCAAACTAAAGAATACTGCATTTTAGCACTAGAAAATCTTAAGGTCTTTAAAATTTTATTTCATATTCATATTTTGAGCATATGTTTGTCTTTAATGTACGTACACTAAGGAAATTCATAATGAATTCTTAGTGATTTATAATAGTGTCATGTGAACATACCCTTTCAATCTCCCCATTAGGTAAGCAGTACTTTTTACTAATCCGCTTCAGAAGATATGAACACAATATTTAAGTAAACATTTCCCCCAGATTACAGACCTGGGAGAGCTTTGCAAAATCTGTGGTCTGAAGCTGCCTGATATGTATTCTCTCTGATATTTAAATTGCTTCTTCACAAGATCACTGCCTTAAACTATAATGATGATTTCTATCTCAGGATTATAGCTCACTTCTAGATTTTCTTTGAGCAGCATGACTAAAGCAGCATTTGGACTGTCCATTAGTGTGAACAAATTCCTCAAAACATAACTTATGGTGTTAGTTTCAGTAAATATATATCAATACCCTCTGTATTCCAGGTACCCTGTTAGGTAGTTTGGCATTCAGTTCATGTAGCTTTCCTCAAAGAGGGAGGCTTTTAAAATAAAGGAACCATTATGCCTTTTCTATTTACATGATTGTTATTATTTTATCATGCACATATTGTAATCTCCTCAAATGGATCATTAGCCGCCTACAGTTTTACATTTGTTCTCAGGGAAAAAGTTTATTAAAATGGATATTTTATAAACTGAAGTTAGTAGGAAAGTTGTCATTCCTAAGTGGCTGTATTTATAGAATCATGGCATAATTAGATATGAATAAAATATTTGCTGTTTTAAATTCTCATTTATGATAGAAAACATGGCATTTCTTTAGGAGAATATTGGCCAAAACTATGGCAAAGAGTGGCATCAGGGAAGCTGATCGAGCTCAACGGTAATTTGGGGTATTATGTCTAAAAGCTACTCCTCTCCAAAAAACAGGGCAATATTGTATTTTATTCAATTGATTCATTCACAAGAGTCTATTTATTGCTGGGAACATGAGCAACAAAATCAGCTACCTCTCCTGGAAATGTCAATGTCCCAGAAGCTAAGGTTAAAAGTTAAAATCAGGCTGAGCTCTAGGCAGGGAAAGGAAAACAAAATTGCAACTCATGGATCATATCAAATGAGCATAAGCTGAAGAGTGGGGACAATGTTGAGAATTGATTGATGACCATCAGAGTGGCCAGAGCTCACTCCAATAACATTAAGTGGACATTGGAGGCACCATGTGATAATGCTCTGGATCCTAATCATTTTTTTTTTTTTTTTTTAGTGGAGTTCCTTTTTAGGCTCATCGTGACGGTCCTGGCCTATTTTTGTGGGGTGTAGTTCCAATGACAACTTTTCACAACCAGGGCAGTGCTAATCCAGTCTGCTTTTTTTGTGAACTGCTCAGAGACCTGTATTCTACACCGTATTTCTATCTCAGAACTTTTGCTCTGTTAAATCTAATCAGTTTCCTGTTGGGTTACTAGGGATCTGCCCATATATAGGTAAAGAAATCTTTTCTCCAGCTCCTTCTTCTCCAAAATCCACCCCACTCTCTGCAAATTGGCAGGAGGAGAGCAGTGCGGGGTAGGAGTCAAGGAGGTCATGTTTCCCCACAAGTCTCTGCTGACACCACCCTGGCTTCAAAATGCTCTTCCCAGGGGGATTTGGAAATGCAGGCTCTCCACTCAGTCTCTAATAGCACCACAAGGGATAGGTCTTTTTCCATGATGTTTGGCTGTGACAGAGTGGGTATTATCAAAAATATTGCCATCCTGCAGGACCACCACAAATTTTCCGGCCCTTTAGCTAGAGAGAACAGACTTTTGGGGGGATTTTTTTTTTTTTTTTTTAACTTTGTCTATGTCCTTTGGGAACTCCAAATCAATGGCTTCCCCAGCACCTGGCCTGGGATGTATGGGAGGTAAAAAGAAAAAGTGTAGGGAACTCATCCCATGTTGTTGAGTCTAAGGTCCCTAGTTAGTATGCCCTTTTCATTCCACCTTTCAAAGTCTTTTTATGTTTGTTTTATTACGCCCAAGGTTATTATACTAAGACTTATCAGGAGAAATAGTAAAAAATGAGTCTTTTCCACCTTGCCAAAACCAGTAGTCTCAGTTCAATAACAACATCAGTTGTTAACAATCATTAACAAAACGGATTCTTGCCTGTGGCTGTACTCCTGGGAACATGAAGTAATGTAAATTAAGACCAAGGCCATTTGGCTGGCAGGATCTTAGGGATGTTAGTGTCTCCATGGGGAAGCAAACAGTCTTCTGTGAAAAGTTTTCTCAATTCCAAAGTACAGTCATCTCCAAAATTCCTTCCCACCGGTTCCATTTGGCCGCTTAAGACCTGTAATTGCATCCAAGATTTGGAGGCATGCTTGTTCCAAAGGGTGTTCTACATGGAAAGAACAAAATGTGGGCATTACAATGATGTGTGCTGTGCAACACGGTCCTGCTTTGGAAAACAAAGATGGGAGAAAACACTTCAGAATGGGAAGTTTCTGTCTCTGAGACTAATCAGGTTTCTGCATGAATGATATTATAGCTTAATAGATAATAATACAGTGAAACTCACCATAATTCCTTAAGTGAAACCCACAAAAGTAAAGGTCATACTATTACAAAGGTAATGAAATGACTAGGGTGAGCCTACTATGAGAAACCGCCAATCTCCCTGTCTTCAAAATTTGCAAAATGAGACACATCAGCCCAGGGATTTCACCACAGCTGTCACTTACCTAGTGCTGATCTCATACTGAGATTTACAGAAAGGGCTTTATACTCAATGGAATATTTCATTATTTTCCTTCTATAAATGAAGAAATTAGGTTTCAGGGAAGTAAAAAAAAAAAAATTTCTTTTTTTTGATGAGTAAGTTTTTATTATAATGGTAGTAATAAAAGTACCTAATATTTATATAGTATTTGATTTATGCAAGAATACTTTTTTAAAAAGAACACTTCAAAAATCATAATTTTCATACTAAAGTTGAGAAAACTGAGATATAAATGTGTAAAATAATTTGATAGTCATGCAGCTAGACATTAGTAAAGTCTAATTATTTATTCTCTAATATAAAACATAGGAATTAGTGGAAAGGAGGAGAGATTGTATATTAAACTTTACTCTCTTCTGTAAGGAAGCTCACTTGACAGAGTTTGTAGTTAGCACTGGCCAGGAGCTCAGCAGTTATTGAACTACCTGCCTCTAACAGCTTTTCTTAACTTTCCACTAGGAAAGCATTGCATAAAGACAGGTAGATGTGCCTAGGCATGAGCTTATTGACCAGTAGGCCAATTAGCCTTAGGAAAAAAATATCAAAGGTAGTATTAAGTATTACTTATGAGTGTATTAGGGAGCCAAAGTCAAATGAAAGCCTAACTACATTTGTGGTAAGAAAGCCAATAGAATATTATTGCATTCTTTTTTTTTTTTTTAAGCAGCGGGGAGTGGGAGGTTGGGGGATCCAGGTGGTGGGTATTAGAGAGGGCACTATTGCATGGGGCACTGGCTGTGGTGCAAAAACAAGGAATACTGTTATGCTGAAAATAAAAATTAAAAAAAAAATGTTTAAGATTTTATTTATTTATCTATGTGACAGAGAGAGAAATCACAAGCAGGCAGAGAGGCAGGCAGAGAGAGAGGGGGAAGCAGGCTCCCTGCTGAGCAGAGAGCCAAATGAGGAGCTCAATCCCAAGACCCTGAGAGCATGACCTGAGCCAAAGGCAGAGGCTTAACCCACTGAGCCATTCAGATGTCCCAGAAGTTAAAAAATGTGCCCAAAGTCAAACATCCCAAATATGGCAGTGTAAAGAGAGAGAATCTGGTCTCCAAGTACTTGGCTTTAATCAGTACTTGATCCTCTCCCTCAGAGAACCATCAGCTCAGCCCTAATTCAGGCCGCATGTTTTGGTGAGATTAAATTTTATAATATATTCTCTGAGTTGGCTCATCCTGGGTGAGACTGATCCCACCAGTGGAAATGATTCCAGCTTGGAGGACGAGGGAAAGCATGGGTCTTGGCAGACCTAGCAGCAGAAATAGACCCTGGAATATTCCTCATTGTGTGGAATGACTGCTGTGAACTAGCTTAACTGAAACTTCATCGCAGCTTCCTTTGTATTTTTTATTCAATTAACCTTCATTAAACACCTAGGATGTGCAAGGCCCTCTTGGAAGGGTAGGACCCCACAATGCTCCCATGGCTCCCAGCTGAATCAAATAGGTCTTGGTCATAATGTAGGATAAGCTTGTCAGGTCCTAGACTTCTATAAAGCATTTTAACTTAATTTAGTATATTTGCCTCTTATTCTTGGCTTCCTTTCACACTGTGAGGCCAAACACAACAACTGGCAATGGTCCGAATAAAAGCAAGCAAGCTGCTAGCACAGGGAGAAACACCGTTGTTTGGCAGACTGTCTGATCGTGGCATAAGGAAGGTCTGTGGCAGGGAGGAGGCTGACAGGTAGCAGCAGAGCAGTGCAGAAGGAGCTGAGACTGGCACATCCAGTCACTGAAATTAGTGTGTTTGGAGAAAATGAACACGACAAGATTCTAGAGACGAGATTTAGGTCATTCTTTCAATATGCCCCAAGTCTCTGTCGTGTGTGAGGTACTGAGATACTGTGCTTAGCACTGGGGATATGGAGGTGTCTCAGATTCAAGCTAGCAGAAATTTGCCTTCCCTCAGGCTCCAGTAATACTCTTTGGTGTCACCACACAGAACTTAAGAATTTACCATAGTCAAATACATATAACAAATATTTGTATACACTTCCTACTCTTCAGAGCTATAGGTTGATTGAAGGCAGAGACAGTCTACCATTGATCTTTGCTCCCTCAGCATAGAACCAAAAATAATATTTTTCATAGTAAAAATATAATAAATATCTGTTGAATTTAACTATAGACACCCACTTCATGTGATCCATATAATTATCTCTCTCCTGAGTCACTTGCAAGCCAGCTCCTATGTGGTTGCTAGACTTGAATTCTCGGCCCCTTCAATTCATATTCCTCATGGGGCCAGAATTCTGTGTAAAACGTAAAACTAACATGACTTTTTTTGCCCCAACATCCATCAGTGAACTTACAATAAAATCAGAACTCCTTCACATGATCTACAAAGCCTTGGATTTTCCAACCCATTCTTTATCTCCAAACAGACTCCATGACTCCTTCTTCATCGCTGTCAAAGGTGCAGCAAAAGGCCACCTGGGTGGCTCAGTCAGTTAACCGTCTGCATTCAGCTCAGGTCATGATCTCACAGGTCCTAAGATCGAGACCCCAACCTCGCATTGGGCTTCCTATTTAGTGGGGAGTCGCTTTGCCCTCTCCCTCTGCCCCTTCCCCCTCCTTGTGCATTCTCTCTCTCTTTAATAAATAAATTTTTAAAAATCTTTAAAAAAATTGTAATGAAGAGAAACAATGGTTCTCACCAATGCTCTTTTGCATATCCAAAAGGCAGCTCCATTGCCATAATACTCTTCCCAGGAGATTTTAAGTCAGAGGTAGGCAAACTTTCTGTAAAAGGCCAAATACTATTTTTAACTTTGCTGGCCATTTGGTCTCTGTTGCAACCACTCCACTGCGCAACACTCCATAGGCGATATGTAAATAAATGAATGTGACCGTGTTCCAATAACATATATTTCCAAAACAGGCAGCAAACTGATTTGGGCCCACAGGCTGTAGCTTGCCAACCCCTGTGCTAAGTGATCAGAGTCACAGCTTTAGATAATACATCTTTATCACCTGGATCATTGCAAAACCCTCCCAGCTGGTACTGATCCTTTCTCACTTGCACCTTCGCCTTCTATTCTCATCATCACAGCAACCAAGGTGATCTTATCAATGCCCTCCACCCTCCCACATCTTGCTCCACATAAAAAGCCAACATTCACACTGTGATCTACAAGGCTCTGTCTGTCCCTCATCATGATATCTCTGAGCTTAACGATCATCAGCCCTCCCTTCTCTCAGTCCACTGCAGCTACACTGGCCTCGGGCTGCTCCTTGAACAATTCGGGCAGGTTCCTGCTTCTGTGCCTTTGCACTCAAGGTTTCCTCTACCTAGACTACTCTTCTCCTGAAGACAACACATCCAGCTTCTTCACTTCTTTCTGGACATCTTCCAAAAGTCATCTTTATGGGAAGGTCGTTCTTAGCCACCCTATCTAAAATCTCCCACCCCAGATACCTGTAATCCCTCTTTTCTGCATAAGCTTTTCCTAATTCACCAATACATAATATATTATATGTCATGTTATTTATCTTATT
This sequence comes from Mustela nigripes, assembly GCF_022355385.1. Lineage (NCBI taxonomy): Eukaryota > Metazoa > Chordata > Mammalia > Carnivora > Mustelidae > Mustela > Mustela nigripes. The sequence continues at coordinate 56,115,677 of NC_081561.1, forward strand.
TACTATTTGTCCTCTTCCCCAGAATATAAGTTCCACAAGGCCAGGGATTTCCTCTGCCTTGATCACCGCTGTATCCTTAATGCCTATAATAGTGCTTAGTACATAGGACACACTCCATAAACATGTATTGATTGAAAGAATGAATGAATAAGAAAGCCCTCTTTCCTTATAGGTGCTTCTGGGCCAAACCAAGACACATCATGAGTAATTTTATTTTTCCCTTTTGAATGTTTTTAAGAAAACCTGTTAAATTTCCAGCTGAAAAACTTTGTATGTATTGTGATCATCTGTGCTCAAGTTAAGAATACTCAATAGTCTCATTTTATCTACTTCTTCTCTTCTGAACTGTATCTCTCCACCAATGGTATGGAAATAGAGGGAGGGAGATTAAGATGCAAAACTCAAAAAGCAGATGTATGTTTGTTTGGGTTTTTTGTTTGTTTGTTTGTTTGTTTTTCTCAATCCATAGAAATTGGTTTTGGGTTATTGAGATGTTTTGCTTCAGTTCTGTGGGTATTTGTGAATTGAAGATATGACCAACCCTTCTCATGGGTCATTAAAATGTCAGAAAAACTCTTCTTACAGAGCTCCAAGAAAAGCAATTCATTTTTGTAATTTTAAACAGAAAGCACTATGTGAATATATGTTTCTTTTGTACTTGGAACAAAGGAAAATATCCAGTTTTTTAAGATTTCAAAAGTGTGCGTGGGTTACTTATGAGCATATGAAATTGGCCTAAGTTAAGACCTATTTGACAGTTACCCCATCAAAAGAGACAAAGTAAGATTAGAATTTGGATTTATTTATATGTGATTGAAAGGAAATCAAAGTAGTTGACATTTTTTTAAATTGGCTGCTTTGTTTAAAATGGAAGGGAAAACGATTGCTAATTAATATTCAGGCTGAAATCAAGAATGTCTCCCATTTCTTTGTCAGTCAATATTCTCATAATTTTCTGAGTTCTAAAATCATTTATTTAATTTCAGTTTTCCCATGTATTTGTTTCCCTGAGCTCCTGTAGTTTCACTTCCAAATGGTATGCAGTACCTTGAACACAATAGGTAAATAACAAACGCCTGTTTCCTTAGCAACTTGAATTCTTGTGCAAGTATTTCTTAAATATATGCCTTCTCTCAATGAGACTGCAAACCCTTAAAATAAAAATGTATCTGAACCTACTTTCTTTTCTAATCACCCAAAATCCAGAACATACTAGTTACTAAATTATGTGAAGAACAAAGGCAAAAGAAATATAGAAGAAAAATTAAACTTCCTTATAACTTACAGCCCATTGACAAGTACCTGAGACAGGCAGAGTGACCTTCCTCAAGGAGTTTAGCTGTGTCCACATTATTACTTTGCTAGAGGCAAAAGGCAACCTTAACGTGACATTAGCCCAACCTTCTGGATCCTGTAAAAAATCCCTTTGGAAACTTCCTTTATCTCACCCACTAAGATATATGTTGGCAATCATCCTCCAAGCATATGGTCCACTGATATATATCTGAAGGGTCTCATGATTAAGGTTTTACCAGACAGTAGTAAATGACATTTTCCTAACAACAGCTAACCCCTCAAGGTCCTGGAAAACTTGTTTCCAAATTCCTTAGAGACTTACATTATCCCTCACCTCCTTCCCAACTTGAACTACGTAATGGGCCACTCCTCATGACCCCAGTGCAGCTCTTTCTGCCCACAGGTCCTGTCCCTGTGTTTTAATAAAACCACACTTTCTGTTCATTCCTGGACCCCAGCATTTCCTATCACTAAATACTTGTTAAACTTGATTTGTTAAAAAGAAACATTGAAGGATGCCTGGATGGCTCAGTCAGTTAAGTGTCCGCGTTCAACTCAGGCCATGATCTAGGGGTCCTGGGATCAAGTCCTGTGTCAGGCTCCTGGCTCAGTGGGGAGTCTGGTTCTCCCTTTCCCTCTGCCCCTCCCCCTACTTGTGCTCTCTCTCTCTCTCTCAAATAAATAAAATCTTTTAAAAAAAGAAAACCTTGATGCACAGCAGATATTCAGGAATTAAAGGATAATAATTTTACAGCATTTAAAAATAAGCATTTCCATAAAGCCTGCCATCATGAGAGTCAGAAGATGTTAATTCCTCAAGAATCAGACTTGTTGTTGTGTTCTTACTGGTTTTGTTGTTCTTATTTTTGTTGTTAAAAATCTCTAATTCCTCAGTGTTTTCACAATAGTTAAGTCAGAAATATGAGCTGAGCTAAGAAAATAACACTTATTCTAACTGTACTGACCTGTTTGTATTATTTGTAAGGCAGCAGTGAGTTATCTCCACTGAGTTTACATGAATTTAGAAATTTAGTTCTAAAAAAAGACAGGAAGATAGGAAGAAAGGAAGAAAAAAAAAAAAAAACAAGGAAAGGAAGGGGGAGCACCTCTGTTGGAAAGGAGGAATAAAAGCACAAATTTCAAAGATGAAACATGAAGATTCCTTCCATAGAGTCTAAAAGGTAGGAAACAATATAATGTTAATAATAATACTGACATTTTATTCTCGTCTAGGAACCTAGCTCTCTGCTCTCACACGGTAAGTATCCTCTATGCTTCTCTTCCCTCCCTGTGCTTGATGCTACGCATCTGCAATGCACACCATCTCTCTCTCCCACCTGACTTCTCTCATGGGAAAACTAAATTGGTTTAAAATCATGTGGGAACATTATAAATACTGTTTGGTGATTAGAATAAATTGGCTCAAATCACATAGGTACTTTCCTACATACTGACTGATGAGGAAATTTAGATATGCTATAATTTATAAACAAAATGAAGGAAGTTAACCTGGCAAGATACAAGAGGTAGGAACAACTTTTGCATTTAAGAAATTGAAAGGGAAGAGAAGGGCACGTTTCCCAAATCATTCAATGAGGCCTGTATTAGCCTGACTCCAAAACCAGATAAATACGTCACAAGGAACAGAAACTACAGAGCAGTATCTCCTATAAATAGAAACACAAAAATTCTCAACAAGATATTAACAAGTCAGATCCAATAATATATAAAAAGGATTGTAGGGGCACCTGGGTGATTCAGTCAGTTAAGCATCTGACTCTTGATTTCAGCTCAGGTCATGATCTCAGGTCTTGAATATTGAGCTCTGCATCAGGCTCTGTGCTGAGTATGGAGTCTTCATGAGATTCTCCCTCTCCTCTTCCTCTACCCTCAGACCACCACTCATGTGTGAACTCTTTTTCTAAAAAAAAAAGTAAACAATGACCAAATGGAATTTATCACCTAAATGCAAAGGATGTTTAACATCTAAAAACCAACTGAGGGATGCCTGGGTGGCTCAGTTGGTTAAGCAGCTGCCTTCAGCTCAGGTCGTGATCCCAGGGTTTTGGGATTGAGTCCCAAATGGGGCTCCTTGCTCAGCAGGGAGCCTGCTTCTCCCTCTGCCTCTGCCTGCCTCTCTGTCTGCCTGTGCTCACTCGCTCTCTCTCCCTCTGTCTTTGACAAATAAATAAATAAAATCTTTAAAAATAAAAATAAAAACCAATTGATGTAAAACATCTTAACAAAATAAAGGTCAAAAACTACATGATCATCTCAATACACACAGAAAAGGCATTGACAAACTCTTTTACCATAAAAACATTCAACAAATTAAGAATAGAAAGAAACTTCCTTAGGATTAAAAAAAAAAAAAAAGCATTTATGAAAAACCCAAAGCTAACAGCATATTTAACGGTGAATACTTTGTCCTTAAGATCAGGAGTAAGACAAGGATGTCTGCCCTCACCACTCCTATTCAACATTGTGCTAAAAATTATAGCCAGAACAATTTGGCAAGAGAATGAAATAAAAGGCATTCATATTGAAAGGATGAAGAAGCAAAACTATCTCTGTTTGGAGATGACATAATCTCATCATAGAGAATTCTAAAGAATCCACCAGAAAATGGTTGGGACTAATAGATGAGTTCAGCGAGATTGTAGGACACAAGATTAATATATAAAAATCAATTCTATTTCGGCCGTCGCACCTCATCTCGTGCAGGGCAGCCCGGGTTCTGGTGTCTGGCGGCGAATTAAACAGCCACCATGTCGAGCAAAAAGGCAAAGACTAAGACCACCAAGAAGCGCCCCCAGCGCGCAACATCCAACGTATTCGCCATGTTTGACCAGTCACAGATTCAGGAGTTCAAAGAGGCCTTCAACATGATTGATCAGAACAGAGATGGTTTCATTGACAAGGAGGATTTGCATGATATGCTTGCTTCTCTAGGGAAGAATCCAACCGATGCATACCTTGAGGCCATGATGAATGAGGCTCCAGGGCCCATAAATTTTACCATGTTCCTCACAATGTTTGGTGAGAAGTTAAATGGCACAGATCCAGAAGATGTCATCAGAAACGCTTTTGCATGCTTTGATGAAGAAGCAACTGGCACCATCCAGGAAGATTACCTGAGAGAGCTGCTGACAACCATGGGAGATCGGTTTACAGACGAGGAGGTGGATGAGCTGTACAGAGAAACACCTATCGACAAAAAGGGAAATTTCAATTATATCGAATTCACGCGCATCCTTAAACATGGAGCAAAAGACAAAGATGATTGAAAGAACTTTAGCTAAAACCTTCCAATTGCTTTGCCTTACTCCATTTTATTTCCTAGACACTTTCCCCCACCCTCATAGAGACCTGTTGCATGCAGCTTAGTTTCACGGCTTGGCCTCTTTTTTTGATGTATTTATTCTAGACCTTTCTGCCACTTAGCACTTGTATAATCAAACTGCAAATGGGGTTGAGGTTGTAAATTGTGCTGAAAAAGAGATTGCGAATAAAAATCAACAAATGTGAAAGCCCAGGAAAATATATCCGGTATTTCTGGTTTTGCTGGATTTTTACATTTTTATATAATAAAAACATTATTTTGAAATAAAAAAAATCAATTATATTTCTATATATTAGCAATAAATAATCCAAAAATGAAATTAAGAAAATAATGCCATTTACAATAACATTAAAAAGAATAAACTCATTAGGAATAAATTTGTCAAAAGTAGTACAAAATTGTACTCTGAAAACTACACAACACTGTTGAAAACAAGCTTTGAAAGACCTAAGTAAATAGAAAGAGATTCCATGTTCATAGATAAGAAGAATGTCTATAATGTCTATAATGTTGCAGTAAGGAAGACACAGGGGGGTTGGTATGAGGTTAGACAAATTGATCAGTGGAATAGAATTGAGACTTTAGAAATAATTCTTAATGTTTATGGTGGGTTGACTTTTAACAGAACTGCTCAGATAATTCAGTGGGCAAGAACAGTTTTTTCAATCAGTGATACCAGGACACTTGGATATCCACATGAAAAAAAGAGAAGGTGGACTTCTTCCTTACACCATAAGTAAAACTTAACGCAGATAGATCATAGACATAGATGAAAGAGTTAAAACTGTAAATCTCTTCAAAGAAAACATAGGAATTACTTCTGATGGCCTTGAAGCAAAGTCTTCTCAGAAATGACACCAAAAGCAACAAAAAGAAAAGATAAATTGGACTTTCCCCAAATTAAAAACTTCTGTGTTTCAAAAGATACCATGAAGAAAGTGAAAAGAAAACCAACAGAGTGGGAGAAAATATTTGCAAATCACATATCTGGTCTGACTTATATTCGGAATATGGAAAGAAGTATTATAACTTAGGAGTGCCTGGGTGACTCAGTCAGTTAAGTGTCTGCAGTTCAGCTCAGGTCATGATCTCAGGGTCCTGGGATGGAGCCCCATGTCAAGCTTCCTGCTCAGTGGGGAGTCTGCTTCTCCCTCTCCCTCTGCCACTCCGACTGTTTATACTCTATCTTTCTCAAATAAATAAATATAATCTTGGAGGCATAAAGATCTATAACGTAATAATAATAATAACATAATAATAAAAAGAGAAATAACCCAGTTAAAACTTGAGCAAAAGATTGGGATATTTATCCCAAGAAGATAAACAAATGGCCAAAAAGCTTGAAAGATGCTCAACCTCATTAGTCCTTAGAGAAGTGCAAACCAAAACCACAATGAGCACATCATATCTGTTAGGATGGCTAAATTAAAATGTTGGACAATAACAAATAACAAAATAACAAATGTTGCTGAGGTTGTAAAGGATCAGAACTATTCATATATTGCTGGTGGAAATATAAAATTATACATTTCTTTTGGAAAACAGTGTGATGATTCCTGAAAATGCTAAATGTAGAGTTATCATATGACCCACAAATTCTACTTATAGGTGCACAACCAAGAGAAATGAAAACAAATGTCCACACAAAACTTGTAAACAAATGTTCACAGTAATATTACTCATAATTGCCAAGAAACAGAAACAACCCAAATGTCCATCAGCTGATGCATAGATAAATAAATGTGGGATGGCCATACAGTGCGATAATATTTGGCCATAAAAAGAAACAAAGGACTGACACATACTACAATATAAACGAACCTTGAAAACATTATGGTAAATGAAAGAAGCCAGTTGCAAAAGACTACATCATCTCATTTACATGAAAAAGACAAACCTATGGAGAAAGAAAGTGGATTAGTGGTTGCCTAGGACTGGGAGGTTAGGGGATAGAGATGGAGAGTGAGGAGTGACTACTAATGAGTATGGGGTTTCTTTTGGGGTGATGAAACTTCTCAAATTGATTGTGGTGGTGGTGGCTCCACTCTTTAATACACCAAGAAATCATTAAGTTGCATACATTAAATGGGTGAATTGTAAGTCATTAATCTCAATAAGGTTGTTTGAAACAAAAGGAAGGGTTTACCTTCCATTTCTTTTTTTTTTTTTTCTAATTTGCAAAGCTCATTAGGACAACGTGCAATGTTATTTCAGCAAATGTTTGATCCCCAGACTCATTCTCTAAACCCAGTAAGATGAATTTGAAGTCAGAAATCTTTAGTAGTGGGGCTCCTGGGTGGCTCAGTGGGTTAAAGCCTCTGCCTTCAGCTCAGGTCATGGTCCCAGGGTCCTAGGATCGAGCCCCACTTCGGGCTCTCTGCTCAGCAGGGAACCCGCTTCCTCCTCTCTCTCTCTCTGCCTACCTGTGATCACTATCTGTCAAATAAATAAATAAAATCTTAAAAAAAAAAAAGAAATCTTTAGTAGCTGTACACTATTATGCCTATGTTACATTTTAGGAGCATGATGAATTATTGCTGTTTCCACAACCATTTCACAAATACCAACCCATTTGATGGCAGTCAGGAAAAATAATTCATTATATTTGTCGAAAATATTTCCTAAGCATCTATAATGGTACACGTAAAGTACAGTGAGAGCTCAGTGCTTAGAAGCCAAGTGATGTCTGATATTGCTTCAGAAGTTGGCAAAATATGTAAATTCATAAGAACAATGGAAGAACAACAAAAAGTATTTAACTATATGCATTACATGGTAGAAATTCTTCTGAGAATCCCAGGATTTGTATCATATATAGTATCATATAATCGGCTATAAAGGGGAGAGGCCCTCCTAGATCGTAGCTAACATTTTGCTTTAATATTTATTCTCTTATCTCTTGTAGAAGCAAATACTCTTCCACTTATGGATACTTCTATTCTTCTCCCTGAAAAATAAAACGTCTAAGAGTAAATCCTTCTATTTATTCATGCAAACATTTTATTGGATTTTTCTCCAGGAAGAAGAGTGACCTCTTTGGAGAAATGGGAAAATCTGACATTCAATGGCCCCAAGAGCAGTAGGGACCTAACCTAAAAAGCAAACTTGTTTCTCTTTTCCCTCCTTCTCTTCTTTTCTTCCCTCCTTCCCTTGTTCTTATCCCCTCTTTATTTTCCTGCAGTAACATGCCCTCCCTCTTCTTGAAAGGATGGATGTCTTCCTGAAGTGATTTTGCTTTTAACTGGAAGGACATCTACTTTGGGTTGAAAGGTAGAAGCCTCTGGTATACTCTCATTCAGTTTTATATAAGTGAGCTGATGAATTTGTTGCTGCTTCCCTCTGGTCTTTGTGTTTCCCCTTTTTAAAATAATCCTTGAAAAGAAATGTGAGTGGTAGCATGTGCACATTAAACTGACCTTGAATCTCCAGTACTACTGTTAGAAGTTCTTTTGCTAATCCCATGCTTCCATTTTTATTCAATGAGGAAAATTCCTTAGACAACATTATATATTTCACAGTTTTGCCTAATTACTGCATAGGGGAAATAATTGGAAAGCACAGGGGCAGGTCAAATTATGGGAATGGCACTCTTTACAGATATTTAAAAATTAATTTTAATTTAAGAATTATTTTTAAAATTAATATTAGCCAAAAAAGATTCTGTAAATTACCTAAAATTTTAGATACAGGGTTATGATGGTTTAAAATGCAATTTAGAAATACCAAAAGCTGTTTTGGAAGTTTCAAATAATAACAAATAAAAAAGAAAACTGTAGGAATGCCTAGGCAGCTCAATTGGTTAAGCAGCTGCCTTTGGCTTGAGTCATGATCCCTGGGTCCTGGCATCGAGTCCCACACTGGGCTCCTTGCTCACCGGGAGTCTACTTCTCTCTCTGTCTGCCCCTCCCCCTGCTTGTGCTCTCTCTCTCTGACAAATAAATAAATTAAAATCTTCAAAGAAAAAAAAAGAAAGAACAAAAACTGTAGCTTTGATATGAGTATTTATGATATGCCTACTCTATAACTATATATTCTTTCACTGATCATTTCATAGGTAATGTGTGGAAATCAGTCATCTCAATCAATCAGTCCTCCTCCTTGCTGGGTTCTGTGCAGTGGAGAATATATACCCAAGGAGCTAAATAAAAGCCATATATATTTGCATCCTTATTCATGGAGGGACAGTATTTCCCAAAGTTCCTCGTAAAGCTGGAATGGAGACCATATATGGTACCAGAGACTAATGTGGGGAGCTCTACCTAAAAAATCCTAAATCCAGGTTTTCCCTCTCCTTAACTATAGGAAGAGTTAGGTCTTCAAGGCATCAGGCTTAAGATTTCCTTAGCAGCCAATTGCATGGAAGACTGATTTTCCTCACAAATCCAGTTGCCGTCAGAAGAGATCACTCTGGAGACCAACAATAAGAGATGAATAACATGTTTCCCTTTTAGAACAAAAGAGCCAAAAATGTTTCTGCATGGAATGAGAAATCTGAGGGCAAGCGCTGACCCTCCTTACTCGTCATTAATATAAATAGTGCAGGATAAAGGGGGTTCAGCTTATTTCTTGTTTTAGAGGAATAGCAGCCAACTTATGATACATTGCTCTCAGGCTCCAACCACCAAATCAGCTATTCCTAGTACTTGGAAGAGTGTTTAAAGAGGAAGAAAAAGAAATGGAAGTATACTCATCACCACTATCTGAATGACAGTAGATGAAAGCCGCCTATTCATGGAAAATGAGAAGTAGGAAATGAGAAAGCTGAGGGCAAATCCTGACTCTTACTCACTCATTAATACAAGTAGACTCTCTAGTACTATCCACATGAGAATGGATGGAAGCCAACTCTTCTTGGAAAAATGAGAAGTAAGTAATTCCCTCCACAACATACTAGAACACCACAAATCTTGGAAGCTCAGAGGTACCCATTCACTCTTCAGTTTTATAATAACTATTTACTAAGTGCCAGGTATTGCCTTAGGAAATGATTATATAATAATCAAAGCAGGATACACTCACTACTCTCAAGATCACAGTCTACTCACATTAAGATGAGAGACTAAAGATTTTGGATTCTGGTCCTGACCACCAAAAGAATTCTATAAATCTATGTGTCATGGATTCTTCTGAGACTCCATTTCTTCATTATTAAATGAGGGTGAAAAATTAATATGCATGCCTCTAGAGCAGCGCATGAGATCCATATACAGTGATATTCTTCAGGATCCCCTTTGTGCACATCTGTTCATTAGTGACCTTTCCTCTGTACCCTGCCTACTTTGTCAACACACATCTGTTTTAGGAAACAACATGACAAACTCATTCAGCAAAAGAATGAAGAACCACTAAGTTTGCAAGATGAATCTTCCCAGAAGTATTTCTGTTTGCATGGAAGACTAACTCCTCAAGTTAAATACTGAAATAATTTCCAGTTGTAGATTTTCATATAGTTTAGCTTTCTTCTCCTAGTATAAATCTAAAGTATCAGGCAACTCCACTGACAAATCAGGCCTGCCATGTTGCATGGAAAGCCAGTATGGGATCTATGTCTTTTTTGTTTCTCTTTTGTTTTTACATGCATTAGTTTATTCACAGTCTTTGTAAACCTTCTCAAGAAGCATTCTGAGGATATGCTGCCTCATAAGACAAAAATAGATCTTACTTTTGAGTACCTTCATAGTTGGTGAAAACAGGCTTTGTGCAGTCCTGACTTGACCACATCTGTTACAAAAATCACCCCCACCATCAACTTACTAGAATGTCCTCAACCACTGCAGTGCAGAAGATGGAATGAGTGTCACAATTAACAACATGTAAATTCCACCCATCTGCTGTGTTCCCCAACTGTAATTAAGAAATAATCACTGGACTTTTCATCTGTCAGTCCCTATAATGCCTCAACCTGCCTTTGAGCTTTGCAAGTTTAGCTAGAAAAATTTTTAACAACATAAAACTCAAAAAATATTCTCTTAGTACTCACTGCATCTATGACACTGCTAGGTACCGAGGGACAAACAAACAACAATGAAGTCATGATCATTGATGTCAAGGAGCTTTTACTGCTGTAGAGTACCTCAGATTGAATCCTGTGCAGATGTCGTCAGAGAAACAGTCAAAGTAATGAGGTGATTGGCCTGGAGAAGACTGAAGGTATCATGCTATTGTTTTCAATATTTGAAGTAAGGGTATGTGGCAGAATAACTGGCACATATTCCAAAGAAGACAATTAGGAGCAGATTTTGGAAATTTCAGGGTGACTAATTTCAACTCTAAACATGGAAGAACTTTCCAAATGTCAGAAAGTATCTGGGCAGGACATTCACTTGTTGGGCTTGTAGAAAGAGTATACACATCAGGGGAAAAGCTGAGTGTGATCTCATGTAGCATGTGATAGGTAGGTCCTTCATTAATATCTCCTGACTAGTTGGTCAATTTCTTTGAGACATGTGTTCTTTTATTAAAGATTCCCATACCAGTGTTAATAGAACTACCGCTTGAGGAATTTCAGAATGTGTAAAAGAGAGAATAAATTTTACAACCTGCTGACATTCTGTCAGCAGCTCTTTATTTAATATCTCTGGGCCCTGAATTGTTGTCAGTTAATTAGAAGTGAAAGTATTCTGGGAAAAAAAAATAATGTGGACCTGTTTTTCTTAATTTTTATAATTGCTAAAATAGCTCTTAAGTTTTCATGTATCTCCAAATGCCAGAAACTTCCCTGAACTTTCTATTGGTCACAGGACCAAAAATCATTCTTCCCTAGAGTCCAGTTAGCTGTTTCATATCATAGCAAACAGGGAGGGATTTCATTTGGTTTTTTTGTTTCTTGATGAATCTTTGCCTAATGAAAATGGGCAGGACAAAGTCCGTAGGGATTATGATGATGGAAAGGAATACGATTTATCACAAGAAGTCAGTAAGAGTTTCCTACAATTTCCTATCACTGACGCTGAGTTTAGTGGCCTGGCATGTCATGATTCATTGTCATTTCTATTGATAATCTCAAGAATGAAACAGAGCCAGGTACTGTAGTATACTACAAACACATAGCCTAAGCCCCAAATGAATGTGCACTCATACATAAAAAGTAATGGCTAACATTTACCAAGTGTTTAATATGTGCCAGGGACGATGGCAAACATTTTATGTGGTCTATCTCATTTATTATTCTCAGCAATACTGCCAGGAAGGTGCTTGCATTCGCTGTTCTGCATGTGAGGAAAACAACATGGGCAGTATCCATGAAGGGATCCAGTTAGGGAGGAATACAGCTGATGTTGAGCCTGGGCATGAACACAGGAGCCTATACTCAGGGCCCACTGTGCCAGGTTACTACCCCTACTACCAACTATCCTCTCTCCCATGCCTTTGTGAATTAACACCGAACAAGAAAATGTTATGATAGGTATCAGAAAATATATAGCTCTTGTTTATAAATGTATGCTATGATAAAGCCGAGCTAAGCTGTGGACCACTAAATGTGAATAAAGTCCTGGAAAATATGGTGAGAACCAGGTCTTCTCAACTGAAGGCTGTATTCATCAGGGATACATTCAAATAACACCAGTTCTGTACTTCAAGGACCTTCTGGAAATGGTCTCCTTGTCCCTCTGGACTGATGAAACTTAGTCGTCTGCCTAGCAGTTCCCTTGTTCTCCTGGAAGGGACTATGGTTTCTTCTGTGAGTCACAGAAACAAACAGTGCCTGGAAAGCTTCCTTTCAACTTCCTTCCTGCTAAAAGAGAGCAACTCTATTAGCTTATTCTGAACAAGCACACTCACATAAGGAAAGTCACAATTAGCTGAATCCAGTTAACTAAAATCTTTATTAATCAGCATTTTTCCATAATTAACTTCCAAGGACCAAAAAAAAAAAAAAAAGACAAATTTCAAAATAATAATCAGAGAGAACACTTTTCTCTGGGCCTGGTAAACATTCATCCAAACTCCCACACTTCTACAACTATGTAATACTATTCGAGAATAGCTAACATTTGTGGGAGCACTCATTGTGTGCCAGGTATTTGTATTAAGGGATCCATGTATCTGTTTTTCCTTTAACATAGCAATCCCTTGAAGCAAATACTGTTATTCTCTGTTTTACAGTTTGCTAAATCCAGCCATAGAGTTCCTTTGCTCAAGGTCATACACTTAATTGATGGTGACGAGGAAGTATAAACCCTCAGAATGCAACACCTAACCAGTATGGCATATTGACTCCTGATTATCTGTGCATAATGTAATAATGACTCTGAAGAATATCATTCAATAAATAGTAATAGCTCATTCACTGAGTGCGTCCTGTATGCCAGGCACTGCTGTAGGCTCATTGTAATTATTATCTCATTTAACCTACACTATACCCCTTAAAATAGGTCCCATTTTTATTCCTGTTTTCTGGACTAAGAAAGTGAGGCATATAGTGGTTCAAATAATTAATTCTTGCCAAATCACACATCACAAAGTTATAGAGCCAGAACTGAAACCAAAATGTGTTACTCTGGAGTACATCCTTTTAATTGTTACACATTTTGCCTTTTCTTTCTCCCTTTCTTTCTTCCTTTCTTCCTTCCGGACAGGACACAGAAAGGAAATACAAGTCTAATGCAATTTTAGAAAGATCTCCAGTAAAGTTAATCAACCAATAAAAGTTGAATCAAAAAGGAAGTTCTGGTTGATTAATTTAATGACTATTCAAATGATCCAATTCCTGAGCTTTCTGGTTAATTGAGTTTCCACTGGCTTTAGGCCATTTTTCTCAGAGAAAAATTCCAGCCCATATGATGTTTTTATTTCATCTTCACTGGTAAAAAAAAAAGGGGGGGGGTTAGCAAAACACTCAAGGATGCTCCCATAAAACTTTGCCTTTGAGGCATTATCAAGCATTCATGCTACAACTTTGAAGATTTCTTTTGAACAATATTTATTAGGAAACTAAAACTATGCATAATTTAAGTTTGCTAAGTAAGATTACTTCCATTTCAAACATTTTTCCCAGTGATTGAACCAGACATTTTTAAAGCATTGTCCAGATTTCAGTGTTGCAAAAATCCTAATTTTTCACTAATTTTACTCTTTATAGGATAGAAGATCCCATAAAGCTGTTAGTAATAATCATTACAAGAACATTTAAAAATACCTTTAAGACTAGACACAGATCATGACCAATTCAATTGCACAAACATTTACTGAGCACCGATATGTGTCAAATAATTGAAATACAAAAATGGAAATGACAGTGCCTACCCTAGACATTGAGGACCTTTCAGACTTACATAAAAAACAGGCACACCAATGGGTAATTTTAGGTGGGTGTAGTAGCAAGTGCTACCATATGTGCTGGAACGCAGAGAAGCTTCTAAACAGCTGAGTTAGGGATGAAGAGAGCAAGTGGAAGGTATTAGAGATGAGATCATATTTGAGTAGTATCTTTTAAAATAGAAGTAGGAACAGCCAACTAAACAGAAGGAACAATGGATAAGGATCCCATATAATGCTGAACACGTGAATGGTAACTCAAAATGTTGATTCAATATCTGGATTTTGTTGTTTCTGGTAGTGGCGGTGGTATTAGCTGATTTACTGGTTCAGTTGGTTGGATTTTATTATTTTTTTTCATTCTTCATTCATTTGATTGGTATGGAAAAACCATGTAACCTAAGAACTCAATAGAAAAAATACTTTCTTCCACCTGAGCTCAAGGACGATTTCCAAAAACACAATTACTGAAAGCATAGCTAATCAAAGCAGAAATAAATGCTCAGAGAAAGGAAAAAGATTTCTCTGGAGCAGGTCACAAGAAGGAACATTATTTTTTACCTTTTTTTCTTACGCCACTGAAAGGGGAGATGTCAAGCTCTCATGACCTGCAGAAAGCTTGACATATTCAAGTATAAAGGGAGGACCATTAGTACATCTTCTCAAAGCAAATGAAGAGAATTCTAATTCAGCTGATTAGAAAGAATTAGAAGCCCACAGATGGTGCTTATTAGAGCAATATATCAAGAGAAGCCCAGTAGGGAGTACTAATTGAATCAGTTGCAATTAGGTTTGATTGGATTTAATCCTTGTTATAACTATTTTCTTTGGAATTCTGGGTTTGGGAGAGATTGGTTTTGGGCTTAAAATGGCAACTGTAAAATTTATATTCAATTCAAGATGAACAGCATTGCTTTGAAGGAAGTCACTCCAGGTCTAGCCATGTCGCCAGAATTTTCCTACAGCTCCATAGGTGCAACCAGAGTGTGAAGTTCACACTGGGATGCACAACTTTAAAGAAATGTTGTTAAGTGTGGGAGGGAATCTGTTGTCAGAGATCTATCTTACTTTAGAAGTCCTCTTTAGTTGTTGTAAAGGGATTGCTTCAGGCTCAAATGGAATTGTAACCAACTCTGAATATTATTTGGCTCATTTAGGACTGGAGTCAGTTTTGTTTGATAACAAAAGTACATGTTTTTAAATTTTAACTATTCATGATTTTCCCTCGGGCTGAACTGCAATGCCATGACCAAAAGAAGAATCCATATAATCTTCATTTTTTTCATATTTATCCATTGTAAATAGCAGAACTTGTTAAATTATTGTTAAATAGAGTATATTAGCCAGATGTCACATAAGTTTTGTTTGTTATTAAACAATGCTTCCATTTGCTTTCATTTGGAAAGAGGTCTGCAACAATATCCCTGAAGCCTTTTGGAACATTCAGTACACACACATACACACACTAATCTTCTAATTCAATTCATTTCCCACCTTGGATTTCTCTCCCAGTTCCAACTATGTCCAAAACATTTTTACTCCTAAGAGTGCTCTCCCTATTCCTTCGTGAAATTTGCCAAGAGAAAGTTTATCCAGTAATGTCCCAGTTGAGCCACTTACTGTGGCATTCTAATATAGTTTGCAAATATATACTAATACAATGGAAGGAAACCATGATCAAAGTTTGGCAGCCATCTTCTAGAAAATTAAATGCATATTTCCAACAATGCCTTAACCTCCTAAACCAAACAAGCTAATCTCTACTCAGAGAAAAATCAATGATAAATATGAAAGCCACAACTACCTCCTCTTAATTTATAGCTAAATTGGTGTCTTAATTCAGGTTATCCCATCAGTCTAGACTGCATCATTTCCTGCCTATCAGAAACTTGTAGTGCTTTCCCTAATCCTTCGGAAAGAAACAGGTGTCTTTTCACAGTTTGTACCATTCATCTCTTACTTGGAAAGAACACTATGATTCTTTAATGTCAGTTAACTGCTGACATATATGTCTCTCCCCAGTCAGCAGCTTAAACAGAGTGGTTCATAAGACAAACTGATGCCTTAGGTAAGGATTAAGAATTTTGGTAGGAATGAGACAGAAGCAAAGAACAATCAGGACTAAGGTATCAGGAGAAAATATATTGGAATTGGTTCAGGTCGTTGTTCAGTAGGGCAAGTCACACTCATACGTGTTCTATCATCATCATCTGAGATGGTGGATCACTTTCTTTTGGGTGAATACCAATGTCTTGATTTCAGGTGCCTTTTCTGAATTGGAATAGGACCCTCGGTAATGGTGGAAAAAGAGTGCATATACTCTTCCAAAAAGGTATGGTAGAACATTAGGGCTTTTTTCAAGTGGGCAGATATTTTTAAAAAATGGTATCAGCTTCAGAGTGGAAGCCAAAGTAAAAAGGAAGAAACCAAGAAAGAAAATACCACAGAGGTTTGAAAGTAGGTTCTCCATGGTGGTTGGGAGCCAACTGAAAAGCAACAAGAGAAATTCCAAATTCTAATTTCTCCTGCTCTGTTTCATGAAATAGTTAAATAGTTACAAATCTGGATGAATGGATGGATGGATGGATGGATAAGTTTAATACATACATACAAAACTGGAAGAAATACACGAAATTATTAACAGCAATTATCTGTGTTGTAGGACTATGAAACAATTTTTCACCATTATTTTTTCCATCTTTCCCAAATTTTTAATGGAAATGTGTCCTGTTTTTATAATCTGAAAAAGGTAATTAAAATTTGTATGTGTGTGTGTATGTGTGTGTGTGCACGCTTTTTTCTTTTGACTACCAGTAATTCTCAACTGGGGGCAATTTACCCCCAGTCAGCATTAGGCAATGTCTGGAGACATATTTCGTAGTCAGAACTGTGAAGTGTGCTACTAGCATCTAGTTAGTAGAAGAAAGGAACCCTTATGAACACCCTATGGGACTGCTTCTAAAATTCATATGTATTAGAAGCTTTAATCTCTGTCCCAGAATTACCCAAGTAAAAATGGCCTTCTGGCCTGACAGATGTTGGAAAATATTGTGTTTCTTTCTTATCTTTATGTTTTATATGTTCACTAGTATAGGTCTTTGTAACAAATCAAAATACATATTGGATTGAATTGAATTAAAAGTATATAGCTCTACTGGAAACATAAAGATGCACAATACATTTTAGGAAGAGTAGTTAAAAGATACATTTTTTTCAACCCATCTAGAATCAAGAATTAAATGAATTCAAGAAGTTAGTGGGCATCTTCTGGGCATCTAGCCTTTGCCAGATGTTCTGCAGAGTATAAGAGTAACATAAAATGTATTCCCTGACCTTGAAGAATTTGCACTCTAACCAAAGAAATAGAACATATCCCAAGAAAACCATTTGTTCCAGAGCAAAACAGCACATGGTTGCATGCCAAAATGAGTAACTAATTAGTGCAGTAAGACCTTAAGGAACAGAAAAAAATCAATATGTCTGGAATTGTCAGAGATGGTTTTCCGGCAAATTAGAGAATTGAACTGATATCTTACCAGACGGATGGACAGAATTTCCTTGTGACCAGCAATGAGGAGAAGGTATTGTAAGGCAGAGAAAAATAGCATGAATAAAACTAAGAAGATAAGACTGATCATGAGCAGGTTCACGGAAAGAGGAAAGACCACCCTGGATTCAGGGTGCAGATGATAGATCTGAACTGCTAGGAAACAGCTAGATTATGGGGAGAATCAAATGAGTGAGTATCAGCAGGAATGGCCTGTAAAATATCTAAATCTATAAATGGGATAAAATATGCCTTCTCCAAAGTTTGGAAATTATGTGTTCAGTCTTCATCACACTTAGAGTGGTTATTTAACCTAATACGGTTTAGCATCATCTTCCCACACATACAGACCTTTATACTATATAAAGCAACAATCTGGCCTACATAGTGCACCTACTATTCCATAAAAGAGTGACCATTAGCAAAGGAAAGCCAAATTTAGCTGCAGCCCCATGTAGCATTTTCGCTCCTTATGACTACAAAGATAGCAAGAGTCCTCATTTCAGAAGAGAAGAGCTCTAATTAAAGAATTATTTTAATTACTTCAGCTAATATCCTAATAGTATGTTTTTGCCAAGGGTGTGAAAGAACAAGTATTCTGTTTGGTCAAGGAGTCCTGCAGAAGATAAAAATGAAGAATTAATGATGTGTAAGAATCATCAGACTTAAAAAAAGTGTTAGACTTAACTCAGTGCCGATATATGCTGAGCTAGTAATTAAATGCAAGGAATAATAGATCATTGCCTCCAAAAAACCACACACACACAAAAAAAAACCCAAAAAGCTTACCATATACATAAATGCAATTTGACTAACCTTTTCTACTTGTTAGGATAAACTTATCTTTTCTGACTGGGGACTCAGAAAAGAGAACTTTGGAAGTTCAATAGGCTTTATATTTAGGATAAGAAGAACTCCAATGCAGTAACAATTAATAATTAATAAGAATTCCCAAGATAGGTGAACCCATGTAACTTTGAAATAAAATATTAGCATTAAATATATTTAAGCCTGTAAATACTATAGTCAAGTTAACTATAAAGCAAGAATTCTTAGATCCTCATTAAGATAAAAAGTTTTCTGTAATAATAACTGACCTACAAAACTTTGTTGGTTAGGAATAGGTTCAGCTGTATATAATAACCTTACTTACAGTGACTTAGACAAATGGAGATTTGGCTCTCTTTAAAGAGACTTAGAGAAGATGGCAGACTGAGGCTGTTATTGGTGGCTCTGTGATGCCATTTAGGGCAAAGTTCCTTCTGGTTTTCTAATAAGCATCTTTAAGTGACTATCAGTTACACTTCCCAGAAATATGTCACATGAGCCACCTCTACTTAAAAGGTAGGATGGGAAATAGTTTTTAATTGTGCCCGATGCAGTCCGCCCCCCCCCAAAAAAAAAAGTAACAGAGAAGAGGGGAAATTATAGAGACCAATTAGCAACTCTATCAACACAAAATCAGTGATTATAGTAGGACCCCAGCCATTATCATATGTTTGTTAAAGCATTGCTAAGTGAATTCCTCCAATATCTAGGTACTGCACAAAGTCCATTTTCCAAGTTTTCTTGTGCCTTTAAGCTACATTGTGTCTAATGGATCTCTTGGAGAAGAGCCCAAACACAGCTTGCATCCATTCATAGAAAATGTTTGTGTGTAGTATTGCTTTGCCTACAAGGGCAAGAGTGATGTATGAAGATCTTCACTCAGTCAGAAAGTTACCAATTGATACATTGTAAACAGTAATTGACAGAGCTACATCAGAGAAGTGAAAAAGGGAAATTAAAGGTATGGCCTAATACCTTTATTTTCCTAGCTGCTTTCTGCTTTTGTTGATAAGGAAGCAAGCAGTAGTATCTTAAGAGCTGTTAAGTTCCTGTGGTGGGGGAAACATTCAGTATCTAACTGTTTCTGGTACATAGCAGGTGCTCAAGTGATATTTGTTGAATGAAGCTTTTGCTTATTTACCCTTACTAAAGAGTGCACAGAAGTTGATTAAAAAGAACCATTCCCCATCCACTTTAATGAAGCAAATGTTAGTCAGCATCCATACTGTGTGAATAAAAGCTCTGTGAGGAGCCCAAAGGAAATGCTTGCTGTGATCTCTCACCCTGAAGGTTTTGCCCTGTCTTTTACGTGACCTGGCAAAGTTTTTCAACTCGCATCTAATGTTAATTAATCAAATCTACAGGAACAGGATTCTAGGCCATTTGGCCATCAAGTGGATTATTAACATCGTAAAGTCAATGTAAAGTGATTTTTAAGTGTTTAAAATCATCTTATGATTTCCTACATCAGCATGTAAGTCAGCTTGAAATGGAGGTTCGGGACTATTGGTCAATGCTTCAGTTGATCAAGCAGTCGGTTGGTGTGGAAGGGCATTTGAGGCTGCGTGAATAATAACCCCTGCCATTCACAACGTATGACCCATTAAGGGAGACAATATGTGTGCAGGGGAAGAAAAAAAAAATCACATAATGTCAATTGTATTTATGACTTGTCGAATTAATAAGACAGACAACACGGGTTTGGTTTTACCCAGAATACCAATTAATTTGGACCTTGTTAAAGTGGACACATGGACAAAATATATCTCATGGTGTAACTCAAATTTTGAGACCCCGATAGGAGGATCGTAGCATTTTGCAGCTTGGAGTATAAAGCACTGCTTAGCATAGATAATAGATAATAAAACAATTATTCTCTTTCTTTTTTAAAAAAAACTAGGTCATGGAACTAAAGGAGTATTTGAGCTTCTGTCTGGATGGCGGAGAACAAGAGAGACTTTGCCCTTCAAAGACAGGGTGGCAGATGCCTATTCCGATGTGATGGTCACCTACACCATGACCAGCTCCTTGTACTTCATTACCTTTGGCATGGGTGCCAGCCCATTCACAAACATAGAGGCTGTGAAGGTCTTCTGTCAGAACATGTGTGTCTCCATTCTGTTGAACTACTTCTACATTTTCTCATTCTTTGGCTCCTGTCTGGTCTTCGCGGGCCAACTCGAGCAAAACCGCTACCACAGCATCTTTTGCTGTAAGATCCCCTCTGCAGAATACCTGGACCGCAAACCTGTGTGGTTCCAGACAGTGATGAGTGATGGGCATCAACAGACATCCCATCATGAGACGAACCCCTACCAGCACCATTTCATTCAACACTTCCTCCGTGAGCATTACAATGAATGGATTACCAATATCTACGTGAAGCCATTCGTCGTCATCCTCTATCTCATCTATGCCTCCTTCTCCTTCATGGGGTGCTTGCAGATCAGTGACAAAGCCAACATCATCCATCTGCTAGCCAGTGACTCCCCAAGTGTTTCCTACGCCATGGTTCAGCAAAAATACTTCAGCAACTACAGCCCAGTGATAGGGTTCTACATCTACGAGCCCCTGGAGTACTGGAACAGCAGCGTCCAAGAGGATATACGGAGACTCTGTAGCGGGTTCACGGCCGTGTCCTGGGTGGAGCAATATTACCAGTTCCTGAAAGTTAGTAACATCAGTGCCAATAACAAGAGTGACTTTATCAGTGTCCTACAAAGCTCATTTTTAAAAAAGCCAGAATTCCAGCATTTTCGGAACGATATCATCTTCTCCAAGGCAGGGGATGAAAACAACATTATTGCTTCCCGCTTGTATCTGGTGGCCAGGACTAGCAGAGACAAGCAGAAGGAAGTCATAGAAGTGTTGGAAAAGTTGAGGCCCCTGTCCCTATCAAAGAGCATCCGATTCATTGTGTTCAACCCCTCCTTCGTGTTCATGGATCATTACGGCTTATCTGTCACGGTACCTGTTCTGATTGCAGGCGTTGGTGTTCTCCTGGTGTTAATCCTGACTTTTTTCCTAGTGATCCACCCTCTGGGAAACTTCTGGCTGATTCTCAGTGTCACCTCAATTGAGCTGGGCGTTCTGGGCTTAATGACATTATGGAACGTCGACATGGATTGCATTTCTATCTTGTGCCTTATCTACACTTTAAATTTTGCCATTGACCACTGTGCACCACTGCTTTACACATTTGTATTAGCAACTGAGCACACCCGAACACAATGTATAAAAAGCTCCCTACAAGAGCATGGGACAGCCATTTTGCAAAATGTTACTTCTTTTCTTATTGGGTTGGTCCCCCTCCTGTTTGTGCCTTCGAACCTGACCTTCACACTGTTCAAATGCTTGCTGCTCACTGGGGGTTGCACACTTCTGCACTGTTTTGTTATCTTACCTGTGTTCCTAACCTTTTTCCCCCCTTCCAAAAAGCACCACAAGAAAAAGAAACGCGCCAAACGAAAGGAGAGAGAGGAAATTGAATGCATAGAGATTCAAGAGAACCCTGATCATGTCACCACAGTCTGAAGGGGGTAGACAAATGGATTATTTTTCTTTTCCAGTATTGCACCACGATGCAGGGAGAGTAAAGCTCAGATCTCAGCTGCTTGGGCTGGCCAGGGGTAACAAGGAAAGTCAGATCAAGAGTGAATTGTCATGACACATCAAGGTGTCCGCTTCTTGGGGGGAAGAGAGAATCAAAGAAGAGGGAAATGTTCTTTGCAACCTTGTTCTCCACTAAAGATAAGTTTGTGGATGTGATCTTAGAGCTCTTCCAAGGAATGGACGAATCAATGGAGTATTAGACGACCAAAAGGTCTAAACGCTTTCAAAAACAAAATGCTTAAGAAAGAGAGAGAGAAAAGGAAAGGGAACCTCTACATAGGAAAAATGACAGGAAATGTCAAAATTGCCATGGCACTTTTCTTATTTCTGTTTTGAACAGGTTGGTCAAAGGAAACCTATGCACTTGGGAAGTACATATTTAATCCCGTCTAAACCAAAGGACTTCCCAATCCATTTTATGTGTACATATATATGTATATATGCCATATATACATATATTTAGATTTGTCTTTAGTGTACATTGATGTTTGTGTGGAAGAAGGTGTCCATTTGCTGATGGGCTGGGCTTTCTCTAGAAAGCCAAATTAGCCTTAGCCAAATACAGATGCATCAGTAGCAATTCAAAATCAACTCGTGTTTCAGCAGCAAGAGTATAACCCAACTGTGTGAGAGGCAAAATAAAGATGTGAGTCCATTAGATTCTACATATCACATCAGTCTTTGAGATTCTTGCTTTGGATAACTTAGCAAAAAATATGAAAGTCATTTAAACCAATTACTATATGCACAAGGGTTAAAATTTCTTGTTGGAGCTAAACAATTGATAAGGCTTTTCATCGGCATTGAATGGTTCTCTATACTTGCAAAGGCTGATTTGGCTGCTTTCAGAGAGCTTACCCACTGCAAATGAGCATTTTATACATATTGTCCATACATCTGTGTATAAGGGTGCACGTGTGTGTCTGAGTGTCTGTGTGTGTGTGTGTGAGAGAGAGAGAGAGAGAGTTGGGATATACCATACTTATAGTGCTCTCATTTTAGATGATGAAAATATACTGCCATGGAATATAGATCATTAACATAGGATAAAGGAGCTCTAACTAGGAAACGTTTGTAGTATGAAATGGAATAAAAGGATCATAACCACTCATCATGTGCCATCCACTGGTTCTTAGCCTAAGGAAAATATTCTAACCCTGTAAAGTCTAGTGTGCTCCTTGCATTAATATTTGGCACATTGACCCAGGCCATGATCACTGTAGTAGTGGTCACTATAACAACTGCAATATTGTTTTGTAGCTTCTTGCAATATCGCTGTTCTTGTTACCTGGAAAGTGCTCCCCAGTTGGCCTTCCGCCTAGGGTGTTCATGGCTCTCCACAGGTGGCATATGAATTGTAACTGCTGCTGAGTTCTCTCTCAGAAAAAGTACTGAGGTAAATGTTTTCATTGAATTAACATTTAAAACCATTCCCCAGCAGATATACTTGTCTGTTGGGTGCTTACTGGGATTAATGCTGTGTTTCCTGTCACAGAAAATTATTAGAAAATGCCTTTTCCCACATCAAGCAGTAAAATAAGTTAATTTTTAGGTAGGACTGAACAAATGTCCAGTGATTCTAAAGTCTTTTAGTAAGCTCTTTTACCTGGAAGAGAGCTACTGTTACCCGCCAACTTTGGTTGTATACTTTAATTGAATTTGAAATATTAAAATCTGGGGGAAAGAAAAAAAAAGAAAACAAAACAAACAAAAACAAAACAAACAAGCAAACAAAAACTCCTGGACTCAGTTAAGTTCAGAAAAGAGATACAAACCATTCCATTCTGATTGAGGTTTTTGAAAATGACGTTGATAGATTAATGAAGTGACAAAACAACAAGACAAGTATACTTTTCCAAATAAGGAGCTCACCAGGATATTAAGGGAAAGAACAGTCTCTAAAATGAAAACCATTTAACCAAATTTTATTTTATCAAATAAAGTTTGTTTTGTCCTACCTTGAGGTTACTGAGTTTCCATTAGAAATGATTCTTGTCTTCTTAGTTGTATTCATGTAGACTGAGTATCAGTTGATCAAGTATGGAATACAATTGTGATAAAGATATAGTTATTGTTTATTCATTATTTGTTAATATTAACATATTGTTCATATATTAGATAACCCTAGCCTTTTGCCTCCTGAAGTGCTCTGCTAGAATGAAATGGTATTTGACACTGGTAGACCTGCAGACCATGATCTCATATCTGACGTAGAAATTTCTGAAGAGTTGGGTTTTGCGGGGAGGGAGGAGGATTCTTCTCTCATAGTTTACTTACCATTGGTGAAGATTTGTTTTATATTGCTTTCAAAAGATGGCGGTAATCAGCTGAGAAATTCCACTAACTATTGCTCCATTTCTTTCTGAGGTATGCCATTCTCCATTCATTTATCAAGTTTTAAAAAGCTTGCCTATTTGGGTCATTTTTTTCTTTATTACTTTAGACAATTCCACATGCAAAGAAGAGTGGCAGGCTGATATAAGGAAAGAATCAAGCATGCCAGTTGTCAAATACATGCGAAGATGGTGGCATAGATTGCCAAACCACCATGGCAGTTCCAATACCGTACCTCCATCTAGACCGTCTCTTTTTAGATGAGGGAAAATGGTTCTTTGTTAGGTTCTGACTTCAAGGATCAAAGTGAGTAAAAATAAATGTGAATTTCCCATTATATGAGTGACTAGAGGGGTGGAATTTTGGAAGGGATGTTATCTTTTCCAGGACACCATGGTACTCTTTAGTAAATTGTAGCAATAATTCATTGAAATGGAATTTCTTGTTCTGAAAGAGTTAATTTACCATCCAAAATGCCCCGGCTCAGTCCTAGGAAGTAATTTAAGCCTGAAAGGAATCTAACTAAGCATCTTCTAACCTCCCAACCTCACTGTGCAGCAGATATCTCCAAAACTCCAATTACTAAATGCCAAGATACATCTTGACGTATGAGATCATGTTTTACAGGTAATGTCCAACCTCTGCCTTTTTGGGTAGCTTATGGGCAACTCACCCTACTTTTTCAAGTTCACTGCCACCATTTTGTCCTTTTGTGAAATACTGATGGTATTCAAACTGAGAACCTACCTACTGCTGGAAGATGACTGATCATCTCCTAGAAGAAAAGAACCTGTGGGAAGTATCTCATCTATGTAGAATATTGTATTTTGCTTAAATGTGTTTTTCCCTTAAAGAGAGAGATTTTAGAAGTTTGTTAAAAAAAAAAAAAAAAAAACACCTTTTCTGAATTTAAAGTGCAATGTGGATTTGTTTCCTTCCTTCGGAATACAAATTTGAAGTAGAAAGTGTCATAAGAACTCCACTCTCCATGATGGTTAATAAGCTCCAAAAAGGTATTCACCTAAATTATGGAAAGATTTGGTTAATCCAGACCATGCCTCTTTTTTTTTTAATGAAAGTTGTGCTTAAATGTCATCCCATCAATTCTTCCAGGGATAGTGAACCTCTCTGACAGTTGTGCATGACTATTCTATGAAAGAATTATTCTTCACAAAGGTTGTGTCATGTAAATGTTCCTTTCCTATTTGATCCCTACTTATTTCCACAGAATTTTGGTTTTACCTTGTGAGGTTAGAAGAATTTTGACAAATGAAGCTCCTATGATGCTAGAATAGCCATTCTTGAATGTTGACTTTGAGACGGTGAGAGCTTTGTCCATTTTGTAATTATCCATGCACTTTCCCATAATAATCCTCTAATCCTTTCAGGCTTGTGGTTAGAGCTACGGATTAACTATTGCCATTCAGATTTACACATATTTTTATAAGTTGACTGTAAATACCATAATTACAGTCACATATTTTTATAACCAAATAGTTATGAATGCCTGGCACTCTGCATGCACTGTTATTAATAGTACATAGATTTTTTAAAAAACACTATTTTCATGGTTATTGCAACTTTTATTAAAATTCTCGTATCAGCTATTCATAAATGCCTTGTAGGTTTTGGTCCCAAAGGCCTAATGTCCACAGAAAGTTCCATCCCAAGGGGAACAATTTAAAAATTGCCTTCCCTGAGTGTCAATGGCAGCAACTTCTTCTAGAATGTCCTCTGGAAAATCCTAGAAGCTAAATCTGGCTTCCAGGTAAATGACAGCAGATTCTGTGTTAATCACCCATAGTTTAATGTCTTGTGTTTGCGGTCTCACAGTGAACAATAGAATATAATACCTTGAGACTGGAATTTGGATCTTGTCTCCTGTGAATTAGAGAACTTAATGATTTGCTCAACCTTTTCCTAGAGAGATCTCCCTGTTCTGTTGGTGTTTGCCAATGGTACTGATAATCCTTTCAAATGTGAACCTGAAAATTGTCATTCTTTCCCAAAAGAGAGTTAAAAGCACTCTTATTCCCGTTAAAAGCAAAACAAACAAAAAATATGTCTTGCTTTTTGTGTGTTACAAAATAATTTCATGACTACTTTTATGACATTGACTCAAAACCTGTCTATAGCTGAATTGGTATGCCCTTGGAATCTCCCCATCTCGAACTGAAAATAAAATTCAGCATCATCACTGCGGTGCAGGCATTTACACCAACACTTTGAAGCAATGATCTGCCAATACATTGTATAGTGGAAATGAGCTAATTTTTTTCTTACTGTGTTGTCTCCAAAATCATGACTGCAAATATATTTATCCAAGTGAAAGCTGCAAAATCACCAATGAAACAACAAAGCCTCTGTGCATCAGGTCAACCATGGAAAGAACTATCTGTAGGTTTAATAGCAGTAAATTTCTTTGATTTCTAAAGTAAATGGCCAAGGGTTGACCCACCCTCATGTTTTAGTTAGAAGGGGAAGTGGTGGTATTCTGTGTTTAAAGCTTTGTGTAGTTAGCTCAGATGACATTTGAAATAAGTTTGAAAGAATCCTGAGAGACGAGCCCACATGCTGAGAAATAAAGCTGTCTGTAAGTAGGTGTGATAGACTAGGTGGGATAATTCCACATATTTAGAGTTTAGGATACAGGACAGAGAATTGCATGGTGCCTCAAACTACAGATATTTAAACTGCTAGGAAAATTGATCATATGCAAATATATTTCATTGAATATTGTCTTCTCAGATGTCAAATTCATAACCTGATCTTTGCAAGGAAAGTGCCCCTGAATTTCCATGCATAAACCAGAGCCATAGATAATTTTGTGGGTGAAAGTGGGATACTAGGGAGACTCCTTCAGAAGAAGCTTCAAATAAGCACCCAGAAAAGCATTATTCATTCCCAGAGATGGCTGCTAGCATTCTTTTGTTGTGTGCATCTTTGAGACATCACAGGTAATTTTTTGATGTTTTCTCTGTATTTAATGAGGACATCTCTGTTACTGACAGAAAAGTCACTTGCTTTTCTTATAAAATAGAAAACTATTCAAAGAAAGAAATATATACAGTCAAAAATCATATACTAGAATAGAATGGATGACTAGTCTGTGGATAAGCATATCTCTTCTGCACCTCTAAAGATGTTATGAAAATTAAACGGGCTTATATCATAAACCAAGAACCTCTATAAGGTAGATATTTTTTAATATAATAAAATATTTATTAAAAAATCATCATAATTTTTTAATTTTTTATTTTTTTTATAAACATATATTTTTATCCCCAGGGGTACAGGTCTGTGAATCACCAGGTTTACACACTTCACAGCACTCACCAAATCACATACCCTCCCCAATGTCCATAACCCCACCCCCTTCTCCCAAACCCCCTCCCCCCGGCAACCCTCAGTTTGTTTTGTGAGATTAAGAGTCACTTATGGTTTGTCTCCCTCCCAATCCCATCTTGTTTCATTTATTCTG
>NC_081561.1:56148375-56184764 GCF_022355385.1 Mustela nigripes
TGAAGTCCGGAATTGTGATGCCACCAACGTTGGCTTTCTTTTTCAATATCCCTTTGGCTATTCGAGGTCTTTTCTGGTTCCATATAAATTTTAGAATTATTTGTTCCATTTCTTTGAAAAAGATGGATGGTACTTTGATAGGAATTGCATTAAATGTGTAGATTGCTTTAGGTAGCATAGACATTTTCACAATAAAAAAATCATCATAATTTTGCACTTTTATAAATTATAGTAAGTCAGTCCCTACTATTTTTCCCAGTTGAAATTTTCCTTAAGAAAACGTTCATAGGTCGTGCTAATTAGGAAGTCTTAAAAATCAGAAAGAAACTTTAGAAACAGAGGAGTGAAAACATCTACCAGGTATGTGGGTTCCTGCTCCATGTCATATGTTTGTACTTATCCAATCTGGGGTTTTTAGAAATTATTTGTAATTGTGTTCTGGTTTTGCCCATGGCTAATGGCATGGCCAGACGGAAGAATGGTATGGTTTCCTTTCCTTTTGCTTCCATAGTTATTAGACCACCACATTACCCACAGGGATTTGTCAAACCAGAGGAGAAATAAGAACTCTAGGAGTAAGGAGGAGAGACTGCCATGGATAAAGACAAGTGGTGTTTACTATGAGTGTGTAGCTTTCCAGTCTTATATAGATCTATTCACTTGGATTTGGGCAGAGACAGCATACGCTATGTTGTGGGGAGCATTTAAGTGATCTAACCTAAGATAGTCAGTAGGATCTCCACCTAGAAACTGAAATACCTTCTATCATTCTATTTGGTTGATTCACTGGTCACTTGGTAACCACAGTGAGAGAGCTAGAAAAAGACCAAACTGTCCTATTCCCTCATGCCCTGACACAGTGTGCAACATCTATTTTGAGGCGGAATCAGGAAATTCTCATATCTTTTCTCCTCAAGCATATAAGAGCTAGGTACTGATAAATTAGACCTTAACCTCATCAATTCAATTATCCCAGAGTTTTAGCAGAGTTTAATCAATAACTTTTATTATACTTTCATGTTGACTATGTGGTTTTTTCCAGCAACAGACTTTCTTGCTCTTAAATAGGAAATCTCACAGTTTGAAAAGGGCAGAGATCTCTCCAAGCTACCTCATAAGGGTATTTAAAGACAAACTGGTATGCAGCCTTTAATTAAATAGCAATATATTAAAGCCACAAAGCAGTATTACTTATCACTTCTCCCTGATGCTCTTTTACTTTCCAAGTTTAGTCCATCTAAATGCAAAGGGAATATCCCCATGTGCAATCCTACTTGTGCATTTTGGTTATTACAATGTTCCTAATGTGAAATCTCTCAGGGCTATTGTTTGGTTGTTTCTTTACAGACATTCCAAAACATGGAACTTGGTTCAGAAAGAGAATACCCTGACACTGACTTTGAGGCAGTGGTCTACCTAGGGAGGTATGCAGTCCAATAATCTGTGAGTAACTCAGTAAAAATTCAAGTGCACTTCTTATCCATGGAAGGAAAATTCAATTTGTTTGTTTGTTCATTTACCCTAAGCAAATAGAAAGAGAAAGAGACAAAGTTACTGGTATTTGGAGTTTTATGTAGGTCTTCTTTTCCACTGGATACCATTACTATTACTTTTGCCTAAATTAGGATCCTAAAATACAGGTCACCTTTTGGAAACGTTAGAATCAGTGAGAAGAAAACTGCTGGGAGGAAAGAATCTTCACCCATGCATAGACAAGTTGGAAATGAAAGTAGAAGCTGAGCACTTTATTTCCTTTTCTTTCCTAAAACAAAAGCCCACTTATTCTCCTGGCTAAGCTGAATATTAATTTCTATAACAAAGAGGAATGATGAAAAGTATGATATTATGAGACCCAGAGTCTTATCAATACAAATCTCATAGCAAACCACCACTTTCAGCTGTCTTTCTCCATAAAAAGATTATTTCTTCTAATATTCTATGACATATAGTTTCTTACCTCAACTCGTTCATGAAAAGAGCCTCATTTCTTACTCATAAAATAGTGCAAATACACTAATACACCATGTAAATCTCTGCTCTGTGATTTGGTACCTTGTGCTCTAACATTAAAGCTACTTATTGAGGAACACTTGAAAAAGAATTTTGAACAAAAATGTCAATATCAAGAAAAAAATTTACCTAAGTAATATTTTCATCCCCAGATACCTTCAAAGGAGAGAACTGCCTGAGTGCTCTTTCAGATCTTACTAAGAAGCAAATGTTCTTATATGAGTCCTTCAGAAATTTCCAAATTACCTGAATTTGGTGCATTATCAAAATCTGTCTCTCTTCTCTGTAAGTAAAAAGAAATTATAAACTAGGCTTTTCTAACTATAATAAAAATAAAGACCTAACAAATTATTTCCCATAGATTTTCCCATGTAAACATATATTTTATAATTAATCTCATAACCTATTCAAGGAAAATTACATTGCAGATACTTCTTTATTAATTTCATTATTCTTTTCATACTTTGGATACATTAAGATATAATAATTTTAGTTAAATTCCTCAGGATTACATTGTTAAAGAAATTTATGATCTAAAGCCTAAAGGTAAAAACCTTAAGAAAACTAACAATAAAATCTTAGCTGTTTGCAAAAATGTCATTTCAGTTATATTTACTATAATGCCACTAGGTAAAATTACTTACAGTATTTCTGGCTACGTTGACCTTTTATTTTAATAACCACAACAAAAATCTATGTCCATTAGTCATAATAAGGAACAGCGTATTAAAATAGTGATAGGTGACACTGGTGGTTACTCTTTAGTTCCTAAGGTCAGTTGACTGCTGGTTCTTTCTAGATTGCAATCCCAAATGCTGTAGGCTAAGTTATTCATAGATGCCCTGTAGTTTCCTATTAATATTAAATGCCCCATGGAATATCATAATACATGACTTCTTGACCTAATGTCAGTGGGATCTTTGGGCTTTCTATTCCTTAGGGAAAGATTCTTCTAAACTACAATTAAGCTTCTTAATCCTAATATCTTATGATATCACAATGTAACATAACAACCTATATTTCCTCAGTCCTTCATTGAATAACAAGTTCTAAAAATTATTAATTTTATCCTTTAAAATCCATGAATACATGCATTTTAGAAATACCATGATAATATATATCAACTATTTCAGATAAGACATTCTGAAGCAAACAAAATACCTTGGCATTTCTGAGACATAGTGTTTTTAAACTCTAAGTTCACAAATATTTATAACATACAAATTATTGTGTAACTGAAATATGTAGGTATCCCTTTAGGACACCTAATAATTGTATTCACTCATGTCTAAGGCAATTTATAATCAGTTCAAAAAAATTTCTGCTTAACTTCTCACTGCATTACATTGCATAACTGTAAGAACATAAATTGTAAAGGTGCTTGAACCAACAAATTTTTTTTCATCCTATGAGAACTACAGGGATGAAGACAATAAAGAATAGGTTGGTGACTCTCGAGCAGCCCATAGGCTCACTCACAAAGCACATCCCTCACCCCATATGCACGTGATACAGTTTCAAGTCCAAGCAAAATTATTCATGAGCTGTCAGCACCACTCTAAGCCATTAAAACCAAGAATGTCAAATCATTGAATACCCAAGTTCACTATCTATTCTGATAAATAATGTGGCATGATTACAGGAAATACATAGATGACCAGAAGTCACAAGATTTAAGTACACCTGATACCAAAATTATACTGAAACAATTTAATAATCCACAATCTACTTTAGAAACCTGTCATTTCAGACTTCTTTATTGACATTATTTGCATGACTAAATAAAGAACTCTAATATATTTTATTATAGTTTATTATGTTTTTTAAAAGAAAAGTGTCCAGAATTTCGTATAGAAATGTTTGCGTTTACTCGATAGCCATTGTCCTATCTAAATTTGTTTAGAGTCATTAATTTATTTTGTTTTATTCCTTTGCTCAAATATGTTCACTCTTCCTCACTTCTAAAATAATTTTTTAGAGTAACTAACACATATTTTTCCTTCAGGTAAGAATGAGCATGGCTAGGAAGCGGTGAAATAATGCCTGGCAAAATTAAGCTAAAAGGGTGAAGATCTTTACAGCACTTAAATTTGAGGAAAGTATTACTCATTTACATGAACAGCAAGCTGTAATTCCCTACTGCTTTTAATAGTGGCAACTCACATGGCAAGCAGTATATAGTATAGGTCCTTGTGCTGAGCAGACACTCATAAATAGCTATTCAATGAAATAAATGAAAGAATCCTCCTGCCTCTGACTCGTCTGCTTGTGACCTAATGAAAAATTAGTTATTTCATAATCTCAATCAGTGAAACCTATATTTGGATGTTTTTGTTGTTTTGTTTTATCTTATTTTCTGGAGTTCTTTTTTATAACCAGTTACACAGGAAGAAGGTCCCATATACAAATAATAATAATAATAAGTTCTATTGAGGCTAATATCCCTTCCAATAAGCTGAAATGCTAGAACCTAGAACTATGTACATCTTGACAGTGAATTAAAAAGGAATGTGATTTGACATGGAAAAAATACCAAAGGGCAGGGATGACTTTAAAAAGAAAAAAAAGTCAGTAAGAAAAACAAAACAAAAAATGCAAAACTTTTTTTTAAGGATTTTATTTTTTAGAGAGAGCAAGACATGCATGAATGGGGGGAAGGGCAGAGGGAGAGAGAACCTTCAAGGAGACTCTCCACTGATAGCTGAGCTTGACATGAGGTTCAATCTCACAGTCCTGAGATAATGACCTGACCTGAAATGAAGAGTTGGACACTTAACTGACTAAGCCACCCAGGCACCTCCAAATACAAAATTTTTGCAAAGGAGAATAAACAACTGAACTCAAAGTTCTTGGTTTTATTGGTTTTTGTTAGTTTGCTTAGTTATTTTGCTTTTTTTTTTTTTTTTAATAATAAACACATTG
Source organism: Mustela nigripes (assembly GCF_022355385.1). NCBI lineage: Eukaryota > Metazoa > Chordata > Mammalia > Carnivora > Mustelidae > Mustela > Mustela nigripes. Next base: position 56,153,308 of record NC_081561.1, read on the forward strand.
AAAGAGGCCAGAAAAATGTTAACGTAGGTAAGTGTCCAAAAGTTTGTTGGCTGCTAACCCTTTAAGAAATAGAACCAGAAGGTGGTTTGTGTTTCAGGATCAAGCTTTACTGTGCATAGGTTTCTGGAGCCTATCCACAGTAGGCTCTAGGTTGCCTGGGATTGTATTGACATATTCAGCAACTACTTAGGAGCACCTATCTCAGTCTCTGTGCTAGGCTCAGAGGAAAATACCAGTGTCCATACCCTTGCCTTTGAGGCATCTATAATCTGTTGAAGAAATTTCTGCCTGGGATGTTCAAGGAAGGCATCATGCAAAAATCCACACTGAATCTTGGACAAGATTCTAATAGATAGAGACAGAGAGTCTATCTGGGCAAATATGGAATACACAAGGACACACAGACCACAAAGCAGGTTGTCTGGGTGAAGACTACTGTAGATGAGATCACTGAAACCCAGAGGAGAGTGGTTACTCTATCTAGTGGCTGGCTATTAGAAAGCAAGAAACCAGAATTGCATTTGGAAGTGGGCTTATGAAGAGAAACTTGTCCCGAGATATATTCTCGGGTTTGAAAACAATGAAAGGTTTACACAGGATGAATACCACAGTCCCCTTTTCTATATTTTACCTATTGAAGTCAAGGATCCAAAAATTCAGCATGAATATGCACATTTCTCATCTTTGTTGCTCAGAATATAGAGCTTGCAAGAGCCAGTATAGGGCATGAGTTTGATTCTCCTGATGGTAGAACACTATCCATACTCTGTCATAGATGCCCTGGCCACCCGGTCACCTCAGAAACATCAGGAGTCCTTCAATGTGCAAGAGTGAGAGGGACATGGATCAGTTGGAATCCAAACCTTCCAGAAAAACAACTCAAACTAACACACTCAAACTAACCATCTCTGTCAGAATTATTAGTTTTACTCATAATTCAAATAGTTGCTTAATAAGATAGGTATTGTTATCCCTGTTTGTAGATTATAGACTTTTATAGATTATTTTAAGGTTGTTTTATAGATTATTTTAAGATTTTATAGATTATTTTAAGAAATTTTAAGATATTTAAGATATTTAAGAAAAATAATTGATAAAGAAGTACTATGTCCAAAATATCATCTTTTCATCCTAAATCAGGCGGAAAAAGTAAAGTGAAATATGTGTACATATTTTAAACTGATCAATTTATATACTAGTCTTTTCTTTTTGATAATTATAAAAATTATCTTAATTTAAATAATTAAAATTAATTGTCTTAATTATAATAATGATTGATACTCCCCCCAAATTAGCAAGTGAGATTATAAGAAAGTTTAGAGGAATATATTTTAACTTTTAAACCTGAAATAAGCATTTCCTAATAATGTTGCTTAGAGTTAAAAAGTCCCAAGACAAAGGCAAGAAAAGGTATGACAAGATAAGTTTGGTGTTGTTCTGGGGAAGCCACATTTTGGAGCTGACTGAACAACTCATTTGCTCACAGAATTGAGATGGACATAAATCTACCAACCGAGTAGCCATTGGAGACTGGCACACACACATTCCAAAAGACATTTTGGGTAATTCCAGGATTAGCAGAGTCATTGGTCCTCAAATTTGCTGCATATCAGAGTGACCCAGAGTTTTTTTGTTTTTTTGTTTTTTGTTTTGTTTTTTAAATTTCAATGCCTAGACCACTTGCTAAATTAAAGCAGTATCTCTTCAAGTGGGACTCAGGTTTCAGTATTTCTATACAAGTGATTTCAGTGTATAGCTAAATTTAAAAGGCAGTGGCTTAGACCACCAAGTCAACAAATTTAATAAAATAAATGCTGATAGAGCTCTTAAATTGAGTGAAGATAAAAAAGTCCCAAGACAAAGGCATGTATGACAGTCATAACTAGGATATAAGCAAGAACTTTTACAGAGTCCCACAGAAAATACTTAGATGATTTTTAGTAGAGCCGAACCTGGTGGAAATACATTCTTTTTAAGACAGCACCAGGGCACCTGGGTGGCTCAGTCATTAAGCATCTGCCTTCAGCTCAGGTCATGATCCCAGATCCTGGGATTGAGTCCCACATTGGGCTCCCTGCTTGGCAGAGGGCCTGCTTCTCCCTCTCTCACTCCCCCTGCTTGTGTTCCCTCTCTCGCTGTCTCTCTCCCTGTCAAATAAATAAATAACATCTTTAAAAAAAAAAAAATGGCACTTAAGGTGGGGTTAGATTTTGGCCTGAGCATCCATGTGGTGTGAACAGCCTAAACAAAGCCATTAAAAAACAAAAGCACAGACTGTGTTCCTGGATCAATGAGCTCAATTTAACTTGAGTGCACATTTCCAGTACAGGATCTTAATTTGTACACGCAGAAAGTTTAGTAGAGGAATCCACAAATGTCATCCTGGAGAATTCATATTTGATTTGATAGACTTTTGGATTATTCTTATTATTATAGTCAGGATTTAGAAATATTAGTCTGCAATGATGTAAGTATAGGATAGATTGGAGATGAGAAACCTGGACCAAAGGAAGTATTAAGAGGATGATATAGTCACCACGGATAAAGGTAATAATGACATAAAATAGGATTGTAGCACTGAAGACAAAAAAGGAAAAAACGAATTCAGTTTTTAATTTTTTTTAAATGAATGCAATTAATTCTGTAGCACACAAATCTGAATCCATAGTGTAGCCTGGACACCCAAGAAACATTCGAGTTTCCCAAGCACCAACAAATGGTATCCTATATTTAGTGGGTTTGAGAAAATATTGCAGTAGCCAGTCATCCATTCTTTGCATGATCTATTCATTCTAACACTCTAATTCCTATTTTAATAATCATAACCTTGTGGTTTTTATATACAGAATTAGCTGTTGTTACCACAAAATATCAGGAAATCAGTCTTTTAAGCATTCTTTTTTTTTTAAGATTTTATTTATTCATTTGACAGACAGAGATCACAAGTAGGCAGAGAGGCAGGCAGAGAGAGGGGGATGCAGGCTCCCCACTGAGCAGGGAACCCAATGTGGGGCTCAATCCCAGGACCCTAAAATCATGACCTGAGCCAAAGGCAGAGGCTTAACCCACTGAGCCACCCAGGTGCCCCAGGAAATCAGTCTTTACAGAATGGTTGATTTGGTTCTCCACATTTCTGGCTTATGGACATTGGAGAGGGTATGTGCTATGGTGAGTGCAGTGAAATGTGTAAGCCTCATGATTGATAGACCTGTACCCCTGGGGCAAATTATAAATTATATGTTTTTTTTTTTTTAATCACACACACACACACACACACACACACACACACACACACACCAATTGTGTTTTCTGATGTGGTAGGTTTGGAATGAGGCCTGAATTTTTGTTTCTTACAAGTTCCCAGGTAATGCTGATGCTACTGGTGTGGGGAACTATGGTTTCACTTTGAAAAGTGCCACAGTAGAAGTCTATAAACAACAGTAGGCATTCTGAGAGTAGCTGGATTAAGTCTGCCCAGGGAAGAGGGTAACGATGAGGGACAGCATTTTATCAGTAGGGCTGGAAGTCTGGATGATTAGAGTGGGCAAGAACATCCCAGGCTGAGGAAATTAAAGTGCCTGAATTAAGGCCATGTTTGCCAAGTTTGACTGTTGATGAGACTCACCTGGGAAGATCTTTAAACTCTTTAGGAATTGGGTTTAGGAATCTATGTTTGTAACAGTTGCTCCATGAGGGCCTTCTCATGAAGAAACTTTAAGAAACATTGAACTAAGTCATAGAGTATGAAAGACTTATCATTTTCAGAAAGTCCTAATATAGAGTGTTTGGATTAGAAGGTGTAGGTTGCCAGGAATAATACAGGATATCATTTAAGTTTGAATTTCAGATAAACAATGAACAATTTTTTAGTATAATAAGTATGTCCCATGCAACATTTGAGCTATATTTATACTTAAAAATTTATGATTTATCTGAAATTCAAATATAAGTGGTCATCCCATATTTTTATTTGTTAAAACTGTCAAATCTGAAAATGTAGGATGTGTGTCAGGTTGTCAGAAGGACTGGGTGGAATAAGGCTGAAACAGTATTATGAAATATAATATTGTTTTCCATGTGGGATGATGCAGATTTTGCACATAACTAATGAAGCTTACATTTCAGGGCCCTTTGCTTGCACAAGTCTTTCCAAAGCCCTGGGACAGTTCCCAGCAGTGAATTCACATAGTCACAGGTTTATAAAAAGTTTGGGAAAGTAGGATAATTTTCTATTCTTTTTCTTACAAAGGACTCCAAAATTGTATACACTTCAGGCCTTGCAAAATATGGATCTGCCCCTGCATGTGGGACTATCACAATATCAAATAAAACAGAAGGATGGTGGCAAATATTAACTCTAAGGAGAAAATACCAAGTACAGTCAAAGTCCAGACTGTTTGGAGGTTTTTGTTCCATCTTTTCAAAACGGGTTAGCCAAAGCCCAAATGACTTCAATGCTGGCAAACGTGAAGCCTACTTTTCAACTACCCTAGATGTGTGCAACCAATTTCCCGGTGGGGTAGAGACAACAGGAGATTTCCCAAACATATTTGACCATGTGACTTTATGCTCAGGAAACACCGTTAAAAACTTGTGCTCCAGGGCGCCTGGGTGGCTCAGTGGGTTAAGCCTCTGCCTTCGGCTCAGGTCGTGATCCTAGGGTCCTAGTATCGAGCGCCACCTCGGGCTCTCTGCTCAGTGGGGAGCCTGCTTCCTCCTCTCTCTCTCTGCCTGCCTCTCTGCCTACTTGTGATCTCTCTCCCTCTGTCAAATAAATAAATGGAATCTTAAAAAAAAAAAAAAAAAAAAAAAGATTGTGTTCCATGGAGCAAACTTTGGAAAATAGCCTGTTAGAGAAGTTCATATGTGTTAGCAGTATGCCGATGAATAGTCATTAAAATTCTAAAAGAAGCAGAATTCATAGGCCTGTATAGAAACAAGTTCTTATTTCCTAAATAATATTACTGTTTTCTAGATAATCAAGTGATTTATGTCCTCACAGAAGAGTAGAATAGTTCAGGAAAAATAACTCATCTACATGGGCAATGTATTCAGAGCCTAGGTTTTAGTTAAAACAATACCCTTCAGTTTTAGTAGAAATTCAGAGAAGTCAAAGTAAATATATGGAAACTAAGTTGAAAAAGACTGAAAAGAGGGAAATATAAAGGGAAAAACTTTACCAAAATGGCTTAGAAGGATGGGTTATTTTAATTTTTTTAGCCTTTTGAAAGTTGCAATATAGCATTCTAGTATAACTGGCAAATTTTTATTTCTTAAAAAATGCATAAAGAAAAGGGAAAGTTATCAACCAAAAAAAAAAAAGTAGTATGTGTTGAAAATAGTTGTCAGCCATCTCTGTTCTCCGTATTCCAGCTATCACACTGTGATGTATGTCAGTCAGACTGAAGACACTGTTTACAACAAAACAAAACAAAACAAGAACAAAAGCAAAGCAGAGTCTGGCAAAAGCAATGGTTGATGAACCCATAATTTGATAAAATATAATTCACCACACCACCAGATCCCCCAAAAGGCCACCTTGGTCTTCTATAAAGAATACGGGACTACTAAAACTTATATTAGAGTCACACACAAAATGCCTCTAGGGGTCACAGATCTCTTACCAAATATTCCAATTGTTTTTCTTTATGTGTTATATCTAAATACTTAGAGCACCCAGTTTTTTTCAAATAAGAAGCCCCAACTAAAGGTTGACAATGTAGAGAATAATTTCGATTGGGAGAAATTTTTCAACTAAAAATAGGAGCACTTACCTAGGAACTGGGAAGGCAAAATGGCATAAGAAACCAGCCATATCATTCCTTCCCTAATCCATCATTCCAACATTTATTAAGCACTTAAAATGTGCCAAGTAATGGGCCAAGTATTATATTTGAAACACAGCAATGTTCAAATAATTCAGAGGAGCTGTATAAAAAGACAGAAGTAATTATGTGCTTTAACTGAAACAATTATGTTATGAAACACTGGCAAGACTAGCGTTATTATTTGCCAGCTTTTAACCTAATCTAAAAACTGTTCTAAGTTTTTAATTAATATTTTTTGTTCTAATAAATAACAGCTACTGTATTAATTTTTTTGTTTGCTAGAAATGGGTCCTAATGAGTACTAGGTGTGTTTTGAACAAAATGGTAAGGTAGGAAGGAAGGGCAGGTGATCAATTGATTAGTGTTACTAATAATGCAGAAGATAAAACGTTAAGGGCGGAAATCATTTTGCTTGATACTAATACTCTAAAACAAGTTAGTGACTACAAGTATAAACAAGTGCCAAAACTCATCATTTGACCCAAGGGAAGAAATACTGATAAATAAGCCATTCAGGCTAGGATTGAGACCAATCATGGGGTGGGAGGGAGGAAAAATCGTTTTATGAAAGAACGTCAGTAAAGAATGCTAATAAGCCGTCATTTCCTGCCAGTTGCCTCCTCCACTCACTTTTATTTAGCATGGCAGTGACTAAGGCATATTCAAAAGGTTGGCTTAAAGGAAGGAAAAATCATGACTAATTTGGAAAAGAAAAAGAGTCATCTATGGATGGAAGAATACAAACTTGCTCCTTCTTCACATTAGGGTCCCAAGGGTTTGTCCAGTGTGAAGTATAGCACTGTAGGAATTGTGAGATCTCACCCAATGGCCTGACATGGACATCTTTCATTAAAATAACAATTGGAGAGGCATTAAGTGGCATCTTGTTTGTTCCATTTAGCATGGAGCCCATCAACATTTATTCTTTAGTTGGACTGTACTGTCTTCTGCAGAGAGCCAATAAACAATGTGTAAAGATTATTTCTAGTCTAAACATTATAAATATCTTACCCCAGGAGAAATCATTTTTATGAAAGTGTTTTATCACTATGGTCCATCCATGACCACTTCTTCACTAGGTAACCTCAAACAAATGGTTCCAATAAACGAGTGGCCTCGTGGTTTACCCTACAGTTTATGTCTCTGATATATTTATAATCTGTCACTTCACTGATAGTCCTGACCCTACTAGGTAATAATATGCTGGGAAAATGGAGACATAAATTCAGAGAGAAATCTCATGAATGAAGGCAGACATGAAGGGTGAGGGTAGTAGTACTATCGTAAGAAAATAAAAAAGAAGCCTACATAGATAGAGTCTCCATTTTTTGCAGGACAGGAAGAAGGAGTCTACAAATATACAGAGATAATCTCTAAATTAGGATGAACAATGACATAAATCAACAGACAAATCAGATGATAACGTGTATTATACACTGTGTTCTAACGTATTGTTTTTGTTTTTGTGTTCATGGCAACATTCTCAAAAGTCCTTGAATTTATTTTTGAGTAGTGGATTTCTTTGTTTTTTCTTAAGTAACATAATTTTATCTATTTATTTAATTTAATTACCAAGAACTCAGTGTTATGCACTGTGTGGGGTGGAGAAAATGTAATATGTGGTTTCTACCATTTAGTTCCTTGGGATCTATTTGAAGAAGCTAACAGAGGAAAAAATCATAGGTGATAAAATACAGAAAATTGTTGATGATAATTTTCATGGTTCATACTTAAGAGTTCAGAAAATCTGGGTATCGGGGGAATGCTGTAGGAAGGAAATGCAACTTCACATAGTCCTTGAAGAATGCATTGGATCTGTTCAAGTGAAGGATCCAGCTCTCTACAGTCATTACCTCTGGTGGAAGACATGTGATAAAGGGAAACCCTAGCAAATCTGTCCCCCTGTCTCCTTCTCTATTATCTCCTCTCCTGCCACAGTCCCCTTTGTCCTCTGGCACTTGCTACTCTTATCACCCTGAAAGTTCTTCTTCCTGCCCCCCCCCCCACCAATAGCCATTAGTCTTCTTCACTTCTTTTCATGATATTTCTTCTCAATTGTTAGATCATTAGGAATACTTCTATAACCGTACAGAAAGCCCCATACCCTCCGCCCTTCCTTACAATGGTATTTATTGTCTGTCTGCCCTCGATAGATTGAAAACTCTGTAAGACAGAGATTTTTTTATGGTTGATCTATAAACTACTAAAACCCCATAGTCTAGAATAGTGCCTGGCACATATTAGGCATTCAGTAAATGCTGGGGAAGCAATGGAAGAAATAAGATCAAAGGGTGGGCCAGTTCCAGGAGAATCTTGAAAGCTTCATGGATTTCAATTGTAAAGTTGAAGCCATTGGATGTATCTCATGTCCAGTGAGTAATTCAGGGTAAACTTACAAATTTGAAAGTTCCTTGCCTGTGAATGTCTTACCAGGTAATATTAACATCTAGCTTTTGATTTTTTTTTTTAATTATTTACCTGTAGTTTAAATAGTTTGAAAACCATGATTTCCTTTGACTCAGCAAAGACTGCCATAGCTTGTCCTTACTTGTCAATAGAAAGAAAGAGAGAGAGGAGGGAGGGAGGGAAGGAGGGAGAAAGGAGAAGGAAAAGAAGAGAAGGAAGGGAAGGAAGAGGGGTACAGCAGAAGGAAGGGAGGGAAGAAAGAAGGAAGGCAGGAAGGATACAGCTGAAAACATGAAAGACCATCCTGGCAACCACAAAGTTGAGTGCGGACAATTGCTGTGCTATTTCTTCCTGGTTAAGAAACTCAAAGACATTGGGGCGCCTGGGTGGCTCAGTGGGTTAAGCCACTGCCTTCGGCTCAGGTCATGATCTCAGGGTCCTGGGATCAAGTCCCGCATCGGGCTCTCTGCTCAGCAGGGAGCCTGCTTCCTCCTCTCTCTCTCTCTGCCTGCCTCTCTGCCTACTTGTGATCTCTCTGTCAAATAAATAAATAAAATCTTAAAAAGAAAAAAGGTGATTTATTAAAAAAAAAGAAAGAAAGAAAGAAAGAAAGAAAAGAGAAACTCAAAGACATTGCCCCAAGCTATTTTCAGTAGGAACTTTAGGATTACACAAGCACCCAAAGCCAGCCTGACATGAACACAAGTAAAATATAGCATCTGATGCCTGGAAAAGAACATTTCATTCTTCTCCCAAAATGAATAATTTGTTGGTATTCTACCTGCTGTTTCTAAGCTCATATTAATGATTCATTGATTAGTCTTGAAAACAGATGCTCATCATTAAGTCACAGTTTCTGTAAGAACATTAACTAGTCCTCTAATAGCTGAAAGAATTCAGAAGAAATTTTGTAGTTTACACTGATCAGTTCAGGAAGGATTACAGGAAGCATTTTCTGTACAATTGTGATATTTGCTGTTTTGCTTTCCTTTCTGGTAGAAATCTCTCACCTTTTGAATTTTTGTTAGTATAGAACTTGTTTTAGTTTCTTTAACATAAGCAGATTTATTGTGCCATCCCAACCACAGAAATTCTGACTCAGATGGCTTGTTGCTTGTCCACATTTCTTATTGCTTTTTGTTTGTGACTTAGTTTATCCTTATTAGGGTTTCCCAAAATAATGTAATTTATGTTGGTGAAGCACTATTTCAGTATTTGGGCCAGAAAATCCTTTATTAATTATACCACATAGGTTTCAGCATCTGCAAAGTTTTCTTTGAGTTTTGTAAATGCTCGTTGCATGTGAGAAGTGATAGCTCTTTTATTTTCATTACTGCTTTCATCTCTGCCTTGTTCTCAGCTGAACTTGCTACTTATATTCTTATCTACTTGAACTGAAGTTGAGGTAAGCTGAATATACCCAATTTGATTTCAGACACATCACTTTGTCCTCTAGGACGAAATTATTTACAAAAGAAGGTTATGAATATTAGAAACTAAAATCAGGTTTTCTTCTTATGTCTGCCTCTCAATCTAAAATTTGCCTGCCACAAAATTGAGTCTATTTCTATCTGAGGATCTTTCCTTTCCTATAATTTCTGGGGCATTCATTCAGGGCTCTCACTTAGGATAACTTCCAGCAAAACACTTTCTAGGGAAGCAAAGAGAGAGTGCATGGACAACACTCAAGTTTAAATGTCCATAGACAGTCTGTTCTGCCTCTCGTTAGCTCACGAGCTAGATGACCTAAAATGTTTCAAAAATCTCCATGCTTGGATTTGAGTACAAGATGTGGTACAACAAATGACATTCTTAAAGGTATCATCTTCTGTCCTCAAGGGATCGATACCAAATTGTTTCTAATTACAGTTTGCTGCAAAACTAGTGTAATTAAATTAACTTTGGGATGTGTTAAAGTACCAGCTTGTAAAAGAATACTTAATGACAACTATTAGTGTGTTTAATATCTGTGTGCTCAACACAGTGCCATCTTTCCTAGAAGATTTATTTCACAACTTCCAGCAAAACACTTTTTTCTTTGCCATTCTCCAAATGAAACTAAGTCATTTGTTAACAGTTTACAGGTCTTATATTTGGACACTATTGAAGAGACCCAGAAGCACATTTCACTGATGCATGGTTTGATGATGGTGTGAAATTGGATCAACATTGCCATGCAATATTGAAAAAATTAGAAGGCAATAAAGAAATGTAGATATCACATGCGACTACTTCACGCTACCCAGACTCCTCGTTATTGTTTGGACATGAGAACTACTCTTTTATCTTGCCAAAAGGCAATCAGAAGTCAGTGTGATGCTGTCTTGCTCCAGGACAGAAGTTTTAAGAAGTAAGGTATTTTTAAATGATGTAGTATTGCAGGACACAGGTTAGCCCTCACAGGAACTTCACGTTCAGGTAAAACTGTATTGTCAGTGTGTTTCTGTTCTTACGAGTCTGGGGGAGAAAAAGGGATTTACAGTTTCCTGTTGATCACATCCCATTTCCTGTAGGCAGCACAATACACCAGCACCTGGTTAGCACTACTCTGGTACAAAACTATTGAAAGAAGAGAAAAAGTCATTGTTCTGGAAACAGATGAAATAACACCGATCATATGGGATTTTTTTTCAGGTGGGGCAATACTACAATCATGCAAATTCTTGTTTCTAGAATTTGAGTCCAGAAGACTAAAAAGTTCCCTAAGCAACTTTGATCATAAATTTTGTCATGCTTCAGCTTTTGGCAGTTTTGATTCATCACTGATTACTAAGATCATTATTGAAATATGAATATTGTCCCTTCTCATTATGAAAAACTATTACAAACATGTATGGATTTATATAAAGGTTGATGACTATATGCTTTTTTATATTAGAAAACCATGTGAAAACAAAATTAATCAGATGAATGCTGTTAATTATTTTAACTTTTTTATTAGGTATAAAAATGTTCATAAAATTATTCTCTATATAACTTACCAAGATTTATCAGCTTGTGTAATTTTTATAATCAGAGGAGTCTGGTTTTCTAATTAAAGTTTTGTCAAAGAAAATGAATTATATGGCTCTTTCCTTCTTTGGAGGCATATTATTAAAATGCCAAAAATATTGTCCAGGTTTCTCTCCTCCACGGTGTGGTATGCTAATGAAACTGTATGCAACCAACACACCCAACTTAGGACTATTTTAAATTCCCATTACAGGGAAAAACAAACCAAAATACTCTCATGCATATCCGAATACCATCAGAAAAAGCTAAAGCCGGAAAGTCCATGCAATTCAAAGGCAATCCTATCCAAGGCCTGACCACATTAACTTACAAGTCACTTTTTCCTATCTACTTCCAGCTTGGAGAAAGAGCTAACACGTTGTCTTAAACATTATCATCCTTCCCTCAAATAAAATGGGCAAATTTCTACATTTTTAAGCTTTAATTATTCCATTCCCAACCCCAAATGAAGAAATCCACTGTAATTAGAAATACAATTACTGCATCTCAAATCCCTGTTAGTCCAAGAAATAAGAAGAGCAACTAAACTGTAAGAAAAGACAAGCATGACATCACACACATCAGCATTGTCATTGCCAAACTTCCCATGAAACAGATCACTAAAAAGGAAAATATTATCAGATAGAGCTTTCAGGTGAAAACTTTCTCCTCCAAGGAGTCTGCCTTACTGAGTTGTTGGAAGCAAATTGTATGAGATAAGTCATAGGGCAGGCAACCAAGAAAACCATCTCCAAAATTATCAATTTCAGGACCAGGTACCATTGTAATGTCACACCTTTGACCTTTGATCTTGAAAACTTACCACTTTAGGAGTTCCCCATGCAAAAGTCTCTGGAGAAAGTGATATTGTAGCTCAGTAGTGATCTACAATAACATACAATAACAGCTTGGTTATCCCTTTACTCATTAGCACCTTAGCAGGGGTCAGCAAAAGTGGGAGTTCCTTTTTTTTTTTTTTTTTTAATATTTGAGGGATGATGTGTTACAGTTCTAACTGGAAGAAAAAGAAAACTTACGGAGAGTCACAGTTCACTCCCCTCCTTTGTTTTTGTTTACCAAAGTCTGGAATTCCTTTTTTTTTAAGTCAATTATATTTTCAACACAAGTTATCTGTCTCAAATAACCAGGTCTGCTTGATTATATGCCACAGTGGACCACAAGGTAATTATCTGAATACAGAAAACACTACTCAAGCTATTAGCCGACTACTACCTACCTACCTTACATAAAAACTGAGTTAGTTGTTCTTCCAGGCTTCTATTCTCAGTGTATAACCTCTAGGTCCATACATCATTCCTTATACACTAAACAGCCCATACATCACCCACAGTGAGTGCTTAGTTAGGCTAAACTGGGCTCACTGTAATCTCTATTCAGGACCAGTGGAATTCCTCCTTGGAGAGCTGGTAGCCCAGGGGAAAAATTGACTTATTGTCAAAAAAGATCTTGGTAATTGCTATTTGGTAAAGTAGCTATTAAAGCTTGGTGAAATATAAATCTAGTAGTAAAGAGAAAATTAATAAATATCTAAGCTACCTCAAAAAAGAGCCGTGAGGGGTCAGGGGGATGGTCTAAAGGGATAAGGGAGAGTGAGCGGCACAGGCTTCCAGTTATGGATTGCATAAGTCATGAGGATAAAAGACACAGCATGGGGAATACAGTCAATGGTATTGTAATAGCATGTATGGTGACTGATTGGAGCTACACTTGTGAGCATAGCGTACATACACATAGACTTGTCAAACCATTATGCTGTGCAACTGAAGGTAATGTAACACTGTGTGGTAACTACACTTCAATATTAACTAATTAATAATAAAATGGTAAGCTGTGGGGACCACGCATTGATAAAAATGATTAAAATCAGGATGAAAGAGAAAATGAATGTATAAGCAATGTGCCCCTATAGTCAGACTTGCAGAAAACATTTTAGATAACATTCCCCAAATCTTACTTGCAAATTGCTTGGGCTCAGCACATTCCCATGGTTGGAAGCCTGACAGCGTCAACAAATGAACAGAAATGAATCTTGCTGAAGGGAGGTATCATCTGCAGCCCCTAGAGTCAAGCATTGTTTTACATCTTCATTATTGATTCAGAACAACTGATAAACCGAATCTGCAACTGATAATAAAGTAGTCAGTGTTCCTGAATCTCATGAGGGAAGAAAGTCAAGAAATAGAGACATAAAGATGTTAAAGATACAAGCATTAAAGAGCTCAGATGACTTTAGTGGAGAAACACACAGGGAAATTCACCAGAAACTTGGGTTTGGAGGTGGGTTTGGAGAAACATTAAAGAGAGAGAGAGAGAGAAACCAACAGAGATAAATCAACACAGGTATGAGAAAGCAAAATGAGACTACATGTGTAGTATTTATAAAAAATAAAATAAAATAAATAGGCCAGTGCTATTTGAAATGACATGCAGTATGAAATTGAGAGATGAAAATAGTTTTTACATACCACTGAAATGGGAGGATTGGCCATTTTCAATCCCCAAAAAAGATTAGGACCAATTGGAAGGATCAGTAGTGAGAGGAAAGATTGGAAGCAATTAGAGGAACACTTACTGAAATAAGCTGTGGCTCAGGAAAAATACAGCAGTGACACACAGTGGTGATGGAAATTGGGAGGAAAATAATAGATCTGAGCCAGTAAGCCCAAAATATGTCCCACTTGTTCACTCTCGGGCAGTTCTCATGGTGACAGTTGCTTAAAAAAGCAACTGATGGTGTTTCTAAAGGCAGAGAGTGATTTTATTATCTCTACTATGAGAACTGGGGGAGAAAGAAGACACTATTTGGCAACAACCAAGATTTCTGAATTTTTAGTTGTGGAATCCTCTCTTCCAAGATCAGTGCAAACACACATTCCTAGAGCAGATGAGTAGAGCAGCTCTGAAGCCAGGAGCCTGTCACACATTCCACTCTGCTTCTAAGCCCTCAGGTCTACTGGTAAAACTTTGAAGGCCATGGCTAGATGAAAACACAGAGACCTTCCTTTAGCTCTGCCTCATGTGGTCAAGACAACATGTGATCATGAGGTCTAGCCTCATCTACAAAAGGAGTGCATTACATTAATTTTATCTAGGGCACCTTCCATTTTAGGTCCCTATGGGTATGGCCTTTGCACATTTGGCAAATGGACATCATCCTATTCTACCTTAACTCTTACTGACTGAACTATGCCAAAAACAGAGACATTTTTCTTCAACCTGCACTCTGCACTAGCCTCTCTACACTCTCTATTGTGTGACTTCCTACCCAAACTTAACAATCCTTTCTACAAACATCTAGCCTTTGTTCACACACTTCTTAAAATGGCTCCCTTGTAAGCCAATACCTTCTATCTTTTGATAATTATTAGAAAGCTTCTCTTTATACTGATCTGTTATCTGTGTCCACCTTTTGGCCCAATCAGAATAAATCCAGCCAATCTTTCATATAACAGATCCTCAAATATTTGGAGAGATCTTCTTTGTTCCCCTACGGACTCTCACCTTCCAGAAAAATAAGATGAAATACCCAGCCCTTCAAGTACTGCTCTTATGACATGATTTGCCACATGGTGGCTTCCCTATTTGAACATGTCCTTGTTCACCTGTAACTGGACACAGAATTCAGCTGCAGTGTGAGAGACCATTTATTAATATATGGTAAAAGGGACCATATATTATTACCTCATGCATGCAGCCTAAGGTTACATTAGCTGCCTCAATAGCCACACCTCACTATTGGCACAGGCATGGCACCTTATCATATGAGCAGAGCACTATTCTCAAAGCTCTTCAGTGACCCTCTTACAATAATTAGATTCTGGGAACCCACTCCTCTGTGATTTACTGTTAGGAAATGGGACAGGGAAAGCCCCAGGTGGCCATGCTGTGGTGAGGTCCTAATTTCTGGAGAAGCCAACTCCAGCCACAGGAGAGAAACTATTCCCTGCCAGCTTCCCTGACTCAGAGCCTATGTAACATCCTTCAGAGATTCAGCTCAGAGCAGTTGCAGTGCCCACAGCTCTATCAGGAGTGAGTCATTCATTTATTGAGGCAGCCAACATTTATTGGACATCCCCACCCACATTCCACATTTGGAGTGTTAATTCCTGATTTGAACAAATACTTTCATAATTTCTATATAGAAGAAAATGAGCACTAGAAAAGTCCCCCCTTCTGTTTCTATTATATGTTTACAATATCACAGTACATCCAACCAGTTCTCTTTAAAGCAGTACTATATGTTCCCCTTGCTATCTTGTTAATGGGAATAGTCATTACATGTCATGCCTGCTGCATCTAAAACATAAAATGTAGGTTCTGAAGTATTTGTTATGAGATACTGAAAGAAGTCATCTCCTATCTCATATGTGAAAAGCTGTGCTCGCTTCGGCAGCACATATACTAAAATTCATATGTGAAAAGCTTCTCATTACAGACTTAGTCCATAATGGTGTCTGCTTTCTAGAAGGTATTGGCCTTCTGATTCTCCCAGACCTTGGGGCATATCCTAACTCTATACTTTGCAAGTCATGAGATAGATGGCTAGTTGCCTAATCTCTCTGAATTTCTTTTACTTCACACATAAAAATGGGTTTTTAATAATTATATACCCAGAACTTAGTATTCTTTTATTTCTTTCTCCTTTCTGCTCCCTGGAATTTTCTTTCTCAGTGAAGTTTAACCAGGTGATGTACCTACCTCATTATGGGATTCAAAACCTAAAGACACAATATCTCACTTTCAAACATTCCCATCACAACCGTGCTGCAGCTTCTCCTGGACATGGCAGGGCTGTAGGGTGTGTAGAAACCCTACAACCATCAGTAGGCCATCTTCCAGAACTGCTCCTTCTTCCCTTGGTCCATGGAGCTACCATACCAAAATGTTTGTTTAATCTTTTATCCAGCCATTACACCCACAAGTCATTAATTGAGAACCTACTTCATCATAGGTGAAGATGATGAAGCACCAAAGATATGAAGACTCTGCCCTAAGTAGCATACATGTTAACAGGAGGAGTCTAATGTGCTAAAAGGAATAATATATTATTTGGTTGAAGTCTGCACAAAACTATGGAAGAGTACTAAGGAAAAAATGTTCAGTTCTACCCGATTGGAAGTGGGGTATGACAAGGACTTCATAGACAATGATTCTAGACTAGACCATATATTCTGTGGAGAGAGATCCTATTTGTCCCATTTGCTCTTTTCTCCCTGGAACCTAGCAGAACTTTCAGGTACCAAAGAAGATTGAGACATAGATTTTTTTCTACAGTTCCAGGCAAAGTTATAAGGAAAGAGAAACAGAGGCTTACCAGAAGACACAGAGTTTGCAAATCTTTTCTTCTGTAGCTACTGATACCAATCCTACTCTCAACCCTCACCACCTTGCCCCTTGGCAAGGGATACCTCCAGAAAACAAGTTTTCTTTGGTAAGTTTGGATACAGAGGTAAGGAAATTATGTGGCCTGAGGGATATTTCCCTCAGGTTATGATAAAATCTAGTTGGCCATCATCTGCCACTCAACGTAGAACCGAGTACTACCTGGGTGTCAGCCGCCCCTGCATGTGTCCTTTGTTCTCTCTCAGACCAAGCCCCAAGTAGGATCGGCACATCTTTCCATTCCTCAGAAGAAACAAAATCTGCTCACATCTAAAACATTATTGAGTAGTAGGATCAAGGGGAGATTTAGAAAAGGGTATGAAGATTTTTTTTACACTCAAACCACCATAGCACAGGACTCTGTGATGCTCTGAGCAATATTTGTGCTCTTCACCTGGAGTTTTTTCCTCAGCCATTCCCCAAGGAGCCCCCTCCCAAATTGTGGTCTTCTCTCAGGCCTTTTCAACCCTTTGCTTCTTTTTTCAGAGAGCAATGATTTATCTCTATGCCATGTCCTCCAGATTCACCTGCTCTCACTCAAGCATGGACCCATAAGGAACCTCTTGGCTACCTGGGCTTACCTACGTCAGAAGGAGGTTTGTTTTTTGTTTTTTTTTTTTTAATTTTTAATTTTTTATAAACATATATTTTTATCCCCAGGGGTACAAAGGAGGTTTATAAATAACATTCGCAAGAAATTGTGTTTCCTTTATTGTATGCTGCTGAATAACACTGAAAATTTGTCTGATGGAAGTTTCTTTTTTCAGCATTTCTCATTTCCATATTTCCAATATTTACCCTTCTTACACCACTGCAGTATGTCCTTCTGAGGCATATGATTAGGTATATGAAGTTAAGAATTTGAAATACAGGTTTCCCCTGCTATCTGGAAGTAGAACATTCCTTTGAAAGCTTTCTGAAGCCAAAATGGTATAAAATAAAGAAGCGATCACCATTAATATGTATGGAAAATTCTTTTAGCATTCTTAGACCCCAAAAATAACATCTCTTGGGTTTCTCTGATGCTTTAGGACACACCTTGCTAAAGGCTGCACAAAATAAATGGAGATAACGCAAAGACGTTTCCAGACACAGTCCAAAGCTATGGTGCCTTGATGCTGAGATGCTGAGTGTGGTTCCTGGGAAAGGAGCTTTGTGGTGCCATTCCCACCACTTGGGGTACACACTGCCTCTACAAAGGCTTTTAATGCAAAACCAATGCTGAATACCATTTTCACTTTCTGCACTTTTTTGAAGAAACAAAAGTCCTGTTAAAGATTTCTTTCAGATAGTGAAAACAGGTACTATTTTAAGTCTTTCATAAAAGCAAAGTGGCATAAAGGGAAAAAAAAAAAAAAAGCAAGTGGCTTTTTTTTTGGATAACACAAACACTCACAAAGTGGACATACCTCTATCTGGATTCATTTCAAATCTTGCATCAGCCGTTCACCTACTTGAGTGTAACCTTGGGAGAGATATTTAACCTCCCCTGCTTTGGTTTCCTAGTCTCTTAAAATGCAAATGCATTATTTCAACAAATATATATTAAGAAATTAATATCTACTATTTGTTTTTTTACTTATTCATCAACAATGTATTCCCTATATTCTTACTGATATTCATAAGTTTATTTGGCATAATTAATGCAAAAGTTTTAATACAGTTTATCATATAACTATTGAATAAGCCATTGCTGTTATTACTATAGGGTTTATAAAAATTTCCATTACTTTGAAAATTCATTCTTGTTGATCTTTGAACTTGTATTCACTCAATCAATTTGCCTTCTGTTTTTCCTCTTCTGTTCATCACAGGATCAACCTTGAAAAAAACAGGTATATCGAACTTTATGACTCCTTGTATTTGTTAACTCATATTTTCAGAGTTAGGAGATAATGACCTTCATTTAATATCAATGCTCCACTAATTATAGAGTAATTTTTCTTCAGTACCTTGAAGTCATAAGCCAAAATCCAAATATCACTGTGTTGTGGAGATATGGGAGTTGAAGTATCTCATTGATTATACTACAGACTGACTGATTTTATTGTCCATTATCAGGAAATAAAATATTTTAGCAACTCATGTGATGGGTAATGATTTAAGTAATCCCAAAAGGTCACTCAGAATTTTCCTTTCTTTCAACTTCATCTTTTCATTACACCTATTGAGCCAGCCCAGATAATGCAGCTGGAGCCAAAAATTAACTTTCTCCATGGATGCAAGCCCAGATGGCAGATTCCTGAGGGGGAAAAAAAATTATTGTTTTTTTAAACCACTAAGTTTTGGACTGGTTGCTATGCAGTAATAAATAACCAGCATACCATTAAACTGTAATATCTAAAATCATATAAGGCAGAGCACCAGTATTGAAAAACACTCTGGAGGCTATCTGGGTAGACTTTTGCTTTTTAGAAATAGAATTATCAGGCCCAAAGAAATTGAGTGACTTGCCTATTGTTAAGACAATAGAAATTACTCAATTAGAACATACAATTTTTATTTCCTTTCCATGATTTAGGACCTTTTCTTTGGCTGTCTCCATTCTTTTCCTCTCTAGTATTCTGTAATGGTTTTCACTTATTTAATATCTCCTTCTTAAAATAATTCAAGGTATGTTTTGATTCTAGTTAAACATTTATAAAAGGGAGAACATTTGTTATACACGTATTGGGGTTTTCTTTTTTTAACCTCAGTGATCCACAGCTACAACCTGTTCTGTACCACCTATAATAAAGCCAAATCTGGCAAAAGTTATTTTCACATGATTTCAAGTCAATACTTTTTCATCCTTAAGGCAAAGCCATGAAGCTTAATGTTCCCAAGAAAGAATTATGACAAAGGGAAAACACCCTGTCAGAAAGTGAGAAGCAGGGAAATCCTGCTCTTTCTAGGCTAATTGAAGTGTGAAGAGAAGCAAAAGTTGAAGAAGGTCATAGAAATATGTATCTCAATTTCCCTTCTTTGTACCAGTATCCCAATTGGGGAAAGCATTTTATATAGGCTTAGGGAAAACTGAAAGCAAAGGAGTTTTTTCTGCTCTACTTTGAAACCTTGGGAAGAGTTTGCAGGGATGATTGACTCAAAGCCAGAATGAGGCACTATAGCACAACAGAGCACCTCAGGGAAATGACTAGAGAAATATATTCCTTGTTCCCCACAGCCTGCACAGGGCACGTGGAGACAGTGAAGCTCTTGATTATCTTGAGAATGGAGGAAAGAGCCATTGAAAGAACCAGTAGTAGTCTGATGGAAACTGATGTTCTGATGGAACAACTAGGTCCAAATAACTAGAGAATTCACTATTTATAGCAAATGGCGAGGACCACAGCCTTCAGCAATTGGTATCAGATGGGACAACTTGCACCACACCAGTCACTAGTCCAAGAGCCAAACCAGACCAGCTGCAACTAGCAAGGATTCAAGAAGATCCAAGGATGCTGTATGAGTCCATAGTCCCCTCTCTCATCATATATTCTGAGGCCACATTGCCAGGAAGGAGAAAGAAACACTCAACACTGAGCATTTAACCAAAAGAAACCAAATGATCCCAAAGAGATTTTTCAAATATCACTGATAAGGAGTTATATTTAAATTACTAGACATTTGACCCCAATAGGCTACATCAATCATAAAAGGCTGACTTATTGAGTCAATGTATTCTGCTTTATAGTGAAACATGAACTCAAAAAAGATCAGGGATGGCCTGGGTGACTCAGTTAGTTAAGCATCCAACTCTTGATTTCAGCACAGGTCATGATCCTTGTACATGAGGCACACACATGCACTCTCTCCAAAAAAAAAAAAGAAAGAAAGAAAGAAAGAATCAGATACAATGAAAGATCATACTTCAGAATAAGCAAAACATGTGGTTTATACTGGTTTATACTGACATATAAATTATTCTTCATGAAACCTAAAAGCCTAAAATCAAATTAAGAAGACATTTAAGATATAAAGAAGGCATATATCCATAAGGGCAAGTAGGACCAGACAGATAACAATAACAGATAAGAATGTCAACAAAATTTTGGAAGCTTAAAAACAGATGGAAATTTGATAGCTGATTTAGGAGACACAGTAAGATGGGAAACCAAGACTGTAAGGAAGACCACTAAGAGGAGGCACACTGATTTTTGCCATGGAACTCCAGACAGTTTAAGGATTGAAGGAGTAGATAATCCAAGCTGGTGTTGTGAGTGGGTCAAAAATGAAAGTTGAGCTAGTCATCCATACCCAGTTATTCTCCAGTAGCCTAGTGCTTCCTTTCCCCAGCATGGGGCCAGCTGGAGCTGAAACCAGTAAGACCTGAGTCTGCAGACTCCAGACCAGATTGAAAGGGTATTTGGTCTTGTGGGAAGGAAGGCTATGGGAGGTAAGAAGAAATGGGAAGGTGGGAACAGAGATAAAAGAAAGAACTGTAAGGAAGCCATGAGGACTGGGAAGTACACAGAGAGAGGGAAGGATGGAGTATCCTTGTGGGACACCCTCCCAAGACACTGACACTGTTCTGTGGTATGGAAAAAAAAATAATAAGTTAAATGTACAAGACATCCCTAGGCTTTTAATTTTGTAGTGTTTCAAGATACTAGCTTGAATCATTTGGTAAAATGATTTCTCAAACTTCTACTGCATCCATTTGCACAGATAAGAGCTGCTCATTAATCCCCAACTCTGTAGCTCTCACACAGACACTGATGCATCCACCACAAATTAATGGGAAAGCGGTAGGACTGGAAAGCAAAAACACCAAGTTTGAGACCTCTAATCTAATTATTTTTTACTATCCCTACTCCAAAAAACGCTAACAACTTCTCCTGCAGATCAGAAAGAGTCTCTGATCCAAGAATTACATTATTAAAATTATTATAGTTTTGTATTTCAAAGCAAGCATGGAGGTTGAAATCCTTAAAGCTAGTTTTAATGTCAACTCTGATACCACCTACTTCTTCATTCATTTGCTCAGTAAACATTTAATGAGTACTTACTATGTGTCAGATACTGTGCCAGACACTTGGGATGTAGCAGTGAAAAGGTAAACAAGGTCCCTCCCTTCATCAAGCTTAGACTCAAAGAGAGAAAGAGAGAGAGACACAATAAGTGAGGACATGTAATAAGTGAGGATCATCATCATCATCATAATGGAAATTGAGTGGTGTGAGAGAGGAAGTTAGGAACTGGGAAAGTCCTCTTTATAAAGATGGCAATTGACCTGGCCCCTGAGGGAACCAGTCTCACAAAATATTAGGGAAGAGAGTTGCAAGGAAAGAGTACAGCAGAGGCAAAGGCTGTGGGGGAGGAAAATGCCAGAAAAGACACCAGCATTGCTGGAGTACAGTGAGCAGAAGAAAAGTGGTATCAGGAATTCAGGAATGTTGAGGAAGCAGATACCATAAGGAATGTGGATATTATTCTTCTAAATACGGTAGAAATCCACCAACAAGTTTTATGTTGATGATTAACATACTCCTTTTTAAAAAATATTAAATAACTGGGCAAAGGAGGAATTGCCAGAAAAGGAAAATGTAAAGGGATGGTCCAGGAGATGTGTGGAAAGTGAAAAGAGCAAGGTGACCAAAGACAAAGCCAAGGGAAGAAAGAGAATTTATTTTTGGGTGTAATGCAGTTAAAAATCTTGAATGGAATGAAGACATAAACATGTTTATTGCAAGATTTGGCAAAAGCAAAGTCACTGGAAGATATGAAAACAACTCCTTGAGTGGATTGGGGGGAAGAAACCAGATGGCACTGGAGTTGACCAGTGACTGGGAAGTAAGGAAGTGACAGCAATCAAGGGAGACAAGCCTTTCAAAATCTTTGACTGTAACAAAGAGCAGAGAAACGAGGCAGTAGCTCCAAGAGGGGTGGATTCTGGGAAGAAGGACATATAAGTACCAAATTTCTTGCTGGTGGTGAATTTCCAGTAGAGAGGGAGAAGGTGATGACGCTCAAGAAGAGTGAGTACAACTCCAATGACGTATCATTGAGAAGAAAATAGACACAGAGGCATTTCACACATTGTAAAATTGAAGGAACAACTAAGAATATGTGCACAGAAATATGTAAGTGTAGACCTGGCTTAAAATATAAGGAAGTTTCTCTTTTGGTTTACATTTCCTCTGTGAAGAACGTACAGAAAGAGATGAGAAATGGAAAGTTCGAGGGGAAGAAAATATGAAGCTGTCATTTTAAAGAGTAGAAAAGTGAATAATGTGGGTACAAATCTCATCTCACAGCATTGTTGTAGAGGAAATGCAACTTCCTATAATCTTCTACAGTGGAATTTAATCTCTGACCTAGGACCCCACTCCACTAGGTGAAAGGACCTCACTATCAGTTCTGGTTCTTAATCTTTTCCTGATGCTTACATTTGATTTCTCAGATGGGCCGGGATTTAAATAGTGAGGGGGCATGAAGGGTGTGAATAGTAATGGAAACCATTCTGGCATCCACCAAGATGTTTCTATTACTGTTTTTAAGTGTTGAGTTCACACAAATCACTTTAACATTGTCCCAGACCTCTAGCTACAAAGCTTTTTCATGGCTGGATCATCGTTAACTAACTTTCTCCCAACGTGAAGCAAAGAATTATTCTGCAGCTGAAAGTGAGGATTTTAAGAGTGTTGATGCCAAGGATTGGGAGGTGGGATGGAAGAAATGATCACTGGGTGTATGGACACTAAAGAACTGATAGCTCAGGGTGTGACTGGTTTATTTATATGGATCTCATGTTATCATAATTGTTGACGGGATAAGATAAAAATGAGGAATTGAAGGTTCCATGGGAAAAGATGAGAGACAGGGAGACCAGTAGTCAGCAGCAAGGATAAGAAAAGAGATAGAATATTGAATGCCCTTAATTTCAAAGGAACGGGGTTTTTGGTTAGGGGTGGGGGTATTGTTAGTTTCTTCTGAGGAAAGAAAGAAGAGATATGGCTTGGAAGCAGCAGTCAGGGATACAGCTACACCATTTTCTGGCCTTGAGGTAGGATGTGAGAGAGAACTGGAGTATTTATTGAGAGTGCCACAGGAGGAACTCTGTGATCACAGAAAAGCCACATTAGAGAAAAAGCAGGGATGTGGAAGGAGCATTCAGAGAACAATCTGAATATAAGAGAAATCAGCAAGTCACAGACCAGTGAAGAGAGGAGGCTAAAGGTAGGATCAGTTTTGGAGCTGAAGAGAGTAGCAGGAGATGAGCATCCAGTCGATAACTGATGACAGAGAAGGCATAAGGGCATGACCTTCCCAGACCACTTAAACTCCCTGAGCCTGAATTACTTCTGTGGAAAGTGGAATGTATATATGCACTCCATTACACATGGAGATGTGAAAATTAAATGAAACTTACATGAGGGGTAGCATAGAAGCAGATATGGGCACCCTAATCACCCAAATCAAAACAATTTGAGACAAATGTTAAGATAGAATCAAGTTTCAAATTCAACAACAATGTCCAAGGGCCAAGGACCTTCAGGGAAAAGAGAAGGCAAGAAGAGCTTTGGTGTCTTCTGTGTGATGGTTTTCACATGAGGTAAAAACTGACCCAGGGCCAGAAAACAGGGAGAGATTAATATAGCGAGAAAGAAGAAAGAACATTCCCTGTAAACTAATCTGCAAATTTCTTTATTCTCTTTGCTACTCACTTTTTGAGGACTAATGATGAACTTTTGAGCCCTCTTACATGTGGTTCTTTCATCTGAGTGCCTTGGAAGGATGCTCTCTTTTATGATTTCCACCTTTTCTCTACATCTAATCTTCAGATCTAATTAGTTCAGCACTTCAAAACCAAAAAGGCTTTTCTCTGTGCTGTCTTTGAACATCCGAACATCTACCAAGAAAGTTCTTTCTCACACATCATTCTTTTTATCCATAGCCCCTCTTTTCATTTATTTCTTTTTAGATATACATTTTCTAGTCATGTATTAATAGGGTTTGGTGCTATAGTTATTACAGACAGACACTTGGTTTCAAATTCTAAAACAATCAGAGGCTATAAAAGCCCCCCAAAATCTGCAAATATTTCTTTCTAAAACTTGAGAATCTCTTTTCATCTTGCTCTCTCTGGAGCTCATGATTAAATTAAAGTAACTGTCTCTCTCTTTCAATCTCACCCTGTGCCAGGCACTGGGTAAAATGCTTTCCACGTCCCATCTCATTTAATCTCCAGAAACAAGTCACCAAGTAAATACTACTCTTACTCTCATTTTCCTGGTCAAGAAATTGAGGTTCACAGAAGTTAAGTAACTTTTCCCAAGATCACACAGCTGGGAACGTTTGGAGCTGAGTCTTGAACCCAGAGCTGATGACTGAACCTATCCTCTTAACCACACTCTATGGTTTGAGAATCAGTACCAGTTGTGAAAATGTGAGTCCCTGCCTGACACTTATGAGTGAAGGTGAATGCATGAACATGCTTGGGAAACTAAGGCAATCCAGATCAATTTTCCAGATCTTCCAGGCTTTGACTAACAGATCAGAACAGGGGACTGGGATGATTGAAGGGAAGTTGATGGAGAAGCCCCTTGGGCTTTTGAATATATGCCGTAAGGTGTCGCTCAGCAACTGTCACCAGCTGAAGAGCACTGACCTCTCTCATAATTTTGCTAATATATTCTAAAGCCATTTGGAAAGTAACACCTAAAAAAAAATTAGAGAATCCTAGGAAGAACAATTGTGCTCTGCCTCTGAGATCATACTTTCCAAAGCATTACTCTTCATGCATCAGTCTCATTCTTGTTAGTGGGAAAGAAAGAGAAATCTAGCCATGACGGGCCCTGAAACTTTTGGATCTCCTACCTGGCAGGCAATTTTGCTTTCTTAAGCAATTTGATAAGTTAACTTTGCTCTCCTGCCAAAAGGCTTCTGCTGAGAACACCCAGTTATTAGTACAAATCTAAGGAGCTATCACCATGTCCTATTTTCAGTTGAACTTGACCTTGAAGAAATATTGAGGATGACTTGTTTAGAGGGGAGGAGAAAAGAATCACTTCATTCTCCTGCCTCTGTCAGCTCTTCTTAATCAGAAGAATTTCACACCAAGAGGAACCTGTGACATAATGGATTACTAAAGTGTACAATCCTCCAGAGGTGTGCTGCTGCTTCACTGTTATGGGGCTGAAGATGTACTACTGTAAATAGATTTTCATAAGCCATCCCCTGTCACTTCTCCTAGTGAGATGAAGTAATTTCCCCATCACTGAATCTCTAGATTGGACAAAGAAAGAAAAAGAGAAAATGCTCGGATCTTTTTTATAAGGGAAGCTTGTTATTTGATTTCACCTTCCACTTGATCTTCAAATTATGTGAAATCCATATTACCGACATTTTATAATAAAAAAATAAGAAGGTGGCAATTTTATTGACTACAGACAGTTCTAAATTTTTAAACTAATATTTTCATTTGATATTTGCCAAACTCTATCAAAACTCCCTCTGTGGAGAGCTATATGTTTCTGATTATCTTTCAGAATCCCCCACATTTCACTCATATCAACCCCACTTCAAATTCGCCTTCTTTTTGCTTTGTCACCAAGGACAACATCTCAGTGTCATTGAGTTTAAAGCCATCTTTAGTCAGCATTTCCAGCCAGTCCCTGGTCCTCTCCTATGTTTTTTGTTTGTTTGTTTTGTTTTTAAGATTTTATTTATTTGACAGAGATCACAAGTAGGCAGAGAGGCAGAGAGAGAGAGAGAGGAGGAAAAGGAAGCAGGCTCCCCGCTGAGCAGAGATCCCGACAAGGAACTGGATCCCAGGACCCTGAGGCAGAGGCAGAGGCCCAACCCACTGAGCCACCCTCTCTCCTATGTTTTTAAATATGTTCCACACATACCCCTCTCTTCCTTTTCCAGTACCATCACCCATCTCCTCATGTGGCTCTACACTTTTATACAAGACAACTCTGCCCCTCTGAGCCTCTAGTACCCCAACACAAACAATATAAGGGCCAATGCCTCAAAATCACTTACAAAGCCCCTAGTCTGGCCTCCTCATGTTCCAGCTCCAGCTCCTAATTCTCCCATCCCCCAGATTCTATCCTTATCTTACACAATTCTGAATGTTATTTTTAATTATTCACATATATGAAGCAGCAAATCACTAATCTTTTCTCTCCCTGATACATCTCAAGTCTTCCACCCCAGACTCCCATCCCCCGCCCAGCTGCTCTCGCTGTGCACTCTCCACACTCCTGGGTTTGAGGCTGCTCGTTTGTGCCCCTGAAGCCAGAGATTCTGGACTGTGTTGCTGCGGACTTGCTCACTGTTCCCCCAGTAGAGTCTAAGGTCCATAAGAAAAAGAAACCGGGTTGTTTGTTTGTTTTATTTTCCAGACATTTATCCTTGGAGCCTGACTCAACCTCAAATATACAACAGGCTCACAATATGTATTTCCTAAATAAATAAATGTGTGAATGAACTAAATAACTTCATTATCTAATACTTAACTTAAAAATGCTATCCCCTGCCAGTTCTCTCTCCCCATCTCCTGGTATCTGTGATAGGCAGAATCATGGCCCCTAAAGATGTCCATGTCTTGGAACCTGTGCATATGACACATTATATAGCAAGGGAGAATTAATATTACAGATGGAATTAAGCTTGTGAATCAGCGGACCTTAAGGTAATTATCCCAAATGATCCCTATGACCCCAATATAATAACATGGAGATTAAATAGGGAAGAGGGAGACAAGAAGGTCAGAACTGGAGAGAAGGCATCCTGAGAAATAGTCAACCATCCATTGCTAGCTTTGAAGATGGAAGACAAGGTCCAAGAGCCAAGGACTGTGGTCAGCACTGGAAGTTGGAAAAGGCAAGAAAACAGATTTTCCCTTACAGCTTCTAGAAAGTAATGCAGCCTAGGTGACATCCTGATTTTAGCCTGATGAGACCGATTTCAGACTGTCAACCTCTGGAATTATGAAATAATAACTTTGTGCTGTTTTAAGGCACTAGGTTTGTGGTAACTAATTACATCAGCAATAGGAACCTAATTCAGTCTCCTAACAAATTTTCATCTTGGCTTGACTTTCCATTATGTGGAAATGTTTAGCCACCTCCTTAGTCTGTGGCAAGGCTTCAGACTGTTTTATATGTAGTGTCTGTGTGTGTGTGTGTGTTGGATTGACACCTTGGAGTTGAAGAATATACATCAGATACACCCTGGAAGCTCTTTCAAAATCCATCATGTTTAAACCAGGCAGTGTTAGAACAGTGTGTCAGAAACTGTGTTGGTGATATTTTCCAAACTACGCAAATGCCCCCACAAAACTCCCCTCCCTCCACCGCCACACATACACATGTTTATACACAACAGGGGACCTTTGCTTCAGGGTCTGTGACTAATGGCCATCTTGTCCTGGGATTGAGACCATTTCCTCCTTTCAGAGAAGGGAGTGCACTATAGTTCCCTATCTGATAAGGACTTTTAGGAATGAAGCTCAAAGTCAGGTTGGGAGAGGAAAATGCCCTGTCTCCTAGATTGTGGGGTCAGGGGGCAGGGTTTGTAGTGAAGAGTAGGGGTCGGCTTAAATGACACGAACTACTTTGGAACACAGTATAAATGCAAGAGATTATGTACTTTTCTACTTTAACGAACAAGAGATTTTTTTTAAATTAACATATAATGTAATATTTGCTTCAGGGGTACGGGTCTGTGATTCATCAGTCTTACACAATACACAGCAGTCACCATTGCACATACCCTTCCCAATGTCCATCACCCAGCCTCCCCATCCTTCCCACTCCCCTCCCCTCCAGCAACCCTCAGTTTGTTTCCTGAGATTAAGAGTCTCTTACGGTCTAACAAGAGATTTTTTTTTTTTAATTTTATTTATTTATTTGTCAGAGACAGAAGGAGAGAGAGTGAGCGAGCACAGGCAGACAGAGAGGCAGGCAGAGAGGCAGGCAGAAGCAGAGGGAGAAGCA
Organism: Mustela nigripes; assembly: GCF_022355385.1. Classification (NCBI taxonomy): domain Eukaryota; kingdom Metazoa; phylum Chordata; class Mammalia; order Carnivora; family Mustelidae; genus Mustela; species Mustela nigripes. The sequence continues at coordinate 56,181,863 of NC_081561.1, forward strand.
GGCTCCCGGCCGAGCAAGGAACCCGCTGTGGGACTCAATCCGAGGACCCTGGGATCATGACCTGAGCTGAAGGCAGCCGCTTAACCAACTGAGCCACCCAGGCGTCCCAAGAGATTTTTTGAAAAGACATAAACATTGATGAGAATTCAAACATTCCTAGAAATGGCAACTGCTAATTCACTTCACTGGCTGTTGGTACTGAATAGGTCAGGTCTCTCAGAAACCACTGAGTCCACACAACTCCATTTTGGTCAATGGAAAGTGGAGGGAAGTGATATATAACACTTCCTGGCATGACCCATATAACATCTCACCACTTGAGTTTCCACTCTCACTTCCTCCTTTTGTAGGGATGTTGGAGACAGCCCTTGAAGATGGAGATGCCACCAAATGGAAGGAGCCTGACTCTGAAGGACTGTGTGGAGCAGGGTCCCTCTGCCCATTGGCCCTGAGTTGTGCCATGAAAGAAATGTGCATTATGTTAAACTACTGAGGGGGTGGGGGGTGTTTGGGGTTTTTTTTGCTTTGTTTGGGTTTGTTCAGGTGTGTCATTACTAGGACATAGCATAGGTTTTGTTTTAATAAAACTTAGCAGCAATACTTTCGAAGATTTTAAAATGGGGCTGTCACTACATAAGAGCTGATTAATGTCTGTCTGTGTTAATCCCTCTTATTTGTGTACACATCTCTTTCTGTCCCCTAGACTCTATACCCTTTCTCTCTCTCTCTCTCTCTCTCTCTCTCTCTCTCTCTCATGCACCTGCTCTTTTTTCCTTTTCTTCAATATTATTTCCCATGTTTTTTGTTTCTTTCTTAAATAGCCATAACATAGGACTGAGATGTTTGCTATAGTATTGAGTTTATTGGATAGTATGTCTTTCCAAACTTCAGGGACCCCTCTTGCAATATGCAATCACCTCTCTACTTCTCGTCAGTGGGAGAACCAGCTTTTCTAAACTAGACAATGCTGCTTCCCAAGATGAAGGTAGAAAAGTTACAACAGAATATTTACTCATTGTTCCAATTTTAAGAGGATGATCTTGGGGGATTTACTTTTGTTTAGGTGAGGAAATCACTGATATAATCCCCAGAGATCGTCTAAGTTGCTTAGATAACTGCTAGAAGAGGAAATCACTGATATAATTCCCAGAAAAAATCTAAGTTCCTTAGATAACTTCTGGGTGAGGAAATCACTGATACAACTCTTGGAGATAATCTAAGTTGCTTAGATAACTGCCAGTGCTACCAAATGTTTAGAAAAATTCCTAACCAGTGAGCATTTTTACTTCAATTTTGTAGTTTTAGAAAAGTTCACACAAATCACCATAATGGGCACATAGAAAGTTACTGAACTGTCCAATTCAGCTGGTCCCTTTAAGGTGAGGTAGCTTTATTTCAGTTCTGTCAAAGCCTCTCAATTATTAGCTACTGTGCTACTGAATCTTTAGATTTAAAATAAACAATACCAATAAAACCAAAATGATTCAGAGTGTCAGTGCAGTATATTTTCTTTATTGAAAAAAATACACTTGACTAACACAGCTGTGGCTTAAAAAGAAAAGAGAGAAATTATTTTAAATGTGTGGATAAAGATAAAATGACAGAGATGAGAAGAATTAACCCATTTTTTTTTAAGTGCAGGAGCCAAAAGTGCTCTTCAATTCAACACACAACTGGGTTAGAGATAATGAAACAGAAACTAAAACATCTTCTGAATATTCTCACAGGGAGCACTTACAAATGCTTTGTACAAGTTGACTTGACAGATTATGCTTCTAGAATATTCCAGATAATATTCAGATTTCTAACCATCTAAAGGAAGAAATAATTGGTGGTTTCAAGGACATCTTTACAATAATAAATGCATCAAGAAGCTCAACTGCTGTCACAATGAATGAAAAGCTTAAGTTACCCATTGCCTTCCCATTCCTTAGAATGTCCTTTCCCCCTTGGGTCATTATTTTTTCGTCATCTCTGGATATTGAAGAATGAGCACGTAACAATATATGATACATACTGATGATTCAACTTCAGTAACAACACTTCAGTTGGCATTTGCCATGTATTATCTCAAGCTTAAAAATAAATGCAAATAACACACTAAATACTTTTTAGAATTTCAAAAAAATATATATTAGAACTTGATACTCTTCCTGAAACTCTGGTGAACAGGTGTAGGCTACTTTGGTCTCAGAACATAGCTTCCTATTTCTTGTTACAGCCATTATTATTACCAGGACTCCTTCCCTCAAGATCACAAGTACTAGTAAATTTGTACCTGCTCTGTTTAGAGGATGACAACATTTTTGAGATGCAATGAATCCATTGATTTTATCATCTATTCAAAAGATTTCCATGTCTATTCACAGAGAACAGAACAATATGGACACCATAGTCCGTGAGCCATACTTTCTGAGGCCAGAATCTTGTTTATCTATTTATTTACATATATCTCAGTAATGAATACTGGGGTAAAGATGGTGTGTTGTTTGATATTTTACAAACAAGCTCATTTAATGCCTGCCTAGGTAAATTTAGGTAGGTCCTGAGGATGAAACCCCAACAGGAGAGAGAAATAAATCTCCAAGGGTAATTTCTGAACCCCATTGAATTTATAGCCAGAATAGCCTATTGTATTGTGTCCCACTAACAAATGTGTGGGCCACATTTAAAATAGAAATGACTGTTAAATTTTCTGTAAATAAAACCAACTGTCACAATTGTAAGAAATATGCAACTTTTCCATTTCAAAGAAATCCAGAAATAATGCAATTATTACTCACCACAATGTCCTTACAAAAAAATTTGTATGAGATAAAGGCTTATTGGATGCAGGTGTACATATTTGTATATAAAGATGTATATACATACACAGGGTTATATAAATAGATGAATGAAAAGG
>NC_081561.1:56184774-56286700 GCF_022355385.1 Mustela nigripes
AGGAAGGAAGGAAGGAAGGAAGGAAGGAAGGAAGGAAGGAAGGAAGGAAGGAAAGAGAGAGAAGAAAGGAAGAAAGAAAAAAGGGAGGGAGGAAGAGAAAGATTGTTTCCTCAAATTCTACCATGGAGTAGACAGATACATTTTGTAGCTTTAATGGTATTTCTCATCTCACAATTTGGATAGCACATTGAAAGTCAAAAGCCCCAAATAACTCAGGCGTAATGGAATTATACTCCATTGGATTCAGATTAAAATTTATCTCTGCATGAGAAATTAGTTTTCATTCCAGCACTTCCCTGTGTCAAATCACTAGGCAGAGGTAGCTACATGTCTGGAATTGAGGCAGCCATTCCTCTCCAGGCTCAGATGATAAGATGCACACCTCATGTGTTCCCTGGGACTTCCAATGATACTCCACTCCTTTTTAATTTGGAAAGATGATATACGCGACCTTTTTATCTAGGATTCAGTTCCTGAAGATTTTATCATTTCTTTTACCAAAGCTCCACAAATCCCTTGAAAAGTTACTCTCAGCATATCCCAGCATGTACACATGCTTGCAATGTTTTAAGGTCTCTTTTCTTTAACAATATTATTTTTGCTAAGTAACCACCATGCTCAGGATATTGTACAAAACACACATTTAACTTCCAATAGGTAAAGCAGGTGGAAAAACCCTGACTCACGAAGGCTTTTCTAGCTCTATCACTAGCTTCCTGTGCCTTCAAAGTAATCTCTGGGGCTCTCTGAGTCTCAACGGCTCGAGGAGTGAAGCATGGATGGCTGGCTGACTTTGAGGGCAACTGGGTGCTTTAAACATGCACTGATTTGAAAGTTTGGTGTTAGCAGGGAACTCCCTAAGAGCACAGGATGGAGAGTTTTCATTCGGATTATTGCAACCTAATTAAACCAACCAGAAAATAAATAAGATTTATACTCTCACGTCACATTAACCACTGACTACTGTTATGCATTCTTGGAATTAGGAACAAGACAGCCAGGACAGGAAAAAAAAAAAAAAAAGGCAGCTTTTTATCATCTTTGTATCACAGGTCCCAAAGTCAATGCTTACTACTTCTTGTAGGTTGGTACTATGTGATTGGCTCTTCTGTTAGTCTCTGGCTTATTGCTCTAGGACTGGCTGACCTTCCTCTCACTGATGAAATTGGAGGCAGCCTAATGGGCTCCTGTTTCAGAAGAGTGGGTCTCCTGCTTGCATACCCCCAAATAATACACCTTTTACAGGGGGCTCTGTTGTCATTTTCTGCTGCCTTTCTCTTCTGGCTTTATTTCTCCATTTTTTAACCATTATTATTATTAGTAATTAGTTTCAGAATTTGTAGGTCTATATATCATAGTATTTGATCCCAGGAAAAACATGTTAAGAGTTTATTATTATATTCATTTTCAAATAAGCAACCAAGACTCAAACAAATGAAATGATTTTCCTAAGACCATATTGTCAAAGAATTGATTCTTTAAAGTGGGTTGTCTAATCCAGGGACCAAAGCTTTTTTGTTGTTGTTAAATCATGATGTCTCCATATTTTAGTAAATTTTAAATTTATACCTTCCTTAATCATGAGAGGGGAATATAATGGACAATGAGATCATGGTTCTTTACTCTGTATCTCTCCCCTTTTAATCTGTCCAGAGACATATATTTTACTTACCTGCAGTGAATAATTGTTTGTTATTTTATAGTCTAGATAGATACAGGACTAAAATGTACTGAATCACCCTTGGTAATTATAGCATGGGAGAAAAACCTCTCGACCAACATTTGCTCGACCTACTTTAACGAGGTGATAATGTTCAATATTAGCAGCCACACATCCAAATTCCCTATCTCCATGTAGGTATGTCTTAGCCAGAATAAATGTCCAGATAATCAGAGGTGTTTTAGTTTATCTCAGTAAAGTTCAAATAATGTTGGTGCTTAATTTTGTGTAACCATTACACAACTGTCCCATTTCCCATGATACATTTGAAAACAATCACATAATTTTTAAATTTCTCTGCATAATTTTGTACTCAGGGAAGAATATACAAAACATATACTCTAGAAGACAATACTTTGATCTTGATGAGGAAAGTGAGATCGATGAAAAGTAGCTGCTCTCCCAGCTATACAGTGGACACCTCTGTGAAGGAAATGCTATGGTTCCAAAGAGTCTCTCCCATCACTGACAAGACATTGGCCAGAGTTTCCAATACAGGCTGGGGTCAGAGGAGTGAGGGTAGCACAAGGAGCACTGGCGGAGTTCTCCTCGCTCTAAAGGAACAAAGGGTTTTGATAGTCATGGGTTTTCCTAAGAAAACTAAATCTTTAGATTCCTCCTTCCCTACTCTAAAACAAGAAAACTATGATCTAGATACTGAGGGAAGCACCAGACCTTGCCTGTAGAGTATTTTGAAAATAGCATTATCACTAATTCACTCTTCTCCCTCAAGTAATTCTGGATTGAGGCAGTCTCCCCAGATACCCCATTCCTTTGCCTCCACAGTTTAAACCAACTAGAACAAGCCAAGAGCCAGGGTCATACATACTCCAAGTGTCAATGCAATATTTGTGGTGCAGTCAAAATAAAATTTCCTGGACATAATATCTAGGATCTAATTCCAACTCTGTAATGAATCTGCAACATTGGCCAATACATGGACCTTCTCTGTTCATCATTGGCTGAAGAGGAATAACACTAATACTACCCTATTTGCAAGGTATTGGGAAGTTTTTATAGGACAACAGATGTGTGAATAATCTAAAAGTACAAAGCACAATGGAAATAGAAAATATTAAACAGCCTAGTGATTCTGACCAAATACATTTTTCCCATACTTTGTTTCCCTTGTCACTACAAGAGAAGAACAGGAACATATCAATGCTGCTAGAGGATGTTCCCATCATCAGTCATAACTGTCACTTCTTCTTCAAGTGTATATGTAACACAGGGGTTGAGAGCTCAGGTTCCAGGGGTCACACAGGATTAGGAGTAAATTCAGCCCTGTCTCTTCCTTACTGTGTGACCGCTGTCAAGTTATTTCATATTTCTGAGCTTTAATTTCTTTGACTGAAAATGGGGTAATATATTCAGCTACAAATCTTATTTCAAAGAATTATTATAAAGATTAAATAGAGGAATGCATATAAAAATATTTTACAGAAAACTTGGCACATAGCAAGTGTCTAGGAAATGTAAATATTATCTCTTAACATTTCTTCCATATGATGTAAATAGGATCTGCTGGAAATAAGAGTTCTAGACTCAAACAAGTTTGGAAGATACTGGCTTAAATGAGTTCTAACATGCAAACTTCTTAGAACAATTACTGTGTTAATGTATGCAGGATAGGATTTTTATAGAACATGTCTTGGGAAATTTTGTTCTCACAAATCAGATACTCATAAAATTGTGGTGAAATCCCAGGGTGTTAGTTGCTCCAAGCAGAGAGGGGAGGGAAGGAAGTGGATATGGGTGTACGTGATACAAGATGAGCCATGTACTGATCAGTATTGAAAATGGGGGAGATGGATACATAGTTGATCAACACTATTCTTTCTCTTCCATCTATGTATGAAAAATTCCATAAAATTTTTGAAAAGCTATTAAGAAACCCCTTCAAAATATGTATATACATACACAAAGTCTAAGAGGAATGGTTAATCTTCTGAGGTTCCACAGATTCACTCAAGCAAAAGTAAGTTCTTTGCTTCTCTCACTTACTTGGAGGTGAAGCTCTTTATGTACCTGATACAATTCAGGGAGGTCACCTATGTCGACAGTAGTCAAGGAGAATCTAGCTAGCTTAATCTTTACTCTCCTATGCCTACAAGAAGTGCTATAATCAGCCCCCAGATGACAGAGAATTGAATATATCAAACATTCAATTGACCTGGTACAATCATTCCTAGGCTTGACTTACAGACTCATGAGCATCTCTCATTGTCACAAAAGCTGTCTTTTGGGAATACCAAGGTTTATAGCTGCCAGGGAATTTCAAGTGACCAAGAGTTGGCCTAGCACCTGTTTCACTTGCCAAAGTGCCCAGTTTTTTATATTAGGATAATTATCTCTACTGATAACAATGAAACCACCAAGCAACTATCACTTTTTTTGGCTTTCTAGACAAATTTTCCCTAATTGTTCTCTTGTTCTAAATGTCATTATTTTAAACCTACCCCATTATTTTTAGTCATGCTCAATTAAAGGTACTTGACTATTTGCATCATGCAGTTAATGGTTCAAGTTCACTTTGGGGCATTAACAAAATCCTATTATTGTTCATTTAACCTTTAGAGAGTCCACAGATAGCTGCCCCACCTGTCACCAAGATTTGTGTTCATGCATTAGTCATTTCCCAACTAGACCATTTCACAGCCTCCTGGCAGGCCTTTTTATTCATCTCTTCTGTGTTTACAGTCCATTCAAAATTTATAAGGTGCTTAAATTTGTTTCTATCCTCTAAATTTCCTGTTTCCGCTCTTCTTCTGGTCAGGCATAATGACTTTCCTTCTTACCTAAGAGTTACCTTTGAACTTAAGGATAACTATTCTTATTTTGTTTCTATTGTGTAGTCCAAAGAGAGAGAGAGGAAGAAAAGAAACAAAAAACAAAAGCTATCCTACTGAGTTATCAGAATAAGGGACCTCCATTTTGCTCTTTACCAAAAAATTGATTCAGGTTACCCTGGTTTCATTTCTTACCCTCCAAAGAGTTCTAACTAGAGACATTCCCAAGATCCTTAAGCAGGAAAAAAAAGAGCAGAAAGGAATTCAGTTGTAAGAATCAGACCATTTTTGCCTACATGGGATTCACATTTTGAAAACTGCAGCTGGGACAGGGCACTAACCTACACAGAAACTATAATGAGTAGGCACACTATGAGCATAGGAGGCCCACACTATTCTCACTGAAAATGGAGTTGGTCCAAAGCCCCAGAGAGGTGAGCAGATACTGTGGTAAATCATCAGGGCCTAAAATGATCAGGACCACATTCTGCCTCTCTAATCTGGTGACCCTTCCTATCAACAGAAGAGCCTTCGCACTGCTTTTTCATTTACAAAGATATTTTTTTCACCACTTTACACTCATTTCTGCCCAGCACCTCATCTGCAAGAGAACAAGTCAAATTACAGGTGTGGAGTGAAGCTGCCCCAGGTGGAGGTTCAAACCAACCTCCTCTAACCTGCACCATATCCTGACCAGCTGCTTTCCCAAGCTCCAGTTCAGTAGGAAATGAGTCCCTTACAGACTAAACTGATGTGAGCATCAGAGGACGTTGGAAGCACAAGTTTCCAGCACTCTGAAGCTGATGACTCTGCCATAGAATGGGATCATTCAGCTAATATATTTGACTTCAGTATTCATAGGGTGCATCGTTAATTGAGTATTCCTTGTAGGGACGCCTGGGTGGCTCAGTTGGTTAAGCGGCTGCCTTCGGCTCAGGTCATGACCCCAGTGTCCTGGGATCGAGTCCCACATCAGGCTCCTTGCTCGGCAGGGAGCCTGCTTCTCTCTCTCTCTCTCTGCCTGCCTGTCTGCTTGTGCTCGCATTCTCTCTCTCTCTCTCTGAGTATTCCTTGTTAATTAATTTCTCCTGACAAGGTAAATAGGGTGGGACTGGGAGGCCAGAGAGCTAACATTTGTAAGCAAACTTCTCTGTAAGTGCCAGACCACATGAGAGCACATTAGATGCACTTGTCATATCCAGAAAGTGTGTCATTCTCTTGTAGAGAAGAAAATATTGAGTTTCAGAGAGAAGCATACACTGGTAAGTGGACAGATTCCAAAACTAAATTCAGACCCTAATCATACCCATTCCCCCTGCCCCCACTCACATACACACACGAGGACAAAGATTGGGGATTGTCATCAAGAACAGCTACTCAGTGCACTCCATTCCCCTTCCTCCAAGACGCAATTAATACTGGACATTCGTGCTTTCTGGATGCATATCATCCTGTTCCCTTCCTGGACATTCTATTTTAGTTCTGGCCCTTTTTCTTATCCATCCACCTCCATAGTCTCCCAACTCATTTCCTTGCATTCTACTGCTACACATCACCTAGACTGAAATGCAACATCCCAAGACTAACCCAGGAGGCCCTCTAGGATGTGCTCCCTAATCACTTGCACAACCTAATTTTCTCCAACACCCTCTCTGATCCAACTAATACAAACTATTCTCTATCCTCCAGGCATGCCTCTGCAGGGACCAGCCCCTCTACCTCCTCTTGGGTCTGAACAACTAATCTAACCTCTAAGTTTATGTTGAAACTATACTTCCTCCTTGAAGCTAAATTGTCTACCCATCCCCTGATTCTGCTTTTCCTGTTAGAAAATAAGTTCCTTGAGGGTTGAATTCATATGTTATTCAACATCACTACCCTGCTTGTGCTGGACCAAGATCTTGCAATTAACTGGAGGAGACCCCAGTTCTTGCAATGTTCTTTCTAATAAGCATGTTGCTTGGGAGCTTTGCTGGAAACATGTGCTATTCTCTTATGCTATTCAGAACAACCAAAGCAAACTACACCTTGGAAAGTGTCTTCCTCACATACATAGGAGAGATTTCTTATATCACTTCTGGATTATCTATGGCAGATCAGCTTGTGGATTTGTGAAGTTTGAGAATTTCATTTGGAGGATCTGATCAATAGAAGTGTGGGGTGATAAAAACCATCAATCAAAATTTTCTCCAAAAAAAGAAAGAAAGAAAGAAACTAGTATGATGTTAGTTTATAAACAAGCCTTCACTAGTTCTCTTGGGGCCCATCTGCCCACAGATCAGACTCCTTAATTTGATTAAACCACTCTTCTTGCCAGGCTCCACATCCTTCACATTAGCATGACAACTACAAAAAATAGAACATATTATGTATCAGGATCTCCATTCCGATAAATAGACATTCCAACTTCCAATAATTCAACATTGGATTATTATTATTCCAATAACCCAATTATTGGATCTCCATTCCAATAAATACACATACGACTAACTACTCTGGACATAGTTTTGTGTTTGGGGAAATTAAATTGAGTGCTCATATCCAGACATTCTGGCTCATTTTCAGAGTGAAAAAGAGTAAAGCTGCTAAGCAAGTATCAGAATTGACTTGGAAGAAAAGGCAGAAGGAGGTGCAAATTTAGGTGGGAGAAAAATATTCTCTGTCTCATTTTAATTACTTAAGTCAGAATTTTTTAATCAGGAAGGACATTTCCTTTGCCTTTGCCACCTATTATCCACATCCAATTTATTAGCAACACTTGCTATTTTTCAATTTCAAAATACTTCTAAAATCCATCTGTTTCTTTGCAACCCAGGTACAACTACTCAGACCCTCTTCAGCCCTCAACTAGATTAATTTTCCCCCTACTCCCCTTAAAACCACCCTTCAATACTTCTCAAACTGTGGAGTGTATAACATTCACCAGGGGGTGAATTTATTTAAATTTGCATTTAAATAAACACCACTCCATCTAAACATCGCACAGTTTTAAATAGGTACCATCCCATAGAGATTCTGGTGTGGGAGGTATGGAGTAGGGCCAGGTGATTTACATTTTAAACAAGCATCCAAGGCAACTCTGATATAGGTACTCCAACTGCTGGGTTTTGATGAGAACAAAGACCACATTGACCTCAAAGTACATGGTCCAAAATGGAACTCTGAAAACAACCTTCATGTACCAAAAACACAAGTTTCCCACAGTCAACTGGAAAAAAAAAGAAGCTATTGTCCTTGATGTCATGACTTTACAACCCCTTCCCTATCTCTACCCAATTTCTTAGAGCCTCTGCAATATATCACACCTTTACATAGAGTGTATTTTTCCTCACAAAGTTCTGTGAAGTTTTGGCAGAATCCAGCAATTTCTTCTGACCAACTCCTGTCAGAATTTTCCCCTTCCAGTACAGGTCTCATCCCTTCCCACACTAATCTGAATTAGGAGAGCCCTCCTATGCTCATACAGCTCACTCTGCTGCCTCTCTCACTGTACTCCCTACAAGGCAATCATCCTTTACTCATCTGTTTTTCCCACAGACCATGACCTCTTTTCATAAAAGAGCATGCATTCTTTTTTGCATAGCTTCCTAGGTAGTAAATGCTCATCAAATAATGTTTCCTTGAGCTTATCCTCACCTGTTATCACCTTAACGCACCCACATACCACTGATTTCCTTATAATATAAACACAGTCATGACTTGCACTTGTTCTGGGACATCCTGACTCTATAAAAAGGAATGGAATGGAAAAGGAATGAGAATTGGTTGAGGGAATGGAATGGAAATTGTTTTTTAATTCTCCATTACTTTTGTAAATTGAGCAAGGAAGTAAAATTATTATAAAAAAACCTAGAGTAGGATTTTAAAGCAAGCAAGACGGAAAGAAAAATTTTAAATACAGAACAAATCTCTGTCAGCCCCTATAGTAGTAAAAGAAACAATTCTGGAGGCAGCCTGAGAGAGCTGGAATCCCATCTCTTCCACTGACTATGTGATTTTGAGCAGGTTGCTAAAATTCTCTATACATCAGTTTCCTCATAGGGAACAAAGAACATTCCCTGGAGTTTTTAAGACATGTAGAAGAGTAAAGCAGATTTAGGTAGATTTTTTTTTGTGAAGTAGATTTTTTCATATCATAGGCTCTTCAAGACGATCTCTCAACACCCCAAAATGGGAAGCAACTATAAACAATATGTAAACAAATGAGTGGTTGTGTTCCAATAAAACTTTATTTACAAAAATAGGCAGTGGGCCAGATTTGACATGAGGGCTGTAGTTTGCTGACCTTTGCACTAGAGCAATGCTTGTGACATGTTAAACTTAATGATATTTTGGCTGTTATTATTTCCTTTGGAGAAATTTGCTTCCCGGTAAATAACTTGAATTTTAACATTTTATATGACCCTTAATTGTGTAGCTCCCACTATAATGAATACACATTTCATCTATTTGTATTAATTGGAATCAACACAAAATGTATGCCACCTGAGACTCACAAGCCTCGATGATTTCCCACCACTGCTCATTTGCATTGGTCAACAAGAAAAAAAAGAACCAGAAGAGTATTTTCTGGGAGAATATAGCTGCCCCTGCAATTTCAACCATCCTGAAACACAGAACTTAATTTGAAAAAAACTCATAAGACACTATAACAGGAAACATGCAGCAATAGTAGCAGCCTGACAGATTTGAATGATTTTGCTCATTTGGAAGTCACTTATATTGAGTGATAAACTATTTTAATTAATAGTTGCACTAAATTAAATCAAGACAACATTGAATATGGAAAATATAACTCCCTTTCTGCACTCCAGTATCACATTTATACTTATAGTGCCAAAAATATACATGTCCCTAAGCTTCAGATTTATTCAATTATTTCCAAATAGCAAGCCATGGCATTGATGCCACTACCTAGAGAATGTAGAGTACCCAAGGGGTGAGGCCAACAGGAGATGTTCTAGTTGGAGGCTTGTGTAACTAAATTGTGAATACAGTGATTAATCAGTGATTTAACACATCTGATATTTTCTTTAGGAGCTAAAAAGAAAAAAAGAAAAAATAATAATGAATTTATAGGGGCGCCTGGGTGGCTCAGTGGGTTAAAGCCTCTGCCTTCAGCTCAGGTCATGATCTCAGGGTCCTGGAATTAAGCCCTGCATTGGGCTCTCTGCTGGGTAGGGAGCATGCTTCCCCCCGCCACCTCTCTGCCTACCTCTCTGCCTACTTGTGATCTCTCTCTGTCAAATAAATAAAATAAAATAAAATAAATAAAATATTTTTTTAAAAAATGAATTTATGAATTTAAAGAAGCCACATCTGCCTCTTTTCTATATCAACTTTTGTGAGAAAATGTTTTACAGAGTTTGCCTAGAAGCTGTTGCTCTGTGCCCACATAGTCATCAGCTAATTAGATCTTCTAAGAGGTTGTGTCCACCTACAACCTACAAGTCCTGAGATAGGAAATTCCCCTTCTGATCCACTCTCTCAGTGTACCTCCACTCTCTCCCTCTCATTTCTGCCTTTCCCACTCAACCCATCACACTTCAGGGGCTTTGAGTCTTGCCACAAACAACTTTGAGCCAGTTACTTCTTACTGAGGTGCCTACCAAGTCTTCTGGCTCCCAGGCTAACCTGACTACTGACTTCCAGAACTGTCATGCTACCAGCCCACCCACTTCCACTGCAGGCTCTTCATTGATGCATGCCCAGCTACCTCAGCTAAAAATAGCAATAAAAGGCTCAAAGAGGTGGCTGGTGTCTTTTCTCTTACACTGAACCATCTTCTCCTTCCGAGAGGTATCATCTTTGGAGAATGCCTGGTTTCATCCCCATCCTGAGTCAAGGAATTCACATATGCCCCCACATTCAGACTCAACTGCAAAATTGGATTATCTTTTGGATGGTTGCCCTGCAAGTTCCCCTCTGGCAGAAAGTTCCTGCAAAACACTAGTTTGGATGCACTTGTATAATCTCCAGGCCTGGTCCTATATTTAGAGAAGGGTGCCAGTTTCTCCACTCGCTGGGAGTATTTAGAGTGACTTGCTGCTTTAATACTATTATTCCTCACTTTCAATGCTTTAAAGCTTTTTGTCAGTCTGGGCTCATGCATGGCTTTGCTTCTACATGGATGGAGTGTCAAAATTTGTAGATTCAAATATAATTCTAGGCAGTTTGGATAAATCCCACATGCTTGCTGCCAAACTTGGCTCATTTTTCAAGTGGATCAGATGCTTTTCTTTTCCTCTAACAAAATTAGATTTTGTTCATTTGGGTGTGTGTGTATGTGGGAAGGGTGGGTGTTACAAGTGGATGACTCTTTTAAAATAGATAATACCAAAGTATAACTCCTGGTATTAAGAAAAAAATACCCTTCTCTGTGAACAAGTTAGCTCTGGGTAGCTAATCCCTACTAATACTGCTGTATGTGAGGAATATGCTGACTCACACAACAGCCTCTTATTCTTCTCCCCTAGTTTCTTGGGGAGAAGAATGGGAGCCTTGTACTCAGCATTTCACAGAGGGCTGTTGTCTTAGATTTCTTCCTCCAAGACACCTGGTGCTATAGTATATCCTTATTCTGAGAATAGAACACAGATTAGAGCATGTCCTTCTCACAGAAGATTCCTAACCCCAGTGTCCAGTGATACTTTCAAGATCCCAGTTCCCTGCTCTCACACCAGCAGCCCATTGGCCTTCAAGTTCTGATTGTTACCATGTACAGTGGGGAAATACTCATAACCACATTGTTAGTCTTAACCTTAACACTGACTTCAACTTTAATGGACATGCAAATCACCTTGTTAAATTGCAGATTCTAACTCCATAGATTAGAGTTTAGGCCTAAGTTTTGTGTATCTAACCAGCCCCCCCAAAATACTCAGGCTCTGGTCTGCAAACTACACTCTGGGCAACAAGGATTTAGACCACACTATAAACAAATCATACATAGATATTAGTAGGTTAAAAATCCCAAGTAAGCTTTCAAATACACTCTCTAGCTAGAAACCAAGGGTCTGGTAACTATTTGAGAATTTCTATAACTAGCTCAAACCCCAGAATTTCTGACCCTGACTCTTTCCCACAAAGAAACACAGTGGAAAATTATAGTGTTCTCACCTCAGTGAAGTATCTACAAAAGGCTAGTCATCTTGTCCATCAGAGGTACTCTGGCTCCCTTATTCCAAGATGACTCCCATTGGAATAGAGCAAACCTCTACTCTCTTGGTCTAAACCACTACCTGCTGCCCCCAACCATGGCTCAGATAGGCCAGCATCTTTCCAAGATGACAATTCTTAACATTAGCAGCTCCCCGTACCAGAGATACCAGGGGCCCCTCCCACAGAATCTTGGTGTCATGTTTTTCACTTTCTCAAATAGCCTGAACATCTTCCACATCTACAGTGATCAGACATGTCGAAGAACACATTTGTATTACCTTTAGAAAAGAGTTTACGGCTATCACTACAGAACTCGCTAGGAATTCTTATATGGTTCTTCTATTGGTGCTGATAATAATAGTTTCCATCAATGGGTCAAAACTATCCTAAGAATCTTACAGACTTTATTCAAATTACTCACAACAAATCCTAATTAGGGTAAGACTATCCTTATTTTACAGCTTGGGCGATTGAAGACACTGAGAGATCAAGGGATTTGCCCATGTCCACACAGCAGGTAAATGACAGACCCTGAGTTTGAGATCAGGCCTAGCTAACTCTGTGACTGTATTGTACTTCTACATAATGTGCTCTCTCTGATGTTCTAGTCTTTGAGAGCAAATGTACAATTCTCTGTGTACCAAATCACCCGGCCAGCCCAATTTTGTTGTATTCTGGAAAGAAAATAGATGTGTGAACTTTCCCTTTGCTCAAACCAATCATTCAAACTCCTAGAGATTACAGGAGATCCTTGACCCAGCAATGAATGAATTTGTCTCTGGAGGACTTGGCAGAAACTCCATATTTCTCTCCTCAACTGGGGCACAGAGGCATATATACAAATCAGTTCCCAGGATTTGTCCTGACATTTTATAGTTTCTCAAAGTATCCCATCAAAATAAAGCCTATTGGTGTCTATGGATTCCCATCTATATTTATTCCTCCACAAATGTAGTACAGTTGTTGGTCTAAATTGTGTTGCAGAAGACAACCCAAACTAGCTTAAGCAAAAACTGAAATTTAGTTGCTTTAGTAAGTGAGATTTTCATGGCAAAGCTGGATCTGGGATTAAAATGATACAGTGAAAAAATAAATAAAAATAAAAATTATTACTGTTAAAATCATTTGCGATATAAAGAGAAGTCAAGACTTTGTCAAACCTCCAAATTCTTAAAGAACACATCCTCCCCTTCTTTTGTATCTCAAAACATTCAAGACTGTGTCTATTGCAGACATTTAATAAAAGCTTCCAGAATTCAAAGCTGAATAAGTAAATACAGTATTTAGGGCAAAAGCAATAATAATGCAAATATATAATTTAGAATAATTTTTGCTCTCAAATATGTTTCATGTAATGTATATAATGTGTGTTTGCCTTTTCTAGAGCCTTTTGTACATGTGAGAGTATATGTACATGTGTGTGCACATGTGCATATATATATATAGATAGATAGATAGATAGTCAGTCTATGACCAAATTGGAAAGGGCCCTATATACAATGACTATAGTGTCTCCACTCTCTGGCATGGTTAAGAAAACCAGGTTCAAAGCAATCAAGAAAAGTACTTTAAAAGCCAATGCTTATTCTGATTTAAATCTCTTGGATAAAATTATTTCAAGTATATCTTCCTGAGAGTTCCACAACCTAATGAATATCGAAAGTTGTAAAATCTTTGAAAAATCATTCAAGGTCACAGTGGTGACTGGTGGCTTTGCTGTGTGGGCTTATGGCTTGACACTGGGCCTCCTGCCAATGTTTTCTTACCAAATCCCTTACAGCCCATATATTTCTTGCCATTTGCTCCTTTTCACAAATGGAGTGCAGAAAAGTCAATCCTTTGGCCTTCTGGGCAACAGGCCTGCTTCGCTTTCTACAAAATTAGTTATTATCAAAAGCTCATGCTACCTTCACTAACCTTTTTTCGATAATGGCATATATCCTCACCCTGGATAAATCATCCTCTGACATTTCAGCAGAATTTAAGACATTTTATTCTGCAAGCATCAGCAATCTCTTCAATATCCCACCCACTCTCCACCTCTTCCTCTCTCCCTCCCCCTGCTTGTTCCTCCCTCATTTGCACTAACTTAAATGGAGAAGCACTCCCATTGGCCGATTTGGGGATCATATTACTAAAAATCATTGAAGATGATACTGTGTTTTTCCAGGATAGCATAAATGAGACAAAAATTCTAGTTACCATTTCAGTTCTAAAGAAGGATAAGGCTTGATTATTGAAACAACTGCATTTCTTGAGAGTTAAATAATTGGGTTTGATGTATAATATATTCCTATCCCCTCACTCTACTTGGAAAAAGAATCAAAATATTTTTGGATTAAGTTATGATTCTTGAAATCCAACCTTTGAAGGTAATAGGGCATTTCTATTCTTAATCCTCATTTCACAATCATTTATTCATTTATTAATGAGTCATTAATAATTCCAATTCTAAGCTAAAAAAGCAAGTGAATTTAAAATAAAGCATAAATTAAGGATCTAGAATTTTACACTCTAGATAAGGTACTCTATTCCATACTCCCACATCTCTCCCGATTCAAACCTGAGAGCTACTCTTTTGACTTGATTTCCACCATTCAGTTTCCCAGGGCTCTTCCCATGACAGGCACAGACCTAAAGGAGACAAGGCATTGTGTCTGCTCCAGGTTTCAGAGTTTCTTACATACAGCCTCGCCAGCACAAAATGTAATATGTCTTTTTTCTAAGCTAAAGTAAGCTTAAATTGAATTTGTAGAAGTGTTTGGGGACTACATAGAGCTTTCTCAAATCATTGGAATCCCCAGGGGAAGGGGCAATTATCCACCAACAGCCTGGTGTATTCAAGCCAACCCTCAAGAGCTCATTCTTTTTCTTCTCCATTCTACCCTGAGGACTACCTTTCTCCTTCCCTATCAATACTGGTAACAACTCTGGTGTCTCCCAGCTCCCCAAGTGTCATTCAAAAGATGAAGAACCAGTGCGTGTAGAATCACTTTTTAAATCATATTTTTCAAATGGAAGCAGAAGTCAATTTTCAGATCTTCCCCCCAAGCTCCTAGTGTTTACACTCTTCCCTCTGCCCCCCATGACTATACTAATCCTTTCTTGTCCGTCCTTTCCCCAGCTGTGTAAAAGACCACACCCTAGTTAAACAGTCAATGAATGACAAGAGGTGTTCTACTTTCAGGAACCTCTGTACAATGTCAGTGTCAAATTCTACTTCCTAGCTACTAATCCAAATGTTCTGTTCTACCTCCATCCATCATTCACTTCCATAATTATTCCTTCAAAAACAGAACAAAAAAATCTTCATTTTCTTGAGGTTTTAGAAAGCAGCAATTTATCCCTTAATGTTCATTCTTCTCCTACCTGCTTAACTTGCAAATTCTAATCCCCACACATCAGGTACAATTTTAGATTATGTTTACCTATTATTTTGAATTTCTTCATCTGTCTTGTGGACAAATAATACAAATAGGATTTGTCATCTGCCCCCATCCCTCTCCCCTCCCGCACACTGCCCCTTTGCAGACACCACTAACCTCACTGTTTCCTAAGCAGATGTCTCCCTGTCATCCTTGGTTCTTCCACCTCCCATCCAATCAACTGTCAAGATCTCCCACTTAAAATATTTTAAACCTGTATTCTCATCTCCATGTCTGTTACCAGTCCTTACTTAATTCAGGCCCTCATAAACTGCCATTTCTTTATAAAAGCTGCCTGATTGGTCTCCCAACCTCTACTCTTGAACCTTGTCCCCTTGTAAAACGATCCACCTTCCACACTTCCCTCAAACTAGTCACTTCTTTTTCCTGCCTAAAATCCCACAGGGTTCCTATCCCCTTTGAGCTGAGATTCACATTAGTGTCAACATAAGGTCCCGGCCTGACCATAAATTTGTGCCTCAATTCTGACCACCACCATGCATGTTCATAATAATTATAGGAATTGCTCTTAGGTAAGGCTACTTCCTCCATTGCAGTCATGGTGCTAACTGATTTACATGCATATTTTCTCATCTAAGCCTCACAGGGACCCTCTGAGCAACATGTTGTTACTATCCCTGTTTTACAGGTTTGCTGAAGGGTGGTGAGCTGCAGACACAGGCAGTCTGACTGTGCTCTGAACCTGCGACTCCCTCTACCTGAGATAGCACACTTTTTCTCTGTATTTTACTCATTTACCTATAAGTCCCTTGCTGTCCCTATTCTAATGGTAACCCTACCTCTTTTGTCCCCACTTGAGTAACCAGTTCCAAGCCCCAGGCAGAGTCATCACTTCTTTTGCTTTAATCAGAAACTGTTTTATACACACATCTATTGAGCCCTTATCATACACCAGGGATGCACATCAACTCCCTCTTCACTCCAACTCTGGAGAAAACTAACAGGCAAAAACCCAAGACCATATACCAAGGGCTGAGCCTTGGAGGAGATTCTGATCTCCATACAAGCTCAGAAGGAAGGAGTGGAGAAATTATCAAGGGCATGGGAGGGACCTCTCCCTTCCTTTTCCCTCTTCTCTCACCAGCTGTTATTAGAAAGATAGGATCAGGATTTAGGGTCATAGCAGAAGGAGGAGATGAATGGAGCAGGGAGCATGGGGGACATCTGCCTAGAACTGGAATGAAAAGAACTGCAAGGGAGATGGCCGTATTCCTTGTATTAAGAAAGATCAGATAGACCTGTCTTGAAGGCCAATTTGGACCTAATATTTACATGCCTGCCCCTTTTATTAGTTCTTAAGGGGCAGACATCTGCCTTTTGAAATCATTCTATCCCATCCTTATCTGCATTTCTTCACCTGTACACCTCACACGGTGTTTGTTGAAAACAACCGATGAACAAAAGCAAGAACAATGGTAACAAAGAATAAACAAATAAAAAAATACTTATATATAACTATTTTCACTACATTTGTTTCTTGAGTAGTTATAGCTAGTAATGCCCTATTACATCCACTATGTTAGTAGGTATAACTTAAAGGGAAAAATTCATGTAGGTAAAATTATCATTAGTGGGAATTGTTTTTGCTCTCAAATTCTGAGATAACAAGTTTTCCATTAGGGATTTAAGGAAAAATTGATTTCCCTAGAGGACTGCTTTTTGGAATTACTACCAGTAGAGTGTGACCCTCTGTTAGCACGAGAGAGGAATGGCTGCAAGAATCAGAAGATCCACCAGTCAAAGAACCACCCAAAAATCACCCATCCATTTGAATGGACCCCAAAACTGCCATCCTGGCCCTACATTAAAAAATAATAATTATGATATAATGAAATTAAGTAACATCTTAATAAATAAAATTTTGAAATATTTTTCTTAGTATCTTGGACTTAATACTTTGGGTCATGACAATTAGGTCTTAAAATATAATAAAAGAAAAATTCCAAGAAGACTTATCATAGTAATATTTCTTAAATAGTATCCTATAATATAATTTCCATTTGGCCACTGGAATTTCCCAGCAAATCCTGGCTGAAGGGAAAAGAGGGAAATTGTACAAAATATAAAAATATAATATAAAGAGAAAAGTGTAGTCACAATCAAACATCAACAGCAGTGAAGAGGCAAACAAGTGAATAATTGTGTCCATGAGTGATGCTGTGTCCATCTTCATACCTCTTGATGGATTTCCAACACAGCAGAAGACTTCCTGACTGTGGTTACAGTGTGCAGCCTAGACACAGGAGAAGGAAAATGTAATAACATATATATACACACACACACACGCACACATACACATACTGTGTATGTATATCATAGCAGGCACATCTACCAAGAAGATTATATACACAAGACTTGAATTAGGAAAGAAAATAATAATAATTCACTTTAAAATATTCAAAATCAAGAAATCCCTTGAGTGGAGCTTTCCAAAAACAAGTCACTTGTTCATGGCACATTTCCTATGCCCCAGTGAGTTTCCCATCCTTAGAACAAAATTCATTGCCTCCCTATTGACCTGCCAGTCAGTTGGCCCTGTAAGTTACCTACAAAGATTGTTCTTTGTAAAGATAGCATTCAAACTAAGGTAGTTAAGAGAGGTTTATTAGAATGGCAACGCCAGAATTTAGGGCTTTGTTTTCTGTTCCATATCGTTACTAAAATACCAGGAGAGTAAAATGTCTTGGTCCTTCCCTATGTACCCCCATAGGGTACACGTATATTGCATCTAAGATTGGTCCAGCACCTGAAGTCTGGTTCCCTTGTCACTCAGTGGTCTCTGTGTAGGTTGGGGGAGAGGCCTCTGACTAGAGCAGCCCTCCCAATGTTTTTCTTTCCCAGGTTCTGGTTCACTGGTTTTCAACAATGGCTAGGTATCAGAACCACCTGGGAGAATTAACCAGTGAAACAAACAAATGAAACTTGGGCCAGTCCAGACCAGCTGAAGCAAAATCCCTGCAAGTGGGGTCAAGGCAGCAGTTTTTCAAGGTTCCCTACTTGATTCTAACCCATAGTCAGGGTGGAGAAGCACTGTTTATGAAAATACTGGAGACTATATCTGGATACCCAAATGGGATGAATAATAGCATTTCAAGATGGGCTCTTGGCCATATTTTTTGCTGCAGCTCATCAGCTTTTACTAAAATCTCAGGGGACCCAATTTAGGGGGGGGAAATATGAGTTAACTTTTAATGAACTATAAAAATTACTCAAAATATATTTCCACAATCTCATATTCAACACATTAGCTTTTTTTATCTGAATTCAGAATACTTCCCAAGGGGGTCTCCCATTATAAGCAAATTCATTTCAGAGCTCAGAAGAGGAAAAAACAAGGATATCAATTAAAATAGGTTAATTTGATTGAATTGTTCTGATAGTGCCTTAACAACTCTGGACTGGCTTCAGACCACATTGCTTCATTCTATCCGCTCAATACTACCCACTTTTTTAGCTCCTTAATAACTGCAAAGATAAACAACACCAACAAAAAAAAAAAAAAAAAAAAAAAAAAAAATTTTTTTTTTTTTTTTTTTTTTTTGCTTCTTCGGAAAGTTCTTCCCTGAAAAAGATCCTTCTAAAAATCAGCAACTCATCACACCTCTTCAATATTCCAGATTTGAAAATCCAAGGGCTCCTTCCTGTTTAAGTCCTACCAACTGCCTGCTTTCTACACTGAAAGCTTCAAGACTCTGGAGTAAGGAAACAGCACTTGTCTTCCTCCAGCAAAGTAATTGTTGTAGTTCACAGAAATGGCTAAGGGGAGCAGGTGAATTGAACCGATTCTTGCCTGGCTGGCTTCTCCAAAGGTCCGCGGCCCCAAGTCACCGACTTCCTCATAAATTTCTCCTTTTCATTATTGAGCGTTGAATATTTATGTGCTGCTCACACTTGAGAGTTAATGTACAGAACACAGAATCAGTCCACGGCAAAATTATGAGGTAGGGAGAATTTGCCGTCAGCCATTCCAGTCAAATTCCCATCACCTCTTTCAGAGGAAGGGATACCCATTATCTTCTCCCACAACTGCTCTATGAAAAATACTCTCTCGAACCTGTGTTCATAATAAAGTATTAATAGTTGATAAGGGCAAAGTGTTATTACTGCCAAAATAGATGCATTTTAGAATTTGAACTTATTCAATTCAACAGAAAAGGCATTAACCACCAACAATGTTTAAGAAAAAAAAACAAACCAGTAACATTTGTTAGCTAGCCCTTTCTAAACACGCAGGTGGTGTAATTCTTACAGTTTCAAAAGATGGGTGTTGCAATCAGTTCTTCTCGATTCTAGGCTCTTAGTAGTTCATTTTCCCAAAGATATGGAAAAATAAACCAAACACTGGTCTTGTACCTCTAAATTGTATATTTCTTCCCCTGTACCACAACAACAATGATATTTTTCTTTATGCCTTTTTATTTTTTTTTCATTTGATCCTGTACCCTAGATGGTGAGGAACCTAAAGGTCAAAATATTTGTCAATATTTGTCAAAATATTTTCCCTACGCTCAAGCATAGGGAAAAAATATCTTCCTCAGCTAGTTCTACCTTTTGTTCTCTTCTGTTTCCTGCTTAATGAAGAAAAATAGTATGGAAAAATAACTACATATCTATTGAGTAAGAATTAATAGAAATCAGAGAATCCGGACCTTTTCCACACCCCTCACCTCAGACCACGCACCCAGGTGTCTGATCCACACTCCACCACTAAGACTGGCTCTGCATGGACACAAAGCCCACACATCATTCTCAACACTTTACTCACCCTCGCCTATAGGAAAAATTGTGGCTCTCCAAACTCTCTTTTTCATTTTATAGCAGAAAGAGTGTAGATTGTTTCAAAACCCAATAGACCTGTTTAAATCTCTGTCCTGCTACTTCCTGGTCGTGTAAGCACAAACAGCTCACTTAACCTCACTTGCACCTCCATTTCCTTATCTGACAAAGAGAAGGTACAATAGGGGTCCCTGTGAAAATAACATAAAGAACCTGACAGAGAGTAAAAATGTCACCTCCTTTCTCTCCTTCCTTTGCCTGCCCAAATCCTATACTCATAGCTAATTGTAGAAACATCCCAAACAGGAGAATCTTTTCTGTTGTGAGAACTTAATTTTGAATCAATGCCATGTGGAACCATGCTCTTGGAGTAAAATGGATTTGGTCCCAGATAAGAAAGAGTGAGAAATAGTGACCTCTCAAATGGACATAGCTTCCTATCTTAGTTACTCCACAGTTAAAAATGGAATTAATTTTCTCATTATCTACCCATGACTCCCAACCCAACATATCTGATGACTTGATTTCAGGAATTTTGATGAACAGAAAATTCTCTTTAGGCTACTCCTAAGTGATGAGCTCTAACCCTAAAAAGATAGTATATCAGAATGGCTTGAACCCCACAGGATTCTGAAACAATATTATTCATTTCTGGCTTCTGAAATTTTACCTGAAGTCTTCCAAAGATTTCTTCTTAGTTGCTTTGAGACCACCAGTTTGGCAACAGGCAAATTTGTAATCAATGACCTGGTAAATGATTGGGTTGTACATTGCTGCTGATTTTGCAAGGAGGGTTGGCACCACAGAGAGTTGTATGGGGATGGAGTCTGGCCTTCCAAAAGCTGACCACACAGAGACCACGGCGTAAGGAATCCAGGCTATCAGGAAGCCAGCGCAAATCAGCATTGCTACCTGGTGAGGGAAATCAATAGAACAGAGTCAAGATGCCTGGTGGAAATGATGGGTGGGAGGAGGAGCAGTAGCCCATTTACAACCAAGAAAGTCTATTATTTGTCCATTTATCTTGCCAGTAGGAGACATTTTCTATGTGGACTTCAGAGATGTTTAGCCAGAAGAAGTTATTACAATGACTTATCTGATTTACCACATCCTATCCATTCTTCACTCCAGAAGTTGAATGTACCAAAAGACCCAAAGTTTAACCCTAAAAAAACTGTCAGATTTTACATTGGGTAGGAAAAGACGCTAAGGAGACATCTGTGCTCCTGAAATTTCTAGACTTCCCCACCCATGTTGTTGGAAAATATATTCCATTGTATTTGGTACTAGATAGAAAACATGTTCACCATGAAGAAATTTTAAAACACTCATTTGCCTCAGAAAACAGAAGCTCTGCCCTTGTTGGAAATTTTAATATGAATTTTCTTCAGAGATTTCTATTAAGTGTACTTCTTCTGGCTCATTTTCTCAAGTGTGAGGCTTGGATAGTGGAAAGTTATTAGATATAAAGTAAAATAGAATCACCAAGATTTAACTATAGTGACACAGTGGCATAAAGCAAGACTTTTTCCAGAAAACGCTTTTCTCTCTCACAAAATTATAATTACCTTAGGACCCTCTTAACTTTCAAATCAAAGAATAATTAGAAAGAGGATTTTTAAACACCCTCACTGGTTTCTCACCATCTGCAAACCAGTCCCTCTACTAATGTTGCCCTAATTAGTGCCCTGTAACTACATACCTGCCCTATAGATTATCTCATTTGAATTCAACAATCCCTTTTTACCAAGTGCTTGGTGCCAGACACAATGCCAAGTACTGTTGGGGACACCAAGACACCTTGAGGCTGTAGCCTCCCGGAATACAAACAACTACAGTAAAAGGAAGAATTTAAGTAACAGCAGAGGAGGACCAAATTCCCTGGTACAGGGCAAATTCAGAACAGTTTCATGAGGGACATGGCATACAATCTGCATGTTACAAGTTGAAATAATGGAATAGTAGCAAGATCAGCATGAGCAAAGGCACAGGTATGTGTGAGGTTGGTATAGAAACTAGCAAGTGCTTGCTCCAGTAGCACATATGCGATAATTGGAACAATACAGAGAAGATTAGCATGGCCCCCGTGCAAGGATGCCATGCTAATTTGTGAAGTGCTCCATATTTTTGAGAAAAAGAAAAGAAATTAGCAAGCAATTTACTTTGGCACACGTGATAAGGCTAGAAAGAAAGATCATATCCATGTATTATGGGTTTTGTATAACTTGTGATCGGACTTGTACTTAATTTCTTATGTTTTGAGGCACTAATAGGTTTGCGAGCAGGAGACTTAATGAGAGCTGTGTTTAGGAAGATTTACCTGTAAATTGGAGGTAGAAAAATCACTATTCATTCATTCAATCAACAAGCATTACAAAGCATCTCCTATGCGTTTTGTGTCAAGGATGAAGCAATGAACAAAGCAGACACAGGTTGTTTAGGTTTGTTGAGGCAGCAGGCTAAACAAGAAATGAAAGGGTTCTTTCTTTGACTACTGACACTGGCAAATGAAGTCTAAGCTTTGGTGTTTATTTTAAACATGAGCTCTTTCAGATCTTTGTTAAGAAAGAGTGTACTAACTTTGAAGTATCTTTATACCATTATCTATTATTTTTCTGTAAGATAATGAAATGACATTCAGATTAGCACTCCATGTAGTGGACATCTGCTCTTGCAAATCCACCGTATGTCTTTCATTTCCTCGTAAACTTTAGCATCCACAGCAACCCTTCTACTCCGAGCTGCTGTGTGGAGCCAGCATCACGTGACCCAAGCCTGACCAGAGGACAGCATGCCTCGAGCTACAAGAACAAGAACAGGGATGGGCATTTGACTAGAAAGAGCATCAGACTCATCTTTGTGATTTTATAAGGGATTTGTAGGAAAGGGGGAGTTTCCTTCTATCTCTGAGTTCCCCAAAATCCAGGAAAGATGAAAAGATGAAGCTATCTGAGACAGGCACCACTTCTTCTTCCCTTATCCTCTTATTTAAGAAAGAAAAGAACAGTCTTCCCAACGTAAGGGTCATGACTCACTGGTGTAGAGGATCAAGGATAAGGAATGTTTTATTAGTAATAAAACATTATTTATTACTTTAAAACATTATTTATTATTTTATTAGTAATAAAACATTATTACATTATTACTCAGCCACTTAGAAATCCAAGTGGCTGAGTTCTCTTATAACAAAGTCGTTTCTGTGCACGTGCATTCCAATTTGCTTCCATGAAAGCAGAGCTATTGCACGCAGGGAATGGTCCATAGCCCTATTTGACCTGCAGAACAGCCTATCAGGAGGGTGTTTACCCTGAGAACCCCACATGTGTGGCCTGTGTCAAGAAAGAAGCTTGGAAAATCCACCATGTGTCTTGGGTTATGAAATTCCACCGAAGAAGTTCAAGGCTCATCTCTAAAAATTAACTGCAGCTGAGACACACCTCAATTATACCCATTTCACTCCATTTTCCAAATAGAGTCTAAACCTCAAACAGATGAATGAAGTGAGCCCAGATCTCCTTCTAGTCTTGATGCCCTGTGTCAGGCTCCTGCAGCCCTGCTTTACAGTCCTGAGCCAAAAGTCTTACCTGTGCGTAGTAGCTATCAACCAGACCCAGACCACATGCATTACTCCCATTCGCTTGCTTGCTTTTCCGCCTCTCTGCAGAGGGTTATGCAGGAGAAACTGTATTTCATTTAGTCTGTGTGACTTTTGTTTGTAAATGGAATGGATGCCTCAAGGCTCAAAATGAGGGTCTTTTTTCTAAGTCCCCAAATAAACAATAACTGTATAAATAAAAGTCGCTTTAACAGATGTCTGGGATCTTAACATAGCACCATCCTTTCTCTTTGGTGACTCATGTGATGATTTCATGTATCTCAAAAGCTGTTTTCTGTGTTGCTGTCAAAGTCATTGACAAAAAATAGATTAGAACTTAGTCCATAATATTTTCTAACATTCTACATATTTTCTACTTTTATGAGAGTGTGCAATGGGGAGAGGAAGGCCTTCCATTTGTGTTACATTATCCTTTTTAAAAGGACATCAGAGGAATGCCTGGGTAGCTCAGTGGGTTAAGCCTCTGCCTTCAGCTCAGCTCATGATCCCAGGGTCCTGGGATCGAGCCCACATTGGGCTCCCTGCTCAGCGGGGAGCCTGCTTCTCCCTCTGCCTGCTGTTCCCTCTGCTTGTGCTTTCTCTCTGATAATAAATAAAATCTTTAAAATATTTTTTAAATAAAAGGACATCAGAGAATTAACCATGCTATGGTTTTTAAACACATGGCAAATGAATAATCGTGGTTTTTCTGAGTAGGATAAAACTAAATGCCTTAAACTGAATGATTAGAAATCAAGTTTAGCGCAGAGAGATAAAAGCTTAGATCTAAAAGCACTGCAGAATATTACTTATGTATTTGAAGTGAATACAAAGTTAACATGAGATTCATTTATTTTTTACAATCTTCTCCTATTAAAATATACTCCCCAAAACACTAGAATATTAAATATTAAAGGCATTTTAAAATAAACTCCATAGAAGTTACAAAACTTACATGTTACACTCATTTTCCCAGTGCTTTCTAGTCAAAGTAGAGCGTGTTTAATCTT
This sequence comes from Mustela nigripes, assembly GCF_022355385.1. Taxonomy (NCBI): domain Eukaryota; kingdom Metazoa; phylum Chordata; class Mammalia; order Carnivora; family Mustelidae; genus Mustela; species Mustela nigripes. The sequence continues at coordinate 56,209,272 of NC_081561.1, forward strand.
TCAGCAGTCTGTTCTTTCTTCATTTCTGAGTGTGTCCTCATTTTCATTTTCCAAAATTTCTATTCCAGATATCTTTAAACCAGTTCTAGCACAGACACCTGTACCTGTCAACTTTTTTTAAGTTGTTTATTTTTTAATCGCTTCACTTGTACCACTGCCTTTTGGTTTACTGGAAAAGCAGGAAAACTTCAATTCTTAAATTAGGCAATTTTTGTGGGAGGAAATTCACAGAATGTGTGCTTTGCTTCTACAAAAGAATCACACATCTGCAACCCAGTTAACTTTAAATATATCTTGCAGCAGAGCACTAAGGGATATCTGTAAGTTCCAGCTACAGTTCAAGCTGGCACTAATTTAAGCGTCGCATAGGCAATATTGCTCATAACTGATCAATTCTAGTGAATTAATCATTTAAAGCCATAATAGAACAATGGGACTGAAAGTAAATTCTCCAAATTACGTAAGGCTCTGTCTTTGGTCCCAATTCATCTGAACCATTCCAGCAGATACGGTTTCCGAGAAACAAAGTCCTTCCCTCTCTCTGTGCTGAGATAACATGGATAACATCATGAGTAGAGTTACTTGGGTTTGGATCCCAACTATGGTTCAACTCCACCGACCAGTGTGAGTGAGACAGAACCCCTGGTTCTCTAAGAGCTGGACTTTCAGTTCCTTGCATCAGGCTCCTTTGCTCAGATATGAGTAGGTCTTCAGCCGGTGTTCGGAGCTGTGCACTACCTTGGATAATGAAGTGGATGAGAAAAGGACATGGAATTGATGTAGAAGCGAAGCTTACAAGGAGAGCCAACAAGATGGATTAAATTCCCCACCAGTAACAAGAGTCACCAAATCAGTAGCTAGACCACTGAAAACAAGGGTATTGCAGTGGCTGGGATGAGACAAAGTCACAGGAAGCAAAATCACTCCATGTGTGCATGGAGAAAATGGCAAGGGACCCACAATGGACCAGAACATAGGGATAAGGAGAACTGGTTTTCCTATCTTGAGTCTAGCTAGCAAGCATACAGATTTGCTCCCAATGAATAAAATTAAAAAAAAAAAAAAGAAGGAAAGAAAAAGATATGAAAAGATGATAATGCAAGAGTAAAGGCCAGTCATGAGGCCACTACCCCCACATGCGGGCAGCCTGCCGCTGACTGACATTACCAATGGCGAGGAGGAAGGGGGTGACTTAGCAACAGTGACCTACCTTCGTTGGCCCTCAGTTCCTGATATGTATAAAAATAAGAGTGATATTTAGCCTTCACACCACCTTTGAAGAAATAAAGTAATGTGACAACTCAAAGCAAGTCTAATTTGAGTTTCTTCCTTCCTTCTGTTTTATCAATAGAATGACCACTAAGGCCAACTGTCCCAGACCCCTCATCATGCACTTAGAAAGAAAACAATTCTGAGAGCTTTGTTGTGTCTATACTATCGTGTGAGCCCTGGGGGTGATCCAAGTAGAAAATATTAATTTGTATTTGGAAAAAAAGAGAGACCTGGAAGAAGGAGGGTTCTGCACTTCCCCGCTGAAATTTTCTCGAATCTTAAAATACCACTCTTCTATAAACAAGCAAAAGCTGTGATTGAAAGGAGAAGATGTGAATTAGGTCGTGTCACTCTGTACATCTGTGTTGCAGGGTTTGGGTCTAAAACGGAACACAGCATTCCCCAGTGAGGCAGTGGCTGGCTTAAAGAACAGGAGATACAAATCTGTAAGTATCTGGCTCAAAAAATGAGGGAGACTTGGTTCATTATAACTGAACCAAGCCCTTAAAGTGAGGAAATTGCCACTCAGTGGGGAAATGTAGTCAGGTAGAGAGACCAGGAGGTTTTAGCAGTAAGAGCTATTGCCACCAACCCTCAAACGATCCAACCAATCTAGCCATTTTTATACAACCTGAGAGTTTTAGAAGATAACTTAGACAGCATTTAGTTCCCTTCCCGCACCTCCTCTCACAGGTGAGAAAACCAAGACCCAGCAAGATAAAGTGGTTCACCCAAGGTGAATATTCGGAGTTGCAAGCAACAGAAACTGACTTCAGCCAAGTAAGACAGAAAAGGAATAGGTTGGTTAGGACAGAGAATCCTTGGGAACATTGGACTCAGGATTGAGACCAAGCAGACAGAAATGATGCCCAATGTGATGTCCCAAAGCAGCTCTGATGCAGAAACCACTGTGCTGCAGCCATGCCCCGGGGAGACATCTCCCTGCCCCTTTGCTGAGATCACTATCTTTGAGACCCACAGGCTGGAGCCTGGGGTCACAGCCATATGCCACCTACATGGGAATCTTGGAAAGTCAATGACTGGTCCTTCTGTATCTTTTAAATTAGGAGTCAGCCTTTGCTCAGACATATTGCCCCTCCGCTCCACTTCCCCAAACTCAAAATGTTGGAAATTCCTCAACACAGAAATTCCAAATGGAAAGGGGTTCAGCCACTGGCAGCCAAAATAAATAACAAATGTCAGCTAGGTGAGACTTTCAGTGGGTTCATGGCAAAAGTGGTATTTACCCCAATTTGAAATTCTTTTCTTCAACAAATATAGATGTAATATATATATTTATTTTATAGACTTTTTATATTTAATTTATGTTAACATAATTAATTATATAGTATATGATTTATTTAATATTATAATGTTTAATGTATCATTTTTTAAACTGTGCTATGTCCTAGGGACACAAAATGATTGAAATGATATGGTTGTCACTCCACAGGCCTTACTAACCAACGCTAAAGCCAGACACTGGGCAAATAATCACAAAAGTAAGTGTGTAATTATAAATTAATTATAAATTATGGCCAGTTCTAAGAAGAAATTATAAAGACAGCATTGCCCCATGATGATAGGAAGCTCTGAATTCAATTTGGGGAATGCTTTTCTGGGAAGTGGCATTTAAGCTAAGAACACTTATGAAGAACCAGAAGAAATGAATTAATTGGTTTAAAAAATAAAAAAGCAATGCAGCTCAGCTTTCTCACAAACTGCCCTTAGAGTCCTCCCAGGGGGTTCTCTGAAGATGAACCTCCAAGGATAAATTGACTGGATGGCAGTCAAAGAGAGGAATCACAGGAGGAAAGCAGAGATTTACATTTATAGTTTTTAAAAAGGCTTCACCACCAATGTGAAAGAACAAAGCAAAACAAAATGCCTGCCAGTTATAAAAGGGACAGAGGAACTCAAGCCAGGGGTCAAGGGACCACTTAACACTCATCAAGGTAATTAGATTAAATTAATCTACCCAATTATATATTCATTATAGCAATCTTGATTAAGCTTCTAGTAGGCACCAAGCAGTGAGGCTCAGAAGCAAACAGGACGTGTAACACTTGAGTTCACCTACCTACTACTTGCAAAGAAGGACAAGGGCGTGGCTCAATACAGTGAACCTGTCAAGTGCTCTGATGGCCTGTTGCAGAGGGACTTAAACTAGCCAGAGGCAATCATGAAGGCTTTTTGGTGGAAATACAGGAAATTAAGAGAAATCCAGATGCCCAAAGGATCTAGACACTGCTTGTAGACATGGAACCCATAGATAATCTATTTGTGCTAAATGAGTAAGTATTGGGTACTAGTCCATACAACATCATAATATTTGGAAAAATTAGTCTACGCGTCTGGTATTTTCTTCCTGTGACTCCACTGCCCTCCTCATCAAAGCAGAAGGAATTGTGTTCACTGCATTGTGTGAAGATTTTTTCAAGGGGAAATACCCCAAAATATAAAACATTTATTTCTCAGCCTTGTGAGTTTTAAAATAGAAATCTGAAACTTACAGGATGGAGAATATTTGAGAGAAAGGTGTTTTGAGTATACAAAAAATGACATTGAGTACCCACAGCCAGAAACATGAAGTGGACCGTTTAATTAATCTTACTCAATGGGAACAATTTTAGAGGGATGCACACGATTACAGGTTTCCCACCCTAGATAGGTAAAAGGGTCTACAGCTCAAAGGTGAGGGAGGACCTCAGAGGAGCTGGTAACTGACCTTAAGAAACTGTCTTGTTGCTACTCCATGGAGCAGAACACAGGGAGCCAGGGATGATGCTGAGGGAGCAAAAGACCCAAATGCATTTGGGGATCTCAGAGCAAAAACTTATGCCTTGCTTCACAGGGTCCCAGCCAAGCTCCCAACATACTGATGATGAGTTGCAGTCAAAGGACAGGGAAGTAGCTGGAATTGCTGATGAACCTGAAGAGGGTTTCTGGTTGGAACAAAAAGGATGCAAAGTGACCCATAATAACTGGTGACTGAGACTGGGAAGAAATTTAAATATCTCAGGAATATCAGGGGCAAGACATGACAGCAATCAAACCAGGAACCCCCATCCACTGGCATCCTGGGATTATAAAAGCCCCCCTAGAATTTATACATAGCCCTGGGAGGACAAGGAAGACCCCAATTCAACCGAATTTATCCTGATTGTGTAATATTAAGTTTGTTTTACAAAGTTAAATGCAGGAAATGAAAATGAGATGATACTGAGTCATAGAAACATAAAGAGAATTTTTCTTTGCGTGTTGGTCTTTATTTCTTGGGCTTTTTTTTTTTTTTTTTTTTTTTTGCATACCTCTGTTGGCAATCTGTGAAGTTTCAGCCTGGTACAAAAGTTTACAAAACTGTCATTCTTAAAAAATTAATTCAAGGGAAACTTCAAAGTAGAGAGCTATATGTAGGTGGGATGTCAGTTTTCGGGTGGATAAGACCAGACTAGCAAAATATAGGCCAGATAATAACCCAGCTGGAAATCATTAGCGTACCCAGAAATGATTTTGACCCCAGAATCCAAGGAGGTAACCTTTAAGTAATAAGCTTTTAGACCAGACAATTCTAAAAGATCAGAAGCACCAAGTGAATAAGCAGACTGTCAATCCTGAGAGGTAACTGAATGGAGAAAAAACTCCCTAAGACTATGAAAAGGTCCAGTGTGAGGTTGTTTTTACTTATTTTTACTCAGTAGGAAAAAAATCAAGACCAAAATTAAATGGTAATTGAAAACATTTTAAATTTAGCAGAGAAGATGCCGAAATAGAAAGCTGTGTTTATCAATGTGTGTTGAATTTTGATTTATGTTTTTTGCATAAGTGTTAATAATTAGAAGCATTTTATATTCAGGTTATTTTAATATAAGTTTTATATATACAAGTGAGATACAGACATATTGTATGATATATAACGTATAATATGCCATATAGACATTAATATAATACAATGTCATTTAGTATATGTCAGAAGAAGACGTGTATAAAATAAAATCATACATATAAATACCTATAACTTTTCATTTAACATCTCTTTTGTTAATCTGGACTGGGTGAGCCTTGCTACTTGACCTATACAGTCCAGCCTGTGTCAAGGAGACTGATAACCACAAAGCAAGTTAAATGGTGTGTGCCAAGTTTCACCTTGTATGCATAATGAGCTTTAGAATCACGCAGTAAACAAATTACCCACTGTCCAGAATACACAAAGAACCAGCGGCTAAGGTATTTATAAAAGCTAGCTGTGGGTTGAGTTAGGCAATTCAACTAACGGGAGCACAGATGATGAATAACACGCTCAGAGAAACTGGAGAAGGCCTCATGGAAATAAGGATCTGAACTCATTGAGCAAGACCATCAAAATGTCTTGAGGCTAACACCATTGGAGGGCAGCAAGGGAAAGGAAGTCATATGACATCTCAGCAGCTTCCTGGTATGCCAAACTGTAGGATGACAAGGTAAATTCAAATCCACCTAGCAGTGTGACGGACATCACATCCTTTGCCTGGACACACTTCCATAAAGTATTGAGAAGGAATATTTTTATTATTTTTGCATTCACCCTGTTCCTAGAGCAGTATCTGGTTCTGAGTAAGGTTTGGTTTAAATGTAATCCAAATTTAACTTGGACTGATTTATTTGGATTAATATTTTTTTTTTAAGTCACAGATAAGAGCTAAAAGGAGAGCTAGAAATGAGCTTAATTCATGACCTTGGATTTTATGGAATGTTTTTTCTTGGGTCTTTGTCCAGGTAGAACTGCTCTATTATTAGATTATGAGCATAGATTTAGAATACTGAAGACTTCCTTGGAGCTTTCTTTTACTCAGCATAAGGTCAGCTGGAACCATGAAGACTCTGCAGCTCACCCTGTACAACCAAGAGATCCTTGTACCGTCTCGAAGCATCTGCACTGTGCAGAGAGGAATATTACTAGAACGAAGGCCCTGACTTACTAGAAGTGATCTCAGGTCTGAAGGGAACGGTTACTAGATAGGTCCTGAGACAAGGGGTCTTCAAAGTAGGAAGTAGCGTGAAGGTGCAATATCAATGGTATGATTGATTTAGATACCAGAAGGAATGGTTAGAACTTTGATCTACATTTATTTATTTATTTATTTTATCTTTAAAAGTAAAGTAGAAGTTAGGGCATGTGAATGTTAATATTAGGGAACAGTTGGATGGTATTAGCTGCATGTCATTTATGTTGAGGTATATCCTGGAAAAAAATTTTTTTTCAATGTAAGGGTAAGACAAGATGATGATGGAAAGACCACTGTCTTACACTTTCCCAGAATTTCTAGAAGTTACGAGAGAATGAAGGAACTACAGTTTATTTAACACCTTCCATGCACCAAATGATAGAATAACATATTTTATCTCATCGAATCTCCACCACAATCCAAGGAGACAGATGTTACTATTCTTGTTGCACAAGTGAGAAAATAGAGATTCAAAGAAGTTCCGTATCTAGGTCTGGATCACAAACTGGCAAGTGTTGGTGATGGAATGAGAACCCTAGTCTATTCTCAAATTGTGTGTTCCTTTCCTCACATAACAGTCTCTAAGGAGGTGTAAATTCTGAAACTAGCATTGACCAAGGGACTCAACCATGCAGAAACTTCTCTTGTATTAAGACAAGTTTCCCATAGGATAGTAGATGTGGTAAGCTCTTACTCTGTAACGTGAGCTGACAGAATGTTCCTAACCACATCCACCAAAGTCCATACAAAACAGTACAAATACTGGGAGGCATTTTATGATGCATAAAAGTTACTATTTTTATGACTTAAATAATTTTTGAGAACCAAGAATATCTTATTCAATAGAGAAAATAAGCTTCCAGTAGATCCACCATACATACAAATTCAGTAGATATTAAAAGTGTGTGTGTGTGTGTGTGTGTGTGTAAATGAGAGAGAGAAACAGTGAAAAGAAATATTACAAAGGTTTAGATAAATAATAGCAAAGCGCAGAAATACATATAGAATAGAGATTCTAAGTTCACCCAGTCCCCAATATTCCCTATCCTCTTTGCCCTATGAGGTTTTAATTGATTAGAAAACCCCTCGGTAAATTATTACTGTAATTACCTTGGTCAGTTTCATTTCCAGCACATGGCTGCTATGTATCCGACTGTCGAAATGAGCTACTTCTTTAGAGGAAGACTTAACCTTAGCAATGATCTTCACATAGGAGAACACAATCACAGCCGTTGGGAGTAAGAGGCAGAAGAAGAGGATGTTCAGGATGAAAATCTGGCCACCCACGGAGGCCTGGGCCAGCCACCAGTCCAGTGTGCATGAGGTTCCGAAGGGCTCAGGTGCGTAGTCCCCCAGACCTACCAAGGGCATGGTGGTCCAGAAGGAAGCATAGGCCCAGATGACTGCCAGGCAGATGTAGGCGTGCTTTCTTTTCAGCCAAACCCCTGGAGGTAGAAGAAAAGCATTACCGGGATGTAATCTGCCCTACACCCAAATACCTCCCCTCGATATGTCAAATTCCACATCCAAAGAGTTATTCCATTGGATTCTGGGAGAAGTGGTCAGACAACTGAATTCTGAGGGAGAGTGGAGTGAAGGGAGAAAAGTTCCAGAGCATGGGCCTTTTTCCAAGCGAATAAAATCAGAAGTGCTTTCACAGGGAAGGTTTCCATAGGCACGCAGGAGCCTTGGGAAGGGTAAGTGATAAAAGCTGAGGAAAGGGGACAGTAGAAAGAAGGATGCCAAAGACAATGAAGGAAGGATCTTAAGAAAGCATCCAGTATGACCTTTGAGATCCTATCCAATACAAGGCCAATTGGTAGAACAGAACGACCAAGCCCCCAAAAGCATGTATTATTGGTTCATCCAAGGTGGACTCCTTCAGGGAAGGTGAGAACTGGTGACACATTGCTTGCACCTTTCAATACCCTTCTCCCTAAAAGCTTTCTCATCTCATCTCATTCATCTTCCTAAACGCTTGTCAGTGGGGGTCAGTGGGCCACAACCATGACTGAGTGCTGAGATATTAAAGTGACTGATCCTGCTTCGTGGGAGCAGGTTTTGAATCTTCAAACATGACAAACACAACAGTCAAGCTCACACAGCCATACCAAGAGAGGTAGAGAATCTAGGTAGGTTGCATCATGTTCTGCAAAAGTAATACTGTGAAAATACTTTCAGGAAAAAAAAAAAAAAATGAGCTCTAGGTTTTTCAGAACTAATTTCCATCAACCAAAAGAGAATTCCAAGAAGAACTGGTGTAGTCATATAAAAAAAGCTATAGAACACTAGTGATCACTTTCCAAAGTTTACCATAACCACCCAAGACAGGGAAGCCTGATCTAATGCTGCAGCCTGCTTGTGGAATTACCTCCATACTCCACTTATCATCTCAAAGAGAAAGGGCCAGAGAAGCAAATCCTTACTGCCTTGGTTTTAGAGTAGCAGACAAGAAATATCAGGACACAGTCAACAAAAGCGAAATGGACTCTTCAACACAGACACAAGGCGCGCTTCCGCTCAGAGCCATATGCAGTTTAGGAAGTCAGTAGGGTCTACTTCTTCTTGTTTCTAGTGTTTGACCTTCTTCATGTACCCTTTCTAGATGCCCACATTCTTAGCAGTAAAATGGAGGAAATAAGAATACATTGCTTACAGGTTTTGATAAGGGTTCAAAGAAATAATGCAAGGCCTGATTTGCAAACTACAAAGGACTACATTAACACAGATTTTTACTCCTATGTTTGTCTCAGCACTAACAAGAAATATAGATTGTATCTATGCTCTATGGTCTCTCTTTTTTTTTTTTTTTCCAAATACATGGCATTTTGTATCAGAAAATTCAAATTTCTCAAGCCCAACCAGAGAGAGGTAACAATCATGTAGCCACAATATTTATCAGCTCCTGATTATCCATTATAATGGATAAAACACTGGCACGGATAATCACATATATTTAGGGGAATGTGCATACGCATACGTATAAGCATTTATGGTTAGGGTTACTTGGCGAGGTGTTGTATACTTACATTCGAGTATGGTGAAATGCTGTCAAGTACAGGAGGGAGTAGATTAGTAGATTGGTTCTGTGTTGCTCCAGAAGTCAGAACTAGGACCAATGGGTGGAGGTTACTGGGAGGCAGTTTTGTCTCAATATAAGGAATAACATTGTAACAATGAGAGCAGACCAATCAGAGAATGGGCTGCCTTGTACAGTAGTAAGCTCCCCGTCACTGGTCACTGGAATTATTCAAGAAGAGGCCAAATGGCTGTCTGTCAGGGATGCCTTAAAACAATTTATCACATTAATGGGAGAAAGGTCTCCATGTTCCCAAGCGGTCTTCTAATTCCAACATTTTAAGACACTGTAGATGGTTGAATCATGAGTCAAATCAAATGGTGAAACCATTCTACTGAGGTTCAATCTTAAAAGAAGATGGAAATATATATACAGTTCCCATATAGAGTGATGCCCTACAATGATTCTGGGGGTGGACAGTACCACCTCTTTAATGGACACCAAGCCTAAATTCAAGGCAATATTTAAAAAGCAGTGACATCAAGGAATTCCTCAAATATCCCCAGGAAGCTGAAATTCTGCCTTCTCCTCTATAAAATCTACATTTATGATCTACTTGATGTGACCAAAAATAAGTTGGTAGTAAGTATAGGACTCTGAAGTCATCCAGGATATACATAACTGAATATTTTTTTATATTTTTGGAAATTCTGATTTCAGTTATTTCCATTGGAAGTGTTAAGCTGTTTAGAAAAAGAGATGGAAATTTATAAAGAAAAAACTGAGTGCTAGTTTGCGAAGATGATAGTCCATGACCTTACCCTCCCCTGCATGGTTTCCTTGGAGTCTGGGACTATAAACTTCTAAATATAAAGGAAAAGGGATGTCTGAATGTCTCCATCAGTTAAGCATCTGCCTTCAGCTCAGGTCATGGTCCTGGGGTCCTGGGGTCCTGGGATTGAGCCCACATCAGACTCCCTGCTCAGTGGAGGGTCTGCTTCTCCCTCTCTCTCTCTCCCTCCCCCTGCTGGTACTCTCTTGCTCTCTCACTCAAATAAATAAATGGAATCTTGAAAAAAAAAAAAAAAAAAAGCTTTAAAATAAAAAGGAAAATTCCACCACATTGAGAGTATGAAGTTGACTTGATGCTTCCCACCTCAGGCTCCAGGCCATCCTCCATCTCCACGGTCACAACTGTTCTGATTGACAGATTAACAAACAGAGCAGCGTTTTCCAGAGGGAGCAGATACTATTCCCTGGGCGCACCTGGTTCTCAGTATGAAAGAGAGGGACCCAAAGTCTTCTCTTTGGGATTCAGTAAGTTCCCAAAAGCCCAAGAAACAAATGTAATCAAAGTTTATTTTTAACATGTTGTTACTATAAAACAAAACAAAACAAAAAAACCCTTGAGCCTGAAAACTTTTTTATAGCTTGGCTCTCCCCTTATCAACGCTTCTAGTTACTCATCTTCCTACCTACAAAACCACAATAAGTGTGTTGACTGATATTTCTGCATGTGTCCTTTCTTGTCAGCACCTGCACGGCTCTCTAGCTTGGAGCTGGAATCTTTGGAATTCCTCATCTCTGAAATCACAGGGAGCCTGAGGCCTAACGGAGGATCAGAAACATTTTTCTTATAATTTCACTTACCATGTAGGGGACAAGCTAAAATATCTTGGGCCTGACATCCTTTCAGTGCATCTTATTTCTTGGTTTGCATGGCAAAACATGGTAGAGGCTTACACAGATTATACAAGGAAATGATGCTTGCCAAAATCATTGTAGCCAAACACCAGACATTCCTATAAAAGTAGTATTAAAAGAAACCTACATCGACACAGGTTCAGATTTTTTAAACTTAAGTTAGAACAAAATAGGCTCTAAGTAGAAATACTCTTGGTCTCTTAGGTTATTAGCAATCTTTGTTCATTACCTATCGGTACAATATTTACAGTCTGACAATCCACTAGTTTTGACTATCGGGGAATGAGAAACCTTCATACTTACCATACGATAAATAGCAGATTTTCAGATACCGATCCAGGCTGACAGCAGTCATGGTGATGAGACTTCCACAGCCAAAGAAAAATCCAGCCCATCCGTACCAACGGCAGCCAATCCAGCCAAACACCCAGCGGTGACAGAAGCAAGAGATGATCGTGAACGGTTTGCCTACAACTAGAGCGCCAAGCAATTTGTCAAGGGAAATTCCCTCTAGTTAAAATTACCCACCTGCCTCAACTCACTGTTGAGTCATATTCTATTCAGACAAGAGATAGCTATTTTAGTTAATGTTAGGTTTAATCTGATTGCAACCAGACCCAGATTTCTGGGATTTAAACTATTCCTCAAAACAATAAAACAAGCCAAAGTCAGACAGGGAGACAAACCCTAAGAGACTATTCATCATAAGAAATAAACTGAGGGTTCCTGGAGGGGAAGGGAGATTGGAGATGGGGGATGGGATAATGCAGTGATGGGCATTAAGGAGGGCACGTGATGTGATGAGCCCTGGGTGTTCTATAAGACTGACGAATCCCTGGCCTCTACCTCTGAAACCAATAATACAGTAGATGTTAATTAATTGAATTTAAATTTAAAAATACTGAATTGGAAATAAATAAATGAATAATGAATAATAAAAAAAAAACTATGCCTCAGCTTCTGTTAGTGTTTTTGTGTTTTGTACTTTCTAAAAAAAAACATTCTTCTACTCTAATTCAAGCCCTGCACTCTTCATATTCAGCTATTATATTTAATCTTCACCCTCCTGGAAGGGAACATGCTGAGGAAGCTCTTCATGAGCTCTGTGTGATTGATCTATCTATCTATCTATCTATCTTTCTATCTATCATAAGGCTCCTTAAATTTATTTCCTTAGGAAAACCAAGGAACTCATACTCAGAGGTGCCAGCCCTGCCCCATCCCTCCCAGGTGTGTCTCTTCTTCAACAAACAGAGGTACAAGTTATAAGTTCCTATTAGTGCAGTCAGGTAACATGTATTTCTCAAGTGCCTTCTGTAAGCCAGACACACATCTCCCCTAGTTTGTTTTGTTGTCTAGATAGCGCGTTTCACACTCCATCTTTCTGGACTGTGCACCCCCCTATTAGGGCTCCCTAATCCCAGTGGCCTAGCCCGATTGTCAGTGAGGAAACTGAGTATAAAAGGACTATTTCTTATTCAGCAAATAATTATTCAGTGCCTCTTATGTAACAACCACAGAGCAAGGTGATAGAGGACAAAGTGGAGGTCGAGACTGACAAATGTATTTTATAGTAGAGGGTAGATAAGAGAAATATATAATTGATAATATAAAATATGATACTATGGCATGATAGTCATTAGTCCTGAGAGGAAAAATGAATTGGAAGGAGATAGACAGTAATTGTTGTTTTATATAAGGGGATCAGGGAAGACCTCTCTGAGAATGTGACATTTAGGGAGATGTCTAAATCACCGGTAGAGATCGCAAACAAATGTCTAGAGGGGAAATATTCTAGGCAGAGGAGACACAAACTCAAAGCTTGAGCTAAGTGTCAGCTGTGTGGGTGCTAAAAGCAGCAAGAGACAAGTGAAAGTGACTGGGATGGAGTGAAATTAGTGTCTGTTGTGCCTGGGACTATTTTAAGCTTCCTTCTGGAATGGAACCTTTGGTAAACCTTTGGAATGTCATTTAGAATGCCTCTCCCTTCTTCACTTAATAGGATGGTTCTGAACCCGGCTGCACACCAAAATCACTGGAAGAGTTGTTTTGTTCTTTGTTTTTATTTTACTTTAAATATCAATTTCCAGGACTCTAACCTCCAGAAAGTCTGATATAATTTATCTGGAACGAGCTCAGGCATCAATATATTGCAATATACTTTTTCTTTTTTTTTTTTTTTTTAAAGCTCCCCAGGTGATTCTAATACACAATTGCAAGCCACTGGTATATAAACAACAAATATTAGTAATATAGATGAAATACACCTGGTCTCTACCATGTACTTCAAGGTGCTTAAAATGGAATATAGTTGACCAAGAAAAAAAAACAAAATAGATGAAAATGTTTAAGGTTTATTGTACTGGAAAATGTATTAGAGATACTCATAGTTGAGAAATGATCTGGGTTCATCAGCAAAAGCTATCACATGGCAGAAAATGCCTTCTTACTGAATTACTCTGAAGACATAGGCAGAGTAAGGAGGTGGTTTGTGCAATTCTAGAGCAGGTTTGCTTGGTGGAAAGCATTTTCAGTGTATCAGACCAACTAAAGACATCTTTATTCAAGCATAGACTAATTCAGCCTTAAACATGAATCTAGTAGTATTCGCTGGTGAAGGATGTGGATGGAAATGGCAGGTTTCAGTCGAGCACTTTACGTTCAGTACCAGGGAGAGAGCCGATCGGGGTTCGCCGGGAGAGGGGGAACCCGGAAAGCAATCATTCATGTTGCGACACCGCCATCGTGTGGCCCTTTCTAAAATGGCAGTCATTGTGCCGCCTTGCAAATTGCCTGCGGTTCCTTTCAGCTGTTTTCATCCCAGGAGGCCTGACACAATATGCTTCTCTTAATGTCAGTGTGCATTTCCGATAAGAGCTCTTGATATCTAAACCTGTCCATACTGAGTAAAGCCCCCCAAGCAACGAAGACCACGCAGACCCTCAAGGGCAACACATCTGATGGTGAGAAACAGTGATTCGATAGGTAGAGGCTTCTTTATTGAGCCTTGTTTTTGGAGACTGGCATTGGCAGAAAAATCCACTTATAAAGGGAGAAACAAATGTCAAGAAACATTTTAAAAGAGACGTTTTAGATGGGAAACTGCTAAAAAGTTTCCAGTGGAAAGAGGAATTGCTGTGCACTGTTTACACTCAGTTTCCCCAATTCTAGTAACTTAAGACCATACTCCAAACAACAGGATTTGGGATTCAAAGGCAAGTTTGAGTGTATTTAGACAACCTTGGGACTTTATAGATGAAAGCAAAGGGAGGCTACTTATCCAAAATCATTTATATTTATAAAAATGAATTACAAGTAAAGAGAAATTTTATTCCAATTCCCCCTTGGCAGGATTATCAGAGAAGCCAAAGAAGCAAGAAATAAGCCAGTGGTTTCCAATTTTGCCTGCACATTAACTTACCTGATAATACCAACTTTAAATATCCTGAGGCCCACATAATAGTCTCAACCAATTCAATAAAAATTTCTGGGTATAAAACCCAGCCATGAAGTTTTTTGCTTTTCTGTTGCTGTTTTGTTTTGTGTTTAAGTTCCCCAAGTGGCTTTTTTGTGCATCCAATTCCAAGAAAGACTGACCTGGAGGCTTCCTATGCTTGCAATTAGTCCTGAAGCCACACTTCAATGAACCAGCAGGTCATTGAAAGATGGGAAATTGAAAGACGGAAAAATCCCATCTTCCTAAACTCACCTCTCAGACTGTCTCTGCCCATCATTTAAGCTTCAAGACCTAGCCCCTTGGCGTTTATTTTAACGGAGTCCCCTGTGTGTGGCGGGGGTGTAAAGGAACCCAACACTGTGATCTGTAAGTTTCTGTCTTCTCAATCATTTAGCCGGTACACTTTGAGGCTCAGCATTAAAAGGTATCATTCATCATTCCAAATTGTCTCCTTGGTATCTAACACGCTCAGCACACAGAAAAGACTCAACGAATGGTAAATGGATGAGCTCTTTAACCCGATGACACTCCGTTGACTTACCACAACCTCAGTAAAGATGACTGGTGAAGGAAGGAGTGACAGGAGGCGGGGGAGGGGTGATCTCTGAGCCAGGGGGGACTTGAGAACGGAGCACAGCTCAAACCCCCCAAAGAAGAAATGGCTGCATTACCTGAAATGCCCAGATCACAGATTGCTAAATTGATAGTCATTATTTCCGCAGGTCTCAGCTTCTTCTTTCGTCTAGAAGACATATAAAGGACATACCCGTTTCCAAATGTGGACAGAATCCCTACAAGGAAAAATATAAATTCCCTTCGTCAGCACTAGGATTTGGAGTTCACTCAGATATGAAACACTTCTCAATTTCAAAAATGGACACCATAGATTTAGAGGGTAGTGAGAGGACTCTAAATAAAAAATCTAAATTAAGAAGATGAAGTAAAAAGCATGAGTTGCGAGTGACAGGTGAGGGATGGGTTGCCTCCAAAGGGATAGGAGTCAGGGATTATAAGACTGAACTTACCCAGAAAAAGGAACTGCTAACTTCCCAGTGAAGCTCAGGAGGGGTGGGAATCCCCATGGTCAGTTCTTGTACTGGCCCCCAGGATGGAGTATTTCCTCCGCCATTTTTACCGAATATCGGCTCTCTAGAACTCCCTCCCTCTAAGAAGCAGGGTTAACCCCTTGGCTCTTGGTACACGCTGAAGCTGAAGTGACCCCAACCAGACAAGGTGCTTTCACTATCACTGTGGACTGCTGAGGGAGCACCAGCATTCAGGAGAGGTAGAGGCCAGACTGGGCTGGCATAACCTCCTGAGAGGAAAGGGTCATCTCCTGGAGACACATCTCAGGACATTTTGCCTCCTGAGGACACATGGACGCTGGGTGTCTGCAGCTACTACTGGACTAGGTATTAAGGGGAAGTAGGTGACAGTGGATAATATGGGCTCTCCCCTCCCACCAAAGGGAGAGCAAGTGACCCTCAACCCACCAACCTACCAATAGTGGTATAAATGTGTTCCCACTTTTTTATATCCTTTTATTAATGACTGATTGGCTTTGGCATTACAATGATACTGTTCAAAAGTTCTTACAAACCCAGTTTAAATCCAAAAAGACCCAATCCCTACTGACTTTAAGAAAAGAATACACCTACTTCCATAGCTTAACATGTAGAGTAGATTTCTTCAGGAATTCTTGCTTCATAGTGTAGCTGTGTATAAATGAGAATCTGGTACAGCTGCCTTTAGTAGTAAGGAATAAGGAGAGTATTAACAGGAGAAACCCAGATTTTTCTATTTTAATTTCTACTTCTCCACCACAATTCATTTTGGGGGCAAGGAAAGAAATGTGTGTTTCGCCTGACGGTATGAAACCACCAGGAATGAACTGCATTGTGCTTTTAGGAAATTATGAATCCCTGGGGTCAGTGCTGCCTAGTGGTCTGTTAAAACCTCTTTCGATTTCTTAAGACAGAAGAGGAAAAATAGAAGAGATTACGGAGTTCTAGAGCAAACCAACTAACATGAAACCTATGTCTCAGTAAAGGAAAACAGCTAGCAAGGCACACTGGGAAATTCATGTGAAAACATGGCTTAAGGAATTTGAAACAAATGCCTTCTACTTTGTATTCAAGAAGTTTGAGAACAATAAGCATACATATGTAATTGATACACAAAGCTCCTTTAAATACCCTGTGTCTTCCTACTTCTCTTTTGAGAATATTGATTTTCTTACTCTTCCTTTCTTAAATTATCTTTATTATGTTTCATAAGGCTTTACCCAGTGCCCAAAGCATTATCAAAAAATAGTCAACTCTCTGTGAGCTGCCGGCAGATGATTCCCAGAGACAGTTGTAGGGGATTATCAAGAGAATGCAAACATTCTTGAAGATAGTTAAAGGAAAGCAAGATTAAGAAGCTAAAGGCTAAAGGCAGGGGTGGGGGTGGGAAGGACATTTTTTGATTATCAAAATCCTGAATCTTTCTAGGAATACAAAACGAGGGAACCTCACTTATAAACTGTTAATCAACCAAGTATCTACAGTAAAAGAGTCGAAGGGTGGGTATGGGTCTCTAATGTACTTCTCCTCTATTCCAAACTCAGATGTATCTTTTCATCCTCCAGTTTTCCCAAAGACTTTCAGTATTTAACAAAACTCGCCAAGAATATCATTCCACTCTTTTCGCTTAAAAAGATATCTGCGCATATCCCCATACCTATCCTAGAAGGGGTAAAACCCAAACATAGCACCAAGTCCAAGACTGGGTCTAGATGAATCCAAATCCCTCCAAAGGACCTGGCCTCATCCTGAATGACCCTTCTGGAACATGGCTCCGCCCCATCTCCCTGAGTCACCTGATGTTCCCTTTGTTTGAGGACTCTTTGGGGACCTATTTTTCTAGCTTCACCTCAGCCATGCCCATTTGAATCTGACTCTGGATTTTCCATCCATCCCCACATGCAACAAGGGAGCAGTTTTCCTGATCCCGCTCCTCCCAGCCTCGTTGTCTCTCCTCCTGAGATCTCCCATGCCTGGGCGGGGAATGGAGGTGATCCCTCTCCCTCTTCTGTTTATCTGGAGTGCTCCTTTTTAACTCAATTCTTGCAACTGATTGAGACAAATTCAGTTTATAAGATGTCAATTTTTCCGCCTTTTCTGATCATTGGAAGTACTTCTGTTCATTGAAAATGCAATGTGGGTTTTACTACCAGAGAGTCCCTGTGCAGAAAGAGACTTTGCCCATTTTATTCACTGCTGTATTCCCAGAAACTTACAGTGGCAAAGAATGAGCACTCCATATACACTTGGGTTGGAAAGGACGCGAGAGTCCATTTATAAGAAATAGAATTTAAATCAGTGTCATAATTGCTGATCATAAAGCCAAGGACCCAGGGAATCCCCTTGCAGTGAAATTTCTGATTCAATCTCATCAATTCCTTTTGCCTCAAGCACTGACCATAGAGGTATCTCCAGACTTTTCTAATGATATTTGCTAATTTCAGGAGGTTAAATGAAATTCTTAGCCCGTAATAAAGAGATGAAAAGAGAAGGAGGGAGGAAGAGAGAAAAGGAGAAAGACAGGGAGAGAGGGAGAGAGAGAACTTGACCCAAATCTGAAAAGATTAAAGGCAGACACACCTAAAGAAATAACCCACCTGTGTACTGGTTACCCAAATTTAAAACAACAGCTTTAAATTTAAGAAGTTTTATGCTCAAACTCTAATCGCCTAGACTAATGTTGTCGAATAGAAATACAACGTAAACCAGAAATGTGAGCCATACATACTTCAAACTTTTTCCAGTAGCCACATTAAGCAAAGTAAACATAACACTGAATTCATTTTAGTAATATATCTAGCCTTATACAGGCAAAACGTTACAGGTTTGACGTGTAGTCAGCTTGTTTTACTTAGTCGTGAACTATCTCACAATATTTTTGCTAGGGCTAAGTCTTCAGTGTCTCACGTATACTCACACTATAGCACTTCTTTTGGACAAGTCACCGTTCAAGTGCTCTGCAGACACACGTGGCCATGGCATTGGAGAGCATAGTCTGGAAGCAGGTGCACCATGTTTTGGATGATGCACAAATTTTTGACCCTGGGCTGACTCCCATTTCATTACCAGTATGTTTTTTCAACTCTCACCAAACTCACTTAGTAATGCCAACATAGAGCAACTCTCCTTTAGGTGCAGTAAATTTCTTGTGTCCGTTGTGACCACAGCCTGGGGACAGTTTCCTCAGTTGTGACAGGAGGAGGCTGAACTAGGAGATTTCTAAGGTCTGTTCTGAGCCTATCATCTTGTGATTATATTAAAAGCATTTTTTTTTTATGTAAAAGCACTCTATTTAAATAAGATATCCTTATCATTAGTTTTGTGATTCAGAAGACAAACCTACTCTTAACACAACCAATATAGTCCCAGGATAAATGATTTTGCTGTAAAACTTCTTTGATTTTCGAGGGAATAGCCATCACTAATAATAAAGATCACCAAGTCATTTCTATAAAGCAGTCACTGAACCCTGCAATGTGGCCCCATCATCTACCTTCCTCCCACTCTCCACCCCCAGTCAAAACATCTATGTAAGGATGTGAATCCTTGTGCAAAATCAACATATTAGCCTCTGAATTTTCTAGCTGCAGCATTTGCACAGAAAAATTAAGGAAGCTTACCAATTATTGTTAAGTAAAAGCCAGCCACTAGATCCGCTTCCCAGGAAAGTTTGGAAGCAAAGGGATCCCCTTCTCGGAGGTAGTGTGGCAGGTGCTCATCCTGGGGCAGGGCAGTGTGGTTTAGTGCCATGCTGTGCTCAAGCGACCAGGAGTCTGGAAAGCAAATCAGTAGAGATGGCAACAGACCCGAATGAGCCAACTTGAACCAGCTCATAACCATGCCCCCCGCTTTTACAGTGAAAATGCAAGTTTCCAGGGCCATGCTTGGAAATTCCCTAATTTAAAAATGGTGGGTATCTTCATACTTTTCTTCAACGACCCAAATATTCAGTATTCAAATATTAGTATTCAACTATTCAGTGTGCAGATTGAGTATCCACGCCTACATTAAGTAATTTCTTTATCATGCTACTTACTCCGTTGTGTCACTTCACCCCTCCCTTGGGTGAATAAGACATTGAAGGCCACACCCCAACCATTTTACTGTTGCTTAGCAAGTTTTACAAAGGGTTGAGCTAAGAGAAGATATTTATAGGGAATATACATTGTATCTGTGTGTCTATCTAGATCTCCGTATCTATACAGCTGTATCTATATGTAAAGGGGAAGAGAGGGAAAACATTCCACCAATACTTAAAATATATCATAAATATATAAAATGTTTAATTTGCCAGAGTATGACATATTTTTAATTACCCAAATTGCCCAGAAGAGCACCTCTATTGGTTATATGTTCAGTGAGCATTAGAGGTTTTCCAAAAGAAGAGACAGAATCATTAGTTATTAGAGCACTGAATACAAAAGAACATAGATCTTCACTAAGTGAAATTAAGAACTAGGAGATTTTAAAGGATATATTGAAATTTTTAGAAAAGAATTCAATCTTGGCTGTGACTCACAAGGCTCATGCACAGGAAGGTTTGGGTTGCAAGTTTCCTAAAACAAAAAGCAATTTCATTATTTCCCACCACCACCCTTGCAAATCCATTCCCTAAATTCACAGCCCTGCTCCAGGATAAAATCCTGAGCGATGAGAAACTCCCAAAACATGCAGGACCTGGTAGTGTTTCTACTGAATTTGGATTTTAAAAGCCTTACAGAAGGCTTTGATGGGTCCCATAAGAAGAAACACACACACACACACACACACACACACACTATATATATATTTATATTTATATTTATATTTATATTTATATTTATATTTATATTTATATTTATATCTCACACCCTACCCCCAATACTAAAAGTTGACTGGTGTGTTATTCCCAAGATAAAGCATACTGCTGATGTCATAACTTCCTCTGGAATGATTGTTAATTTTTTGCTTTGCAAGCGGGTAGAAATACTAATCATGATCTATCACTTTTGAACTTGTTATTTCAAATTGAACCAATAGATGTCACTGTTCAGCCCTCTAGGAAGCCATTTGGGACAGAACCCATCAGCCTTCAGGTGGAACTTGTGTCCTATGCCCCACAGTTGGTGACCCACTGATAAGCCGAAGTATAAGGATGCCATTCAGCCTCTCCAAAAGACACAGATTTAACCTATTCCTAACTTCCAACTTACAGCTTAAACAGGACTTCTTAACCCACCCGTGACATTCCTAGTGTCTAGTGGCTAAGGCATGGTCACCTTCCACACACAGTTTGAGGACAGTCACGTGCTTATTGTCCGTTCAAAATCCTTCTTCCTGGGAGCTCTAAGAAGTGGAGCTGCCAGAAGGAGAAAGCTCTGGCTGCCCATCTCCCTTCCTCTACACCCGCCCCCCGCCATCTCAAGTGTTGCCCCAAGTCCAGATTTATCTTTAGAACTCCTAATTCCCTTTTGATTGTGCCTCCTTCTGGAAAATTCTCTCCCCACCACAGATTCCCCATTCCCACTGCCTGACCGGTCCTGTCCTCTACTTCAGCTTCAAAATCATAAGATGAGGGTTTGAGTCTGGCTGTAATACCTACCCTCTGATCTGGAGCAGATCATTTCAACTTTCCGGACACCGGTCATTTCATCTATAAAGTGAGTAATATCATTCTTACCCATCATTCATGCTTCTTGTAGAAATGATATGACATTGGATGTGAAACACATTGCAAATGGGGAGTACCATCCTGGGATACCTACTTTTCCCAAACTTGCCCATCCATGAGTATACAACTATTGAATGACAAATTTCCTCTGGGGTCCTATGCCAAATAAATGTGTGCTTGGGTAACAACTGAAGTAATTATTGAATATCTACTATTAACCCAGGATAAGGTAGAATAAGAAATATGTATCACAGACTTACCTAGACTTAATGAGCATAACTATCATTTTGGACAGGAAAAAAAAAAGATGCAATTAATGATCAGAAAATAATAAAACAAGAATATAAAACAACAGAATGCTGACATATTTGGTTTTAAAGCAAGAAGATAATTATGTGATTTGAGAAATTAACCAGATGGGGAGTTTTAATGGGCAGTGAGAACCGCGGAGTATGTTTTCAGTAGGGGAATGACATAAGCAAGGATCTGGAGGTAAAACTGAACACAACACACCAAACGGACAGGAGCGATCTGCTTCTCTGAAATAGAGCCCATGACAGTGAGAAGTGAGATCTACCTTGGCTTGGTGAAATGGGGTCTTGTCCTAGGGGGTCTAAAATGCTTGGCAGGGAAGCTACTTTTGATGTATCATATGTGGGCTTATTCTTTTCTGGATCCACTGAACAGAATCTGTAGTATTCAAGTCTGGCAATAAAACATTTGCAGGTAGGTGTTTCCAATTCTTTTTAACAGTACAGCTTAGGTAGTTCCCGGAGGCAGAATGAGACAAAGTAGAAAGTCCTAGAAAGCAGGAAGTAGAAAATCCTAAACCTACTGGTTATTCAGGGACTGTTCCTCATACACTGCAAGCTCATTTTCAGCTCTACACCTTGCACATGGGGTTCCCCCTACATGAAGCATTTGCTCCCTGTCTTCCTAGTCTTATTCAAATTCCACTTGACTGTCAGGTCCCTGTCCACCATCCACATCCTTCGGAAAGTCAATCTGGCTCCTTAAGTATCTGCTTGAGAAAGAGCCTCTCTTCTCTTCACTCAAAGTTCCTTGAGAAGTACTTCATCATGCTTAAATTACTTAATTCTTCATGCTTACCCACCTAGGTGTAAAATAACTTTCAGTCCTAAACGGAAAAGGTGGAGGCACCAATGCATAGAAACAGAACATCACGGGCAATGGGTTCATTCTCATTACCCTGCAGGGGTGTTGTTTCATCTCTGGAGTAGGATGAAAGCAGGATGCAGCAAAGGGACCGTCACAAGTGTTTCTGTAGAACAACACTAACCGTACTGCTTAAAATAATGAGCGCAGCCCACAGACCCGATTCTACTTGTCCAGAGATCCGCCTTAGGGAATTCCTTTTTAAGTACTGAGTGGGCCTGAGTGAGTTACTTCACTGTATAAATACGGTAAGGCTGTTTGGGTATATGCTTTCTGGTTTTAATCTCCTGTGCTGAAAAGAGTGCCTACGCCACATGGCTTCCCGTTCCATCATCCCGTGAGCTCAGAACCCCCACCGCGGAATCTCCCAGTCCCTGGGAGAGCATCTGTGATCAAAACCAACGGTTCTCAGCCAACTGCACATCCGAGTCATCTGCACGCTTTATACTTTTGCTTATTTTGTGTGTTTGCTGTTGGTTGGGTTCGAGCTGTTCTTTAAACACCATGGTGTTTAAAGTCTCTCCAGAGACTATGATAGCTACGGAAAGATCATTTCCAAGAGAGTCCAGTGTTACTCAGAGCCTACCAAATTCTGTAGAATTTGTGGAATTCTAAAAGAAAGTAGAAACTTTCTTTTGTGTCACAGTACCTCATGGGACTAGTGCTCGGAGAGACAGCATACCCAGAGAAATGCTGCGTTAGTAAGCTGCATTAAAGAGTCAAGAATTAAAATAACATATTTGTGACTGAAGATCCTAAAAGTATATGGCATATGAGAAAGTCAGCTTTCAGTTGATATACAGAAGCTTTTGGGATGCTATGGAAATATCGCATAGCACGGGAAGAACTAAATTAAGGCTCTAGTATTCAGGGAAGGTGCAAGAAAATTGCAAGAGAAGCATCGTGTCTAATGGTGGAGTAAAAAAAAAAAATAAATAAATGACCTCTCAAGATCACCACTGAATTTATGATTCTCTGCAAAGATATAGAGTAACCTCTTGGAGTAAATTATATGTGATTATTCACCTCATTCACATCAGCATAAGCCTTTAAGCAATAAAATATACTCTACTGCCCTCGCGTTTGCTAATTAATGGTCCTATTGACCATGAATTATGCTATTAAGACTGTTCTCCTAATAGCTTATTACAGAAATATCTGAAAACATCCTCACTCCTCATCACTCATAAAAATTTTAAATATTTTGTGTTACTAAAATTCACCTGAAAAAAAAGTCCTTTATGATTCCACAATAAAAACTGAAAGGCAACTAGAGACATAGCCAGACCCAAATCCTTATGACTAAACTGAACACACAAAACAGCTATTTAGCAGCTATGGGAGACAGAATGGCAAAGAAGCACCTCTGAAGAGGAAATAAACACAATAAATGAGTATTAAGGAGGTCAGGAAAATCCTGTTCACTTTGTTCAGTCTTAGAATTATCTTCAAAAGATGTTAGGCACTCAGTTTTCCCTTTGATCTGCTGAGTTGTCTCTGGTGTCAGGCAGGAGTTAGCAAAAGGCCTGGGCCTGAGGAGGACTACTTATGCAAAATGTTTGGGAGAGTTCTGCCCAAAGTGAGCCTCCCCACCTGCTTTTGGCCTCCTCTGGTCTCTGAGACTTTTGCTATTTTTTGCATTAAGGGATTATCACCCCAAGACATATTGCTAGATATGTACTACCTAAGAATAAAATATTTTAGTCTGTCATGCCCCATGAAAACTTTAACATGAGGGAGTTTATGAAATTAATTACTTGATACCTAGCAGCAGCCAACGGAGCTGAAATTAGGTGTGATTCAGCTTTTATCAATAATGGCACAGAGGAAGGAGCTGGGAACGGTGTAATCCATGGGTATCTCTGAAAGAGCGTGAGTGTGGTGAAATGTCCAGAAAGTTAACAAAGAAGCAACCAGGAACTAGGAAAAGGATATCAAAGAAAGATGAACAATGGGAATTGAAATATTCCAATTTTAGGGGTTAATTTTCTTAGTGTTAAGCCTGATAAAACGTAAGCAAGGCAACACAGGTTTTTAAAAATTATAGTCTTGGGGCACCTGGGTGGCTCAGTGGGTTAAAGCCCCGCCTTCAGCTCAGGTCATGATCTCAGGGTCCTGGGATCGAGCCCCACATCGGGTTCCCTGCTCAGCAGGGAGCCTGCTTCCCTCTCTCTCTCTCTCTCTGCCTGCCTTTCTGCCTACTTGTGATCTCTGTCAAATAAATAAATAAAATCTTAAAGAAAAATTATAAAGTCCTATGGATGGCTTCTATAGGCCTTTGTCAAGTGGGTTTCTGTCCATTTTTACTGCTGTCTTCAAGGATTACCCACAATAACCCCAAAAGAGAGAAGATCTGTGGTTAAATTCATTTTGATATCAGCTCCAGAAATTTGTGTCACTCATTAGGCTAGTGTTTTATGGTGAGGGGCCAACAATACAGAACCAAACTTTGCTCCTTAAGCCCAGTGGCCAGCCAGCATGAGTCAATCATGCTGCAGGAAGGAGATTACTACAGACCATGAAGTGAGTTTTCCTTGGCTTCTTTATTCTACTCTGTCCTCCTCACCCTCACACTCTGCCTCCCAGTGGAGCACAGGTGTCTCCTGCCATGGCCCCTTTCCTTTCCTGTCAAACTCTTCTCTGAAAAAAAAAAAAAAAAATAGATCTGATACATTTTATCGACATGGTAGGATGTTCACAAGATAGCTGGGGAAAAAACTAATTACTGAAGAGCTATGAAATATTTTAAGAGAAAGAAAAGTATAGAAAGAAATATTTAGAAAAATATATGTCGAGGGATTCAATCTTTATTATAAATACTGCTTACTTTTTATGAATAGCGTTTACTAGAAATGGATAGATCCATTTTCTAATTGTGTGACATTGCTGTTCTTTTCATCTTTATTGTCCGTATTTTTAATAAAGGACTTGCTACAGATTATTTATAACATAAATGAAAATTCTATACTCATCCACGCGTTCATTTGTATAAATACATAACAACCACAGATTACGCGGCAGGTCCCTACTGAGTCCATGAGTTACTTGTCCTGGGGCTTTGCTGTTAACAGGGCGCCTCGTGGGAGCTGAGTTAGAAGATTTTTCTGCAAAGGACTCTGCTCAGAGCTCTGAAATCCCAACAGCCCAGCAGCAGCTCAGATCCGGCTCCTGACTGTGATCCAGACCTCTGTTGGTCACCTGTCAGAGCCCCGGGTGACAACCTGGGGATTTTCTCCCCAGTAATTGTGTCTCTTCTTGCTCACTGAGTGTTCTGTAAAGTCATAAGCACAAGCTGTGCTCTTCATAATGATCTCTTCCTTCTGTGTCAGCAGCTACAGGTGCTCACTGTGCACCGAGCCCTAACAATACCCATACTAATGGGTTTCCGATCAAACCTATCACCCAAAGATTTGGATTCTTGGCCATATATAAGGATATTGTAATTTTCTCTTCATATATTAAAAGGAAAGCTGCAGCTGTTCAACAGGCAAAGAAGCAATTAAGAAATAAGATAAATAATGTGGGGGAATCAGAAACCCCCAATCCAGGTTCCCAGAGAGGGAACGTTTTATCTATTAGTTGGTGCTAATGAGATCCCTGCCTTCTCTACAGGGAACCGTTCACAACCACAGAGAAATGTTTTGATCGGCAGAGGCTGACCGTCACACAAAAATACACACAGTCTTCAGGTCTTTCTGCCTTGGTTAAATATGATGCTAGAGAAGAAAATAAAATAGTTCAAAATTTTTTCAACCCACTTCACTAGAAATGTGGCAGAAAACATGGGAAGGGAGGGAGCGAGCCAGAAAGGGAGGAAAGAAGAATATTTTTCTCTACAGAACCAAGCCAGCAAGAGGGCAATCAATTCAACTCAATAACGTCTAAGTCATGAAAAAGCAGGCAGAGTTGTCTGTTCAGAATAATAACCACCGGGTCAATTTATTCTTAAGCAGGTTCAGCTTGAAACCAATTGACAAGTCTCAGGTAATAGGAGAATTGTGAACCATGCATGGGAAAGCCTGCTTTAATAATATCTCAGATGGTTCCTATTAATTCTTTAATGTATCCATGGTCATGAAACCCCTATTTCAACCATCTCTCCTCTCCTGAATTTCTGAATAATAAGTTTTACATTAATTACCCCCGCAGTCTTTCCAACCCACTCGCTTCCCTTCAGGTGGAGGGAAATGAGGAAATGAGGCTTATAATTACTATTTGAACTGCAAAGCCTCAATACTTTCCACTCACAGAACAAGCGGCCCCTCCAACTCAAGTCCCAGGCAACATTGCCGGACTCTGGCCTGGGGCCCATTCTTCTCTTCCTCTCCCCAGGGACCCAGTGCACACAAGAGCTCTTCCTAAGGAAGCAATCCAAAAGCCCAAAAGTCTGCAGCTAATCAAGGTGGCACCTGACCTCCAGAGTTCCAGAGATGGAACTCAGGATTCCTGCCAGCATCGTTACAGAACACCAGACCTGCCCATCCTCGGATTAGGAACACTTTTGTCTGCACCCTCCCTAGGGACATTTTATTTCCCCCTCCAGCCCTCAAATTTTAGTGTAAAAAGACACTTGGACAAAATAAGCGAACATTTAAGAAAGGGTCAGAAATTCCCTTTTTGCTTCTCAAATTCAAAAACTCCAGCCCTGAGCTCATACATCTCTACAGAGCACATGAGCAGGGACTGATGGTAATGAAGTTGCCCTCGGTAATTATAATGGCCAACAGGAAGCACCTGCAGAATTTTAAGCAATTGAATTATTCATTCCTTCTCGAAAAGAAATCAACCCCACCCCACAAGGTTTAAAACAAAACAAAACAAAAAAACCGGGAGGAACAAACAGGCGAGAAGACACAGTTTTTGGCAAGAAACCCAGATACTTCAGGTGATCAGAAACTGCAGTGTAACCGTTTCTCATTGTTCTACTGCTCAGTGCCTGCCTTGCTTTATTCCTGCTCTGAAATCCTGTTTCTGAGATGTCTTCGAAGCATAAAGTTGATAAGCTTTAGTTGATAGATTTCGGCCTAAACTCAACAGGAAAAAGAAAGTCCAATTAACTTCATCAATGTACACAGTGGTATTCAGATTAAAGATGCAGACGGAAGGACTCTAACTTGCTCCCAGTTCTCAGGGCCACAGAGACAAAGGGGAGGGGAGGGGACCCCATTGTCTGTGTGCCCCATGAATCAGGCCTCGCCCATCCTCTTAATTCCCTCTGACTGACCTTTCCACGCCAAGTCCTATTTTCCAAATAGGAAATCTTAGAATCTGTTGTTTCTTAGTTATTTCATCCCCTGGTTAAAACTCACCAATTTAAAGGACTGCCAGAAAGAAGTTTCTCCTCCTGGGCTTCTCAGGCTGGGTTTGCTCCGATCCTGCGATGCCTTCTTACTGGTTCTTCCCCAAATCAACCTCTATCACCCTACCCTTGAGCTGCTTTTAAACATTATCAAGTGAAAGGTATTCATTTTCTAGACTTTCCTGCTCTCTCCACCCCTCTGCTGAAAGGACCAATCATATCTTTGGAAAAAATAATCTCATCTTATTGAATTATGAGGAGAGATGCAATTTTTGGAAGCTTAACTTTTTGGTGATTAAAAAACCAGCAGCAGCTACTTGGCCGCTATATTGATCAGAAACTAGAATAACACCATTTGCTGACTGTGCTTTAAAACACCATATCCTCGCTTTTTTTCTCTGCAGTTTTAAACATCTCAGATCAATCTTTCAATAATTAAGAATTAAATCCGAAAGCTTTTATTCATTGTTTGTCGTTTTAGGCCTTTTTTTTTTTTTTTAATCAAAACATACTCTTTTCAATTACCTCCTCTAATTGCTTGAGAAAGACCACTAAAATAGAAAATGAGAAGCTCACACATTATTTTTTAAAATCCTAAAATTTAACACTTTGTCCTGACCTGAATTACAGCCCCAAAATGTGTGTCAGCATGAAAAATGAGGCTTTGTGCTGTGCCATGAACCAGCCGCAGGATCCAATGTCCAGCCCTGAACGGGTTCGCTCCCTATAATTCAGATGGTGCTTAGCTTTACCCACACGTTGTTCCCTGCAAGACCACAGCAATGCTGTGAGGAAGATTTGGTTCTTGTCCCCCTTTTTTGTCAGTGGGAATACTGGGATGCAGAGAAATTCAGCACCTGTGCAAGGTTTACACTGCTCAGCTCCTGGGAGAATCTTGTTAAACGTTGGTTGACAAGGTCAGTGAAGCCCTTAACCCACACCTAACAGTGCTTCAAATAAGTTTTCATGGATGAAACTGGGAAATCCTATTTATTTTAGAGGGAAAAAAATATGTAAATAACGTGTCAATAAACACAGTCATTTTAGACAAGCCTTCTAAAAGATAAGATGATTTTAGACCAGGACCCAAAAAGAAATTTTCCTGGATTTTCAATGTAATTTGGTTTAAATATCCCATCCTATCAACACTGTGATTGTGCTTTTCCAATTATATGATCTCATTTTTTAAAATTTAGTTTTATTGAGATATAGCTGACATAAGAAATTCCAAGATATTTAAAGTGGACATCATGGTGATTTCATATACATAGTGAAAAGATTTTCCTCCACTGAGTTCATTAATACTCCCATTACCTCACATATTTTGTTTGTTTGTTTTATGAGACCACTGAAGTTCTATTCTCTTAGCAAATCTCAATTGTCTAGTACAGTGTTACCAACCCTAGTCACCATGTTTTAAGTTAGGTCCTCAGGCCTTACTCATCTTATAGCTGAAAGTTTGTACCCTTGGCCAACCTATTCCTAGTTCTCTCAACGCTCAGCCCTGGCAACCACTTTTTTACTCTTTCTCTGAGTTTGATTTTTTTTTTTTTCAAGATTCTACATATTAAGTGATAGCATCAGTATTTGTCTTTGCTTGGCTTATTTCACTTAGCATAATGCCCTCAAGGTCCATCCACGTTGTCACAAAAAGATTTCTTTCTTTCTCATGGCTGAATAATATTCCATATTATTCCATATTCCACATTCAGGAATATTCCATAATATCCCATTATATATATATATATATGATGTATATATACACACACACACACACACACATATCATCTTCTTTATCTATTCATCCCTTGATAGACTCTTAAGTTGCTTCCATATCTTGGCTATCCATATGATTACTTTTTTTTTTTTTTTTTTGAGAAAGAGAGAGAGAGAGAACATGAAAGGGGAGAGGCAGGCTCCCCACGGAGTAGGGAGCCCAATGTGGGACTCGATCCCAGGACTCCAGGATCATGACCGGAGCTGAAGGCAGTTGCTTAACAAACTGAGCCACCCAGGCACCCCCATGTGATTCCATTTTTTTAAATATTCTCATCATAAGTCATACCTTAATTCGTCTCCCACTCACCTGTAGATAAGCTAGTTTTTAAAAGCCTGGACTTAGAGAACAAATTTATCTTTCTTGGAGGTGTCTGATTTTTTTTTTAACTTAAAAGCTATTCTGTGTCTCTCCAAAGAATAATGCTGGAATGAGAATAATGAAAAGATGCTTAAATGGGTTGTGGGGGGAGGTACAGAATAATACAAAGAACATTGACTTCCTTGATTTGCCTGCAGATTCTCTACTAAGGTCAAACTATGCCTTATGTATAAATTCAGGCTTGTCACAAGATGAAATCTCTGACTGCAGCTTCAGCAGACCCAAGTTCTAGGGTTAGTTACCCTTACAGTCTATATGAAAAGATAACTAGCAGTTACAGAAAGAGTTAAGTGTCCAAGGAGAATTCCAAACACTGGAATTTCAAGGAGGAAGACACCAGTGGTTTGGAAGATGCAATATAATTGTGTTCATATGACAAAAGGGATAATATTCTCTATTTAAAAGAAAAGAATATGGGGCTCCTAGGTGGCTCAGTGGGTTAAGTCTCTGCCTTCGGCTCAGGTCATGATCCCAGGGTCCTGGGATCAAGCCCCACATCTGGCTCTCTGTTCAGCGGGGAGACTTCTTCCCTCTGTCTCTGCCTGCCTCTCTGCCTACTTGTGATCTCTGTCAAATAAATAAATAAAATCTTTTAAAAAATAAATAAATGAATAAAAATTAAAGAAAAGAATATCCATTTGTCCACTATAAGTTAGGAAATCTACTAGGTCTAAGGATATAACAGTAAAAAGACAAAGTTCATTCCTGCCTTCCATTTTAATGGGGGTTCAAGGTCACTACACAAAAGGGTTTTTTCTCCAAGTTTTTATTTAAATTCCAGTTAGTTAGCATACAGCAAAATATTAGTTTCAAGAGTAGAATTCAGTGATTCATCGCTTACATACAACACCCAGTGCTTATTATCACAAGTGCCCTCCTTAATCTCTACCTCCTATTTAAGCCATTCCCTGCTCACCTCCCCTACAGTAACCCTTTTTTCTCCATTGTTAAGAGTCTGTTCCCTGGTTTGCCTCTATTTGGTTTTTATTCCCCATGTTCATCTGTTTTGTTTCTTAAATTCCACAAATGAGTGAAATCATATGGCATTTGTCTTTGTCTGACTGATTTATTTTGCTTAGCATGATACTCCCTAGTTCCATCCATGTCACCGCAAATGGCAAACTTTCATCCTTTTTGATGACTGAGTAATATTCCTCTGTGTGTGTGTGTGTGTGTGTGTGTGTGTGTATGCACACACACATGCACACACACATTGCATCTTCATTATCCATTCATCTGTCAATGAACTTTTGGGCCCTTTCCATAACTGTGTTATTGTTGATAATGTTATAAACACTGGGGTGCATATATCCCTTCAAATAAGTATTTTTGTATCCTACAACACAAAATTTTTTAATTATAATTGGGATAAATACCTATCCAATAAGCATTAAGAGGAATTTAAAATGTCTCCAAAATCTTGTGGCAGCAAATCTCTATTTTAGAAACAAAAAAATATGCCAATGGAAATGAGAGAATATGCTTCATAAGGATACTGAAGTAGATAAAAGCATCAAACCCAGGACAAGGCCCCTTTTTCAGATCCAGCACCCAGGCACTGTTGGAACCCTTGGTATCCACCCAAGACAAGAAACTGTAAAGTGCCCACCTCACACACCTCAAGATCTTAGCCAAAAGTATCTCAGTGCCACCACCAGGATGAGAGTTTCCAGCCTCTAGTCCATTAAATTGTGATCCCCTGCTACATAGTCCCAAATAATGTTGAACTAGTCCTTTGTAAAACTGGCAACTACCTTTTCAACGTGTGTCTCTTGTGCCTGACAGAAAAATTCATGAGAACAGCGACTGTGTCTCTTGGTCACTGACAGTGTTCTCAGGGCCAAGCACAATATCAGAAACAGATTCAGTAGGCACTCGGTAAATATTTGTTGAATGAGTCAATCAGTGAAAAAGAGGAAGGAAAGGAGTTCCCCATTAGAAGCAGAGCAAGAGGCAAGGAACCAGGATGTTGTCGTAGAGATCCTATACAGTAAGTCTTGATAGTGTTGACTCATCCCCTTGTGAAAAAAGAGAATGCATATAGGAGTCTGAGTTGACTTTTATCTCTTCTCTCTTGCATCTAAATTCTTCAGATGACTAGCCATGGTTATAGTTTTTCTGATCCTTCAATACAGGTTTTTACTTATAAGCTTTTTACTAAGACTCAGGCTCCAGATTTTGATAAAGGAAGATTTTCTTGTTTACTCATTTTTCCTTAATCTCCTTTGTTTGTCATACACCAATAACACTCAAATAGATGGCTTCGAGTTAATGCTGCATCCCTGAAATTTAACATATAAACTTGGGCATCAAGAAAGAGACAAAATTGTTCCTCCATTTAGATGAGGAAAGCAATCATTGTAAAACTCCATCTCAGTGAATCTTCCTTTCCTACAGAAAGAAAAAAAAAAAACTATGCATCAACTAAACTGAAGTAATCCAACTTGTCCCTTGAGCTACAACAATTAATTTATCTAACAACATTTTATTTTCAGAACATTAGCCTGTACTCAGTTTCTGAGGCCTTGGTTACGAAGGATTGCTTTCTTCTTAGCTGGAAACCAACTTGAGTTTATCTAAATCATTTCACTGGATGCAATAATTATTTTAGTTACCCATGACCTATAACAAATGACTTGATAAATAAATTAGTACATTGAAGTTTATGAGAGCTAGCTACTTTTCCGTTCTCTTTTTTTCCTGCTCAGAGCCTAGCCCCTTTCTCCAGCTGGAAGATTCACACTGCAGACATCTTCAAGGATTTCCCTCTCACCTCCTATGAGACTATGGGACTCCTTTGTCACTCTGTCCTTCCCTGGCACCGCTTTCTGCCTTGAGAGAGTTTCGAGGTGTGACCCAAGGAGGAAGAATCCAGACTTCTCAAGTTGAAGAGATGGAGTTGGGAGGTAAAAAGAACAAAAAACAAAACAAAAACATACAAAACAACCAAGCAGAAAAATATCATCTCTAATGAGTGGGTAAATCAATCAATCAAAACTGACTCGGATTCGAGACAGATATTAGAATTTAGCAGAGTAGGACATTAAAACAGTTGTTATGACTATAGTCCATGTTTATATTTGAAAGTTACCTAGAGGCATGGAAAATATAAAACACAAAGATGTCCCAAATCAAGCTTCTAAAATAAAAACTATTATGTCCAAGATAAAAAAAAAAAAAAAATTCTGGATGGGAATGACAATACATTAGCAAACTAGATCAGAAAAGACTGGTGAATTTGAAGAAAAATAGAAACCCAAAATAAAGCATATAGAAAAAAACAGAAATTTAATAAAATCAGAAGTGAATCAGGGGCACCTGGGGAGCTCAGTCAGTTTAACATCTGCTTCAGCTCAGGTCATAATCCTAGAGTCCTGGGATGGAGCCACATGTTGGGCTCCCTACTCAGCAGGGAGTCTGTTTCCCCCTCTCCTTCTACCCCTCCCCACTGCTTGTGTTCTCTCTCTTGAAAATAAATAAACTCTTTAAAAATAAATAAATAAAATTTAAAAATTAAAAGTGAATCAGTGAGCTGTAGGACATCTTTAAATGGCCTATATATATATGTAGTTGGAGTCACTTTAGCAGAAAAATGTTCCAAAAAATAATTGCATTTTTTCCAAATTTGAGTAAAATTCTAAACCCACAGATCCAAGTTCAATAAACTCCAAGTATAAGACACCCAAAGAAATACTACATCAAGTCACATCAAAACTGATTTGCTTAAAACCAGGGATTGTAAGAAAATTTTAGAAGCAACCAGAGAAAAAGGGCATATCACACACAGAGGAACAAAGATTTTCTCACTAGAAAGAATCTGAAAGAAAAAACAGTAGAACAGTGTTAAAAGTAGTAAGGAGTAAGGGGGCAGAGGCAGACATTTACCTAGAATTCTATAGCTAGAGAATATGCATTTCAAAAGCAAAGGCAAATAAAGACATTTTGAAACACAAAAGCTGAAAGAATTCAGCAGCTGCAAACCCACACTACACAAGAAAGGTTCCAAGAAGTCTTTAAAGATTTTATTTATTTATTTGACAGAGAGATATCACAAGCAGATGGAGAGGCAGGCAGAGAGGGAGATAGAGGTAAGAGGGAAGCAGGCTCCCTGCTGAGGGGAGAGCCCGATGCGGGACTCGATCCCAGGACCCCGAGATCATGACCTGAGCTGAAGGCAGCGGCTTAACCCACTGAGCCACCCAGGCGCCCGGTTCCAAGAAGTCTTTAAGGTAGAAGTAAAATGATGCCAGATGGAAATATGTGTCTACACAAAGAGTGAAGAGCAACAGAAATACAACTATGTGCATAAATATAATTATATACATATAATATTTTTTTATAGCTTGAACTCTTGGAAATTTCATTGTTTAAGCAAAAGTAATAAAAGTGTAATATAGGATGTATACCATATGTAAAAGTGAAGTGAATGACAATGTCGCAAAGAACAGGAATGAAGAAACAGAACTACAATATTGTATGGTTCTTATGCTATATGTGAGCGTCTATCACTAGAAGGTAGACTGTGTGATCAAAGATGTATATAATAATTCATAAAGTAACCACCAAAATAACAAAACAAAGAGTTGTAGCTAATAAACCAACAACAGAAATAAGATGGTATCCTAAAAGTAAAAGTAAGTTTCGACAAAATCCAAAGACAGGAGAAGATTGAGGTCCCAGCTTGAAGACACACAGTCTTCCTTCTGCGGGAGAACCTTTGTCATCTATTCAGGTTTTCGATTAACTGAACAGAGCCCAGTTAAGGAGGACAATCTGTTTTATTCAGTATACAGATTCAAATGTTAATCTTATCCAGAAATATCCTTGTAGACACACCCAGAATAACTTTTTTTTTTTTTTTTAAGATTTTACTTATCTATCTGACAGACAGAGATCACAAGTAGGCAGAGAGGCAGGCAGAGAGAGAGAGAGAGAGGGAAGCAGGCTTCCCGCGGAGCAGAGAGCCCGACGCGGGGCTCGATCCCAGGACCCTGAGACCATGACCTGAGCCGAAGGCAGCAGCCCAAACCACTGAGCCACCCAGGTGCCCCACCCAGAATAACTTTTAACCAAATATCCAGCACTCTGTGGCCCAGTCAAATTGACCCATAAAATTAACCATCACAGACAGGACAGGTAGAAAACAAACAGGATGAGAGAAATAAACTTCACTGTCAATAGCCACATTCAATGTAAATGGTCTAAACACCTAAATTAAAAGTCAGATATTATCTGATTGGGTAAGAAAGCAAAGCTAACTACATTTTGCCTACACGTAATGTACTTTAAATATAAAGATATAAATAGGTTAAAAAATTAAAGATGAAAAAGAGATAGACCATGCTAACGAAGAGGGAGCAAAAGAAAAGCTGAGGACAAAGCATAAGCTGATAACGCCCAGCCACCTCCCTCCCAGGTGAAACAGGTGTGACATTCCCCAGGCACTCTCAGCTGCCCTAAAGTTAAGGGAAGGAAAAACAAATAGTTAATGTACAGAGAGTACAGTCCTTCATGATATAAACTCCCTCAGTTTACAAACGTGTTAGTGATTTACAAGGAAAAAGCATCCTTATCAATAACCTAACTTTCAGAAGGAAATGTAGATAAAATTAATGTCCTTATAACCTGCTGCCTATTGACAAATACTTGAGGCGGGCTGAGTTTAATGTTCTTCCAGGAAGCTACCAACTGTCCTAATGCTAATGTTTTATCAGAGGGAAAAACAACCTTACTTTGACAATGGCAAGGCCTCCAGTATCTTGTAGGTCATCTTTAGCATATGAAAGTTCTTTTGAAAACTTCCCTTTTTCCTTACCCCCAACTCCCAAGTATATACTCAGCCGTCCCTCATAACTCCAGGGCAGCAGCTCTTTCTGCTCATAGATCCTATTCCTCTGCTTTAATAAAACCATCATGTTGTCCCAAAGACATCTCAAGAATTCCTTCTTGGCCATCGGCCCTGGACCTCACCTACATTCAAAAACTACATCACTAACACTGATCAAAAGAAAGCTGTTGTGGTTATATTAATATCAGAAAAAGTAAATTGCAGAGCAAAGAAGATTACAAGGAATAAAGTTCATTTCACAATAATAAAGGGTTGAATTCATCAAAAGTATGTAAACACATAATTTATAAAGAAGTTTCTCACGTATCAATGACTTAAGATTCCATCTTAAAAAACTAGAATGAAAAAAGAAACAGAAGAAAGGAAGTAATGAAGATGAAAATGAGAATCAATGAAATAGAAAATAGAAAAATGATTAAGAAAAATCAATAAAACCAGCAATGACCACTAAAATGTTTCTTGAAAGAAAGAACAGTCTGTGGAATTGAGTATCCAATGGCATTTGCCTCAGTGAAAGATTGAGCAGTGAAAGGATGCAATTATTCAGGTTTAGCTCAGTGATTTAAAACTTTAGAATCCCTTAGCAAGCTCGTTTAAGTGCCTGGGCCCCCTTTGGGGATTCTAATTCAGGTCTTATTATGCATATTTAAAACCCTCCTCATGATTCTTATGAACACACATCTCATAAAGTAATGAGATAACGTTCTCTAAGGCAAACAATTCCTCAGAAATAAATGTGTGTGAGCAGTAACATCAGGAGAGCAAGAAATGGGAAGAGCTTTGGACTCTTCACATCACAACATGCCCCAAGTCATAACGTAAGATACCATCCACAACATCCAATAGGGGCACCCAGTGTCCTCCAGGTACCTGCTCAAAACATGATAGAATATAAAACACAACAAAGTATGAAATCAGCTACATACATTATGAAATATTAGTCAGGACTATAGGTTCTAAAATAATGAGGACAGAACAAATTTCTCCAGAAAAAAACAAAGAAAAAAAGAAAGATCAAACAATATCTCTTAGTGAAATTTATCACAACTTCACCTAAAGAAAAAATGTTTTCACCTGATGACCATGACTAAGATGACAGTTAAAAAAAAAAAAAAAAAAACGGTGATGATTGTACTAATAATAATTCCTACTGATTTTCTGTAAGATTTTATTTTTAAGTACCCATCATGGGGCTTGAACTTACAACCCTGAGATAGAGTTGCATACTCTAGCAGCTGAGCCAGCCAGGTGCCCCAGTAATCCCTACTGTTTACTGAATCACTACTCTATGCCAAACCTATATTTGTCCAAGTATGTGCACAGGTATGTGCGAGGAAGAGAGACTATATTTGCTTAATAGTGGTATTTGTCTTATGAGTCCCAAAAGCTAACTGCACAGGAATTTTTCCTCCTAGATCAACAAGCTAATTATGCTTATCACAACCATATTTTAGGTTAGGAAATGTTATTATCCCTTGCTTGAACCACATAAACTTCCATGAACTATCTTAGGGTGGGGCTGTCCATGTGTTCCATCCAACACTCCCAACGAGGAGCTTCTAAAAGCTCTCAGAGAAGATGAGGTAAGTTGCCGGCACATCAGCCACCAGTCTTGAGTCTGCACAACTTCCCGCCCAAATGAAGCAGCAAGGAAGATGGAGTCCAAAGCAGCTTAAGTATTACTGGGCACACTCATGAATTCTAGCACAAGTCCCCAGAATGTGCGTAAATGCTGAATATTGTGGTTAAATGAAACATGGAGCCTCTCAGATTTAAAAACAAACAAACAAACAAAAAACTTGTAAAAAGAGTTGTATGGGTGTGTGTTTTGAAGGGAATTTATAGAAGTTCTCACGGAATTGGCTCTCTAGAGATTCACAGGGAGCAAAGTGCAGAAAGACTTTCCTTCACAGAGACTTTCAAAGAGGAAAAAGTGAGTGAAGTGAAGTAGATGATATTTTAAGACACAGTTATTTTCATACAAACTAAAATTTCCATTCCGGCATAATTGGAGGATCCTTCAGGTGACACTTCCACTCAACAATAAAATGCTATAGCATAATGACAGATTTTTTTAAATCTATCAACCCTCAAAATTTATTTTAGCAAAATTTTCCTAACCTTTCTCATGTCAGTCAGGGACATAAATGTGACAGCTAGTCTGCTAATAACAGTATGGATTGTGGATCTCGACACAATGATTTCTAAACAACAGATTTTATTTACAAATTTTATATAAATTATCACTGCTGTTCATTACATATTGCCAACACAAAATGAAATGCAAACATTTTTTCCCTATTCCTGTTTTCTAGTTATATTCT
This sequence comes from Mustela nigripes, assembly GCF_022355385.1. NCBI lineage: Eukaryota > Metazoa > Chordata > Mammalia > Carnivora > Mustelidae > Mustela > Mustela nigripes. The sequence continues at coordinate 56,247,228 of NC_081561.1, forward strand.
GTATATTGACTATAATTGTGTGATGATGTATATCATGAATAATAAAATATAAAACAAGAATGAGCAAGAAAAGTCTCTACATTTATACATGTCAATGTGGATGTGTCATCACAGAACCTCTTTGATCAAATCTGTGGAGCTTTTTACTTTTGCTTTAGACACACTTCTAACAAGCTTCGTTATTTGGCTTCCCTGATAGCCGGGTGTTGGAAAGAGATTAAAAGTACAAAGGTGGGGCACCTGGGTGGCTCAGTGGGTTAAGCCTCTGCCTTCAGCTCAGGTCATGATCTCAGGGTCCTGGGATCGAGTCCCGTATCAGGCTTTCTGCTTAGCAGGGAGCCTGCTTCCCTCTATCTCTCTCTCTGCCTGCCTCCCTGTCTACTTGTGATCTCTCTCTGTCAAATAAATAAATAAAATCTTTTAATAAATAAATAAATAAATAAAAATAAAAGTACAGAGGTATCCTAGTGTCCTCACAGCTTGTCTATGTTGTAACCTATGACAGAATTTCCTTCCTTTTTTAAGGCTGAATAATATCCCATTGTATGTAAATACCACATTCTCTCATTCATTCATCAGTTGATTGACCGTTAGGTTGTTCCCAACTCTTGGCATTTGAATGATGCTGCTATACATGATGAAGTGTCAATATGATTTTGAGATCCTGCTTTCAATTCTTTTGGATAAATGCTCAGAAGCGAGATTGCTGGATCCTGTGGTAGTTAAGGGCAAGTACTGCCCAATAGCTTATATGAGGATCTAAAGCAGTCCATTCATAAAAGCTGAAAGTACAATGGGAGTGGCCAGGGACTGCTGGGAGGTGAAAATGAGTTGCTGTTCCATGGGTATAGACTTTAAGTCATGCAAGATAAAAAAAAATTTCTAGAGATTTGCTGTAGGATAATGTGCATATAGTTAATGATAGTATTTTTCTATACTTAAAAATTTAAGAGGATAGGGTTGCCTGGGTGGCACAGTTGGTTAAGCACCCAACCCTTGATTAAGGCTTAGGTCATAATCTCAGGGTTGTGAAATTGAGCCCCACATGGGGCTCCATGCTCAGTGCAGAGTTTGCTTGGGATTCTCTCTCCCTCTCCCTTGGCCCCTCCCACTTGTGTCTGTGTGCTTGCGCTCTCTCTCTAAAATAAATAAATCTTTAAAAAAAATTAAGAGGGTAATTTCACGTTATGTGTTTTTACCACAATAAAAAAAAGTACAGAGGAAAAATAGAGATCCCCAAAACAGAAGTGATTGCAACAGCCCCTTTGAAAGACAAGTTAAAAAACTGAACATATTCTTACTATATGATCCAGCAATCACACCCCTTGATATTTACTCAAGTGAGTTAAAACTTATGCCCACACAAAAACCTGCACACAGATGTTTATAGCAGCTTTATTCATAATTGCCCAAACTTGGAAGCACACAAGATAAGCCTCGTTAGGTAAATGGGTAAAAAAAAAAAGTGCCACACAAATGTGGTACATCCAGACAATGGACTATTATACAGTGCTAGAAGGAAATGGGCTATCAAGCCATGAAAAGACATGGAGGAAATTTAAGTGCATGCTACAAAGTGAAACCAATCAATCAAAAAACAAAAACAAAAACAAGAGCAGCTGGCTGGTTCAGTAGGTTGAGCATGCAACTCTTGATCTCAGGGTCATGAGTTCAAGCCCCACAGTGGTCATAGAGCTTACATTTAAAAACAAAAGGTGAAAAATAGATACATATAGTATGATTCTAACTGTATGATATTCTGGAAAAGGCAACTATAGGCACAGTAAAAAGATCGGTAGTTGTCAGTGGATAAAGGAGAGGAAGGGATGAACAGGCAGAGCACTGCAGATTGTCAGACCAGTAAGACTATTCTGTGGAATCCTAAAATCACAGATACGTGTGATTGCACATTTGTCAAAACCCATAGAATGTACAACACCAAGAGTAAACTCTAATGTAATCTATGGAGTTTAGATGATAATCAGGTGTTGATGTAAGATCATCATCTGTAACAAATGTCCCTCTCTGATGGGGATATTGATAGTTACGGAGACTGTCCGTGTCTGGAGGCAGGAGATATAGGAGTACTCTGTACTTTCCTGCTCAATTTTGGTATGAACATAAAACTGCTCTGAAGAAATTGAGTTTGTTAATCAAAAGAAGACATGATTACAGGTCACTGGCCAGCAAGAGAAAGATAAATATATATGCTTAGAAATATATATATATACACACACACATTATATATTTATAATTATATATAATGTATATATACATTTTATATACATGTATAAAATATACATGTATATATATACACATTATATATATGTATATATACATGTATATAAAATGTATATATACATTATATATATAATTATTATATACACATATATAACAAAATAATTTATAAGATTAAAAGATAGAGACAGGGTTCAGATGAATAGCTGTGCATATGTGATAACACTTTTTTCATCAATGTTTTATAGCACAATGCAATAATGAAGTGTTAATATCCATAATTATGACCTTAGCAACTACACAAAAATTTATTAAGCATTTTCCAAGTGATAAATATTAAAGGGAGAGTTGCAGCTTATGATGATGTCAGTCTTAGATGCTTACCTCTATGGGCTTTTAGTCTAGTAAAGGCAGAAGAATTAGGATGCACAGGGCACCTAACCACACAATGTAGGAACATGCTGGTGCCATAGTTCCAATGGCATAAGTTAGGTGCTTGGGAACTCTGCTTTACACAGTCTGAGACAGTTTAACAGGCAAGAGGAGCGCAAGTGTAGGAATTTGAAGGGTAACTAAGATTTAAAGAGGAAAATATTGTAGTGGTTATGAGCATAGCTTCTGGAGTCCTAATTTCTGGGTTCACACACCAGCTCTACTCACTACTTCCTAGTTGTTTGCTTGTGAGCAGGTTACTTGGGATTAAATAAGTTAATATAGTCAGTGTTTGGAAGAGTGCATAGAAAGGTCTGCTGTCAACACTTATACAGGAGAGGAATAAGGGTTAATGATTCTGAAGAATGTCTAAAAAAAGAACAATGTGATCCATGTAGTCAGGCAATGAAAAACAACCACTATATATGTATATCTGCCCACACAGGTGTATAGACTAGAAAGAAGTCTCATATGAGAGAAAAAGCTCACAAACTGAATGGTCACAAACAAAGAGCAGTTGAGAGAATGCTCTTACAGACAAATATATGAGTTCAAATACCAGGTCTGGCTGAGTGATTTTTTTTTTTAAGATGTTATTTATTTATTTGACAGACAGAGATCACAAGTAGGCAGAGAGGCAGGCAGGGGTGGTGGGGGAAGCAGGTTCCCTGTTAAGCAGAGAGCCTGATGCAGAGCTCGATCCTAGGACCCTGATATCATGACCTGAGCCAAAGGCAGAGGCTAAACCCACTGGCCCCAGATGCAGAATGGAGATAACAATGTCATGCCTATGTTACAGAGTTGCAAAGAATAAATGATATTTGGCCCATAATGCACACTGCTGAATGAAATTAAGAATAAATTTCTGGCTATTTAAAGGAAGAAAATGACTTAGATTACAACCACTTCATTAAGAAGATGTCTGAAATATATTTATCTACTTTCAAGACTTGATAGACCCCAGAAACCTCCTAGCCTGTTGTCTAGCTAGAATGTGACTTTCGTCAGATGATTTCTCTCTGCCTTCTCAAACGCTGCCACTGCTTTCTGGAATACTCGTCCTCTGTTCTCCACAATCTGCTCAATATCACCTGCATGTATCATTCCGTTCTTGTCATCACACTCCAAGAGAGAGTCACTAATTGCTCACTCATCTCAGTTCTTCCAGCTCTTGTACTAACCACTGTTACAGCACACAGCCCATTGTACCTCGGTTAATCCCCCATGCCCTTGCTGACCCCATTTTACTGTTCAATTCTTGAACGGAGACTGTGTTCTGCTCATCATCTTTGTATGCTTCACACCTTCACCTTGCCCACCTCCGAGGAAACATTCCAAAAAAGCATATGGAGTGAACAGTCATTATAATTTAAAACTTCATGCTATGCAATACACAAGGGTCCTCATTTCCATTCAGCCCTGTCTCTGAACCTTTTCACTGACATCTACTTATTGTATGTATACTATAAACTCATGGTCAGAGTTTAAGGACCTGAGGGGTTGGGTTTTATTATAGAATTTGACTCGAATTGCCTTTTGCTGATTCATCTACTGCACAAAATGGAAATTAGCATTGGTTGTCTAACAACTTCCTTAATTTAATACCCTGGACCCCGAGAGAACTGTTAGCATGATGTCATAGGGGAAGCATTCCTGGAAAGTAATGTTACTCATTCTCATCAACAATCTACATTTAGAAGTTGAAATCTCAAGCTCATCATTACATATCTCAAGGTGATTGCCTTAGGAAGTATTGACTTTGCCCTGTTCTCATTCATTATCTAGTAATTCTTTTTTCCTTAATAAGTGTTTCAGAGTTTAGAGGAACCTTTACTTACTTTTATTGTGGCACTATGTTTACATTAAAAACCTAAGATCACATTAGCTATTTGGTTTCTTTTGGTTCTGAGACAAATTCCAATGTGTGTGCAGGAGGGAGACATTCCCCCACATCACCAAGCAGTTCTCCAGACACCAGCAAGGTGACCTACAATTCAATTCTGTCATCATCTATCCAGAAACAGCATCAAATTTCACAGGTTAAGGGTCACTCCTACAAAATTCCTCCTCAACTTCAGATACCAGTTGAAAGCCAGGCTGTCTGACCAACCCCCTACAAACTAGAAGTTCCAACAAATGGTAGTTCCTCCTCAGGTTAGGTTAATTTGGTAGTGTGGCTCATAAAACCTATGAGAAACATTTTGCTTAACTAGATCACCATTTTATTGTAAAGGGAGATAACAGCCAGATGGAAGAGAGGCACCTATGACGAAAGGACACAGAGTTTCGGAACTCCCTCAGAGCCTACTCACCTTAAACCTATACATGTTCACCAAGTTTCATGGTTGGAAGCTCTCCAAATCCTGTCCTTTTCTGGGGGATTTGTAGAGTCTTCATGAGACAGGCACAGTTGATTAAACTAATGTTTAATCACATTAGTCATGTACGGGCCCCTCTCCTCTCTTGAGAGATCGATCGGGACAGGGGCTGAAGAGATGGGTAGGACTAAAGTTCCAACTCTCTAATTTCAAGGTTGGCTCCACTGGCCACACACCTTGAACCCTGGGTAGAGTCCTACTTAACAAAACAAAGACATTTTTACTTGCTCTTATCACTTAGGAAATTCCAAGGTTTTTAGAAACTCTGTGCCAGAAATGGGAATGATGATCAAGTATATATTACTTATTTTTAATCACAATCACAGGTCACAACTATCATTTCAATGAGAGCCCAATTAAATTATACACCCGGGTCCTTTTCATGTCAGTTCATCTGGTATCTTACTGGCACTTGTTATTCTTTTGAAACTAAAATACAAATCAATTTATTAAAAGACCCATACATTCCTATTTTAAATTTTCTTTCTTTCTAGTTATCATTCTAAACTGTAAAGATTTTTTTGATCACTGTGTTGCAAGCTCACTATCCTCCCAGTAAAAGGGGTAACCCATAAGTCTAGCAGGAAATATATGACTAAACTGTGGTGTACCAACATAATGGAATACTGAAGGCTATTAATTGGTATTTATGAAAACCGAATAAAGAGCATGAAGAAGTGGTTAGGATGTAATATTATACACATAAATTAAGTTTTCAAAGCCTAATAAATGGTCATATGTCACAAATATGTAAATGAAAATTTGTAGAAGAAAATGTAAAATGTTGATTCTGGGTAGTAAAATAATGGGTGATTTTTTTTTCTATTCTTGTTCTATCTTCCCAAATGTTCTAAACTCTCCTACTGAGTTTTAAATCAGAGAAAATACTTAAAGAAAAAAATAGGAATGGAAATTTTAGATTATTATTCTGAGAAATCAGAAGAAAGTAATTTTTCCCAAAATGATTCTGCTAATTCCCCGGTTCCTGCTGCCAATGCCATCTTCTGCTCCATGGCCTCAAATGTGCTTTCCAGCTAATTCTCCCCTCCTATTGAAAACCTATGGGGCAATCACCAGGTATCTCACTGCTTGCTAATTACTGACCTGCTTTTGTGCCTCTAAGCTTTAGTGCATGTTCTTTGGCCTAGAATTCTTTCCACCATTACTTTTATAATCCTTCATGAGGTTCAAGGTTCATTTCAAGAGCCACCTCCTTCATGATGGTCCCAATTTGATGATTAATAGGCTTATTCCAGGTGGAGGAAAATGGGTCAAAGTTACTTGGAACAAAATGAATAATACCAAAAACCCATATGATTTTCTTAGACTATATTGTTCACAAGGTGAAAATCCAGAGCCCAGACTATGAAGCAAGAGGAAGCTGGCCTGAGCCAGCTTCTCACCCCACCTCCCTCTGACTCTCAGGCTTCAAATCACAAACACATGTCATTCTGACCTGCCTCTGCTGCTGCCCCACCAGTGGTGCTCTTCACCTCCAGTTCTCTGATGACTCTCCAGTGTCTTTTCCATCACTGATCTGCTCTACTGACCATTTCCAATTCCTCTCCAGCACTTTCAGTCTCTGGCACTGATGACCACCTCATTTCTTAGCCCCTGACAGTCTCAATGCAGCAAAATTTTCCTCAGGTGATGCAGCTTTTTCAGCCAGTTTTAAATCATTAGACTCTAAGTTGTTTGTGCCCTCAAAAGGTAGCTCTTTACTTTGAACTTTATATCTGCTCCTTGAGGGACAGTTCTCAGGACCCACAGAACCTGAGTCTGGAAAGTTTCAGAATGGCATTTCGTAACTGACTTCTTCTAAGAACCCTGGCCCATCTCCCAAAGAAAAATATATCCCTTCAACCAGGCACCCATCCAGGAATTGGAATTAGACCACAAGTACTCTTCTTCTTATTTTTTTTTTTTTAGGTTTTATTTTTTCATCTGATGAAGAGAGAGAGATAGAGAGAGAGCAAGCAAAATAGAACAAGCAGGGGAAGGGGCAGAGGGAGAAGCAGACACCTGCCAAGGAGGAAGCCAAATGTGGGACTTGATCACAAAACCCCGGGATCATGACCCGAACCGAAGGCAGACATTTAACCGACTGAACCACCCAGGTGCCCTCACAAGTACTGTTCTTAATTCTCCTAGTTTCTAGGAACATGACCTTGAAGCCAAAATCTCCATTCTGTGTTTCCCTGTTCTTCTCCCAATCCCTTTGGGTTCCCAGGGAAAAATAAAATGCCCAAGGTCTTATGACTTTCTAATATTGCTTAAGTAGTAAAGTAAATGTTACTCCACAATTGTTCAAGGCAATCAGGAATATAGATATTAATTGGACTTCCAGAAGCTTGAGGTTCCTATGTATTGACAATATAATAAATTTAAAAGGCAAATATTTAGAGTGTAATAACAAAATCTTAACATTTCCTAAAGCTCCCTAACATGTAGGATTGTTTTCACTATCGAAATTGAGGACCAAATCATATTTTTTAAATCTTGCAGAAATGATGACATTGGATTCTAGGTACTCAGGGGTTCATTATAGCCTTGTCTCTAACTTTTCTATATATTTAAATTTTCTAGAATAAGAGGTTTATATATATGTATAATATATACATATATATACACATATACATATATAGACATAACTGTTTACTTATTTAAGCAAATTATATATCAAAGAATCTATCATCATGAAATATGAGAAATAGAAAAACTTTATGCATGTGTATGTTCATCATAGCATTACTTTAAATAATAAAAAGTCAGAAAAAATCTAATTGGAAATATTCATACTCTGCAGTTAGTAAAATATATAGTAGAAGAATATTGGATGAAACAAAAAAATCTTTGATAATTGTTCAGTTAAATAAATCAGATTATAAAAAGCATATATAGGATTCCATTTACTCAAAAACCAATGTATGTATATAGTAGAGGTAATGGCTGCATATATGTATATATGGTCAGCTCAGACTACCATAACAAAATATTACAGACTGGGTGGGTAGCTTAAACAATGGATATTTATTTCCCATAGTTCCATGAGGCTGAACATCTGACATCATGGTGTGTCAGCATGGTCAAGTTCTGGTGAGAATTCACTTCCTGGCTTACAGATAGCTGCCTTCTCATGGCTTCATCACGTGACCAGGAGAGAGACAAAAAGCTCTCTAGTGTCTCTCTTATAAGAACACTAATCCCCCCCAGACTAACCTGCCCTCATCACTTAATTTCCTCCCAAAAGCCTCTGTCCAAATACCATCACATTAGGGGTTAAAGAAGGAATCACCATATATGTTTTGGGTGGACACGAACTTTTAGTCCATAGCATATATGAATGTTAAAAGTAATTATCTGGAAGATTAATGACTTATTTTCATATTTTCTAGATATGTGTTCTTTATGTAATCAAGGGGGGAGATCTATAGATAGTTCTAGTTTCTATGGCTTAGAAAGAATTTTGCTTCCAGATATAAAAGTTTAACTTGGAGAAAACCAACTTTCCCACTGAGAATAACAAGGGAAATTTGTAAAAAAAAAAAAAAAAAAAAAAAAAATCTGAATGCAAGTACCAAAATACTACCCAGGGAGCAGGATTTTATAGGCAGAGATCAAAGAGGTGAGTCTAACCTTCTTCAATGCTTTTTCCTCCGAGGCATTTGCTGGTTCATAAGTAATACAGGCAAAGAGACAAAAGCCAAATAGAACTTGGATAATAGGAGAAAATTTGAGTAGACTTTCCAGTGGTTGGAAAGGCATATTTGTAGTTTAGGACTACCAATGCAATCAGGACCAAAATCCCATAGAGAGGAGAAGTTTGGGAAGTGAACTTGGCCTCTATGGTCAACAGATAGTATTTGCTAAGAGGCTGAAAATGTCAGCACAACTATTGGCAATCTCATTGTGTTGAGCAGAATAAAACTGGAGTTCACATGTGTGCTTATTTGGAAGGATAAACCATCCGAGCCTTCAGAAGTGTTGCATCCTAGAAATTAAGGTTAGGTGGAAATTGATCAGGTCTTTTAAACGACTGAAATAAAACTTAGAATCAGTTTAAGCACTGAGTAAAGTGAGATGATCTCCACTTCTCTGGAAGAAAATCATCATCCAGAACCTCTAAAACATTTCATATACAATAAAACATCACCAAGCACGTATATCCAGAGAAAAGACAAGACACAGGACAGAGGGAAAAAAAAATGCTGTGGATATTGTAATTAATAAACAGAACACTTCTTTCAAAAACTGTGATTACATGTTCAAAATTTAATAACAAGATAAAGAACCAGAGAACTAGAATTAACAAGAAGAGATATAAAATGGAAGTTCTAGAACTGAAAAATACAATAACAGAAATTAGAAATACAACAGATAAATTAAAGAGCAAATTAAATATTAACATAGCTTCAAATATATAAGGCTTACAGAATTAAAAGAAAAATATCTCCCAATCATAGTGAGCAATCTTAACATACTTTCTATTTCTGATTGAACAAATGCAAAAATACATATAACAACTTAGAACTGTGCTGTTCAATTTACAAACCATGAGCCTTTAGTTGTGGCTACAACTAAAGAATTAAATTTTTAATTTTATTTATCATTTTAAATAATTCAATTCAACTTTTATAACTGAAGGACTATAAAACATATTCTTGTTAAACACAATTGTTCTTTTGGTAAGTCTGCATTTCACTCTTAGCTATTGTAAGATACTGTTGCCATATGTAGCACATGTGTCAGGTGCTTATACCTGTTCCAGTGTAATAAATATATGAAGACATCAATCTAGTTGGTGTCAACAAATTGATTAATTTGGAATGACTTTGTTTCTATATACCAATGTAACATTTTAATGTGCTTATTTGAATATTTCGTGGAGACAGCAAGAATTAAAGACTATGTAGATTGCATTAGTAATTTATTAATTAATTACAGGATAATTAAATTATATTTTAATTTTAAAAATTAGTAGTTACAATTTTTTAACTTAAAATTAAGACACCCTACAGATGCAGACATGAGTATAGTTGCAGAAACCAATACTCTAACAGACACAGTGACTATAAAAAAAACTGGGAAAACAGATGTCACGAATTCACAATAAATGAAAATGTTAATTTTTTATGACAGAACAAAGAAAAAAAACTGTTTGTTGGGTTAAAAAAAGTTTAAAGATAAAGTGAAAATATTGAGATATTTTCAGCATTATATAGGAAGTTCACTTTGAACAGTCAAAAAAGAATTGGCAAAATTAGGCACTTGAAATCAGAATTCAATGTCCAATAAAAAGTGTTAAACAGCTTTTAAGAGGAGCTAGACTTGTATCTTTGTCCAGCTATAAAACAGCTTAATTTGTGCACAAAATAGAATTCATTTTTATATAAAGATATGAGAAAAGTATCATCTTAAATATGGAAATTTAGCCAGAAAGTCATAAGAAAAGCCCAAAATTAGATATTTTACACAAAGTAAAAGATTTTTGATTAAGTCAGTAACCATTGCCCATAAAATACAAGACCATAAAGTGCAAATACTTTTTTTAGCTTTAGAGGAGTTATATAACAGACTCTGCCCAGTTAATATTTTGGGCACATACTGTCTCAAGGGCTTCCCAACTTACAAAAAAGTTGGCAATTCACAGCCTAAAATTTTGTACTGATGGCATGGTTATTCTTAAGTCTTTTACAGCTGTCAAAGAAAATATTCGACTACATATTTAAAAATTAGTTTCTGACACAGCAGATACTACTCCAGTAATTTTAGATCAAAAATTCATATTTATTGGAATTTTAAACAAGAAATTTATGCTTTCCTCATTAATTCATTTCAATATGTCATACATATTGAAAATATTTGTGCTCACCTTTCTGAAACAGTCCCTTTGAAAGATCTCATGCATAGAAGTTACTGAAGTTGTTCAGTATATATATGCAAGTGGTAGGATTCATCACCAGTTTGTGGACCTACTGAAAGAAATAGAAGACAATAAATTTAATTATCTTGTGTTCTTTGCCAGTGTTCATTGTGGAAAATTTTACAAATATGTATTGTATTGTTAACTCCAATTCAAAATTTCCTTGAAACAAAGGATGCCTTTCAAATATCTAATAATCAAAAACAAAAATTTAGGAATGTGATTTATGTTTCCTCATTGATATCACACTGCATATGAATGAGCTAAATTTTCAGGTTTCAAGGAAAGAAACATCTTATTAAATCTAGCTAAATAGGTACAATAATCTACATTAACATCACAACTTTACATAATATAAGTCAGTAATACTTAGTTTTACACATTTTCCTAACATGAATCCTCATATAAAAGTTTTATCTATAATCAACACTATTGTATAAATTGGCCGCAAACACCACAAGATTTGAATGATGCTTTCTTGATGCTGATAAATGTAAATACTTTTCAACTTTAGCAATCTGCATTTGAATTGATTTTAATATTGAGTTGGCACAAAAGGCAGTTTACTAAACTTGAACAGTTACAGTTTTGAAAATTATATGTTTTTGCTTCAAAAGTTATATCGAATATTTTAAAACAGATAAACCAGTTTTGTTGACATTAATGTAAATATTAAAGGAGAATTATTTTTGTCACTTAACTGAAGTACTGAAGACCTTTAAGTTTGGATGGCACAATTTGGATATGTGGGTCTATATCCATTTTTCAAGCAGTAAATTTTGTGAAATCTAAGTAAGGGTCAAAATTTGGCACTTGCTTTGAAATGTGCTGTAAATATCAAATAGATATCAAATACTGAAGGATAAGTTAAAAATAAAAATAGGCTAGAGGTTTTCATGCTTAGTGAAATAAGTCAAGCGGAGAAAGACAACTATCATATGATCTCCCTGGTATGAGGAAGTGAAGATGCAACGGGGCGGGGTGGGGAGATTAATGGGGTAGGAGAAAAATAAATGAAACAAGATGAGATTGGGAGGGAGACAAACCATAAGTGACTCTCAATCTCACAAAACAAACTGAAGGTTGATGGGGGGAGGGGGGTTGAGGGAAGAGGGGTGGGGTTATGGACTTTGGGGAGGGTATGTGCTATGGTGAGTGCTGTGAAGTGTGTAAACCTGGTGATTCACATACCTGTACCCCGGGGGATAAAAATATATTATATGTTTATAAAAAATAAAAAATTATTTTAAATGGCTCATTAATTTTATACTAATTACACATAGAAATGATGTTTTGGGTATATTGCATTATGTAAAATATATAATTGAAATTAATTTCATCCATTCTTTTACTTAGTAAAATATATAATTAAAATTAATTTAATCCATTCTTTTACTTTGTAATATGCCTCTAGAAAGTTTAAAATAAGAGTTTTACATGTGGACAGCATTATATTTTTATTGGGCTGTGCTGACATAAACTATTTGAACAGCAAGAATGATCAACTTCACCTAATTAACACATATAAAACACTGCATTCACCTGCAGAATGCACAGATTTTCATTGTCACATGGAGCATTTGCTGAAATTGATCATACAGTGAGCCCTAAAGCTAGTCTCAGTAATTTTTAAAGAATTTAATTGCCAAAATTAAGTTATAAAGCTTATGGTATATTTGCTGTACATTTATAGTAGTGGAGGAAAAAACAAAACAACAACAAAAATACCCAATGCTAAAAAGAAAGAAAGAAAAACAAACAAGTAAGACAGAATAAATGCCCAATGCCAATATAACATTCAAGGAAACAAAAATATGCCCAGTGGACATGTATTATGTGATCATTAAAATGGAAAATATGAAGAACATAATACAAAGTTACATGTAAGAAACAAATGTTGCATAATAACAGAACTCAAAATAATAAATATATCCAAACATATGTAAAGAGTATGTATTTTTTAAATACTATACAAAAGAACCTTAGAGATATTTTAGATATTACTTTTAGTGAAATTGTTAAAGACTATATTTTAAACATTTTTTAAAAACATACATTTTATTAGCTTGGAAAAATGAGATCCTATCTAATGGTAGTCCTGAATCACAAAAACTGAAAGACCCTAGAGCATGATAAGCAGCTATAAATTGAATCTTCCAATTAGGCATTTTAAAAATACAACTTAATTTCTAATTCATACTGGTAGGACTTCTGAAGGTGATCATGCAGTATTAATCTACTAAAACCAGAATCTACTTACCACCAGAATATAATAATGGGCTTTGCTTGGTAATAAATGCATTAATAAAGTTAGCTATCATGGTTCATAAATAGATAAAATATATTTTCTTTAATTTCTGGGCCAATTGGTGGATAGTTGAATTTTCTTTTTTTTTTCTTTTTTAGTTCTTTTTTAGAAAATAAAATAGAAACTACTTTTAGAAAAAAAAATGAACCATTCAGGTTCATTTGGGTTCAATACATGCAGAAATAGGATAGGAAACAAGCCATTATAGAAACTGACACTTTCCTTTATATTTGCACGTTCAGTACTTGTTTCGCAAAGACCAAGAATGTGTGAATATTGTCCACCAGTTGGCTGATTTAGAAGAGCTGTGCTCTACAAAGTCACTAGTAGCCAAAACTTTTAATTGGACGCTAAAAAAATATCACTTGCAGTAATCAGAAAGTTCAATATTATAAGTAAAAAGGATAATAAGCAAGGAGCCATCAAAAAGCTATATTTATTTAAAGGGAAAAGATTAAATTGGCTTACTAGGGAGAGTAAAGTGAATTACAGTAAACTTCCCCAGAGACCAGGTTCCCATTAACGCATGGGAGGAGTCTTTGTAGCAAGAACCAAAGAACACTTTTCTTCTCTCCCTGTGACTTCAGGATGATGAAGATAGATTGCTCTATTTTCTAATTTTCCCTCCATCTGTCCTTGCTATAATATCGATAATTTTCTAGACTTATTTTCTTAACTTATATGTTTATTTTATTATCTTCTTTAGACTACCTCAAATCCTTTATGGAATAGTATGGTCAATTAATGAAGAAAAAATTCCCGATAAATAAGTTACAGAAATATTAAATTTGCCTATTTTCTCTACTGTCGAGATCCTGTAACATAACCTCTTAGTTCTGTTTCTCAATAAAGCATTCTTCACTTTGGGAGATGGAGAAGAGAAGTGAGTTGGGGGAAATTGGAGGGGAAGACAAACCATGAGAGACTGTGGACTCTGAGAAACAAAATGAGGGTTTTGGAGGGGGGGTGCCTGGTGGGGGGTATTATGGAGGGCATGTATTGCATGGAGCACTGGGTGTGGTGCATAAACAATGAATTTTGGAACAGAAAAAAATTAAATTTAATTAAATTTTTTAAAAGTTAAAAAAAAAAGCATTCTTCATTTTCTCTCTTCTTAACTTATAACTTGTATTACAAATTTACAAATACAGTAATCTTCACCACAATGGCTGGTGCCTCCTCTTGGATTCATTCATTCCATTTTTATCCACAAAGTTAAGCTGCTTAGTTTAAAGGTAGGATGCCATGGTTCTCTGTATGGGGAGTGTGCACAGCACTATGACCTACTGGCCCTAAGTGTCCCTTCATCTTCACCCCTCTTGGGGTCTAAACATTAGGTGAAGAAGCAAGAGTCAGACTGGGGTTCATTGAATAGACAGTCATCACAGGTAGACTTACTGAATAAGGTAGACTTATGTAGAAGAGGTGGCAAAGAATGGAATGAAGATAAACTCCTCAGCACATTACAAGATAAACAGAACCAGATCTCCAGTGAAATAGTGAAGAAAAAAAAAATCAAAGCAGAGGCAGGAACCATTGCTATTGACTTTGACTCAGAAGATAATTCCTGGAGATCGATATTCCAATAAAGAATGTGGGAATGTCCTATACCTGTCCTGAACACTTTTTGTATATTTTTAATTTGCATGGTATCATTAAGAAGGTGATAAATAGTAATACAGTTGCTATTTCTGAAACGACCTGATCAGTTGCTGTCTGGCATAATAGAAAGATCTACAGCAGCAACTCAGAATACCTCTCTGTTAGTGTCATGTACCCAGATCTGTTCATTGCTCTCGGCTCCTCAGCCAAGACCTTGTAGGCTTTCTTTCTCAGTGATTCCAGGCAGAGTATAGAAGGAAGAACATCTTTTTACAGTGTGTTATGCCTTTCTTTATGCCCTCAAAACTGACTAAAAAAACCTATCTTGTGACCTCTCTTCAACAGTCTTTGTGAGTCTACCTTTAGTACACTAATCCTGCACTCCTCAATCAGTCCATACCTGGGCTATTTTATCATAGGGTCAGTAATCTCATCCCTACCTTCTTGGATTTCCATAAAAATTGCTACAAATATAAATAAGTCAACATGGACTATTATCTGAAGAAAGCCAAGCAGCTAAAAGTATTGACAACTACAAGATTCCCCAACCCATGCTCATTCATTGAAAGGCACAAACCCTTCTCTTAAATCTTTGGTGATCATTGTGATGGTTAGTAACCTGGCTAAAAAAACTGTCCTTTGGAAGGAGAGCAGAAGTTGCTTTTTGGTGCTTCAGATATATAGATACTGAATACTCGCTAGATTTTTTCCAAAGTGATATCTTCATATCGTTTATGATGACAAGATTCATATTAGCAACGACAACTTAATGCAAAGAGACATAATTATGACAAATCATAGACACACAGAGTCAGATATAAAACTTAATAACTTCATCTGATCCAGAATCTTAAAGATTATTTTCCATGTGTTTTCTCTGAAACGTACCTACTAAAGCCATGGTCAACTATTAATTTTTGTCTTTAATACTTTAAAGTAATAAGAATGGGTCAGTTGACCTTATAAGACCCAGTACAGTTTTTTAAAATGGTATAGCTTACATACTTACAGGGACTTAAACTTCACAGAAGTAGCTAATGGAATGAAAATTATTTCTAAAACATACTCTTGTTCCTAACACAGGAATCCCACTGAAATCTGCTTTCCTATAATTAATATATTCTTACTGGAAATTTAAATGTATAAAAACCTTGAAAGATACATGATTTCTAATGATACACAGGCCAAAATATATACCGAGTCTGTCGGCCACCCACAGTGTCACTGAATCCCTACTACAGAGAAGTGCTGTGCCTAGACATGCTCTCAAAATTGTTTCTTGGCTAGACCAATATTACTAACATGAAAATAGGCTACTTTTATAGCAGTAATGATATTGTAGAATTAGCACTAACTTGCTGTGCCTTTGGGCGTTGATATCATCAGGGTTTTTTTCTTTTTGCCTTTATTGAGATATAAATTGATATATAATATTGTATGAGTTTAAGGCACACAACATGACGGCTTGGTGCACACATCATTAGTTTCTTAATTGAAGATAATAAGCAAAAACAAATAAACAACCAAAAATGGTAATGAATGAAGAAGTCAGACTACCTTCCAACCATTTGACTTATGAGCTGTTTCGTGACCTCACTAAATCTCAGATTCCTTATTAAAGACCCAATAAATACATTCCCTTCCACTTTATTTCTTCATCCATGCAAAAATCCTGATGAAAATTTTTCTGAGCTAGCTGGACATGAAGAACGGTATATTGGCTAGCAGTTCTGTAAACTACGTGTTAGAATAGAAAGACAAATCATGTTTTATCTTTTGTGGTAGACTGAGTTATAGCTTCCAAAGATGCCTGTGTCCTAATCCCAAGAACCTGTGAATACGTTACCTTACATGGCAAAAGAGACTTTGCAGATGTCGTCATGAAGTTAAGTATCTTGAGATGGGAAGAGTGTCCTGGATTATTCAGGTAGAACCAATGTAATTCAAATTTTCTTAGAAGAGGGAGGCAGGAGGATCTGAGAGAGAGAAGGCTGGCTGGTAGAAGGAGACCAAATGGAAAGATTTGAAGATGCTGCATTCCGAGCCCTGAAGATGGAGGAAGGGGATGCCAAGCAAGGACTTCAGGCAGCTGTAGGCGGTGGAAAGAGGAAGTAAACAATTTTTCCCTAGAACATCCAGAAGGAACGCAGCCATGCTAACCTTGATTTTAGGACTTCTGACTTGCAAACTATAAATAACACAATTGTTTACTCTAAGCCACTAAATTTGTGGTAATTTGTTACAATACAAGTTTCAGCACTAATTCTGCTCAGCCAGAGGTCAGCCTGAGATTCCCTCTCTCTCTGCCCCACCCCTGCTCTCTTTCTCTCTCTCAAATAAATAAATAAAATCTTCTAAAAATATGAATAAATAAATAAAACATAGTTAAAGTAATGTTAATGACAGAAAAATAATTATGGAATACTAAGAAAAATAATAACAATACACAATTTGTATGAAGAGTATATCCTCACAGAATCTTTAAGAAAACATCTGAATAGGAACAAAATGACAATCAATAGAAAATCCAATAAGATGTAGAAAATGGTTATCCTCTAGATGACTAATTTTTATTTTTTTAAAAAATTGTAGATTTTCCAAATTTTCTAAAATAAACATGTATTACCCTTACAATTAGTAAAAATAGGCTATTAGTAAAAAAAAAAAAAAAAAAAGTGACACTGGGACGCCTGGGTGGCTCAGTGGGTTAAAGCCTCTGCCTTCAGCTCGGGTCATGATCCCAGGTTCTGGGATCGAGCCCAGCATCGGGCTCTCTGCTCAGCAGGGAGCCTGCTTCTTCCCTCCCTCTCTGCCTGCCTCTGCCTATTTGTGATCTCTGTCTGTCAAATAAATAAATAAAATCTTTAAAAAAAAAAAAAAGTGACACTATGTTGTTAACCCATGCCATAATTCAGTATGGAAACAGGCGACTAATGAGAAAGGGACCCCTGACATAGAACAAAAACAGCCAATCTGAAAAAAATCAAAGGGGTTCACCCCAGTGATAAAAACTGGTCACCCACATCCATCTGGAAGAGGGTTACACACATGCCTGACACCCCAGCCCTAGCAGCTGCCATCTGATAAATGTGCTTCTGGATTGCCTAGCTTCTGATAGCCAATAGGGCTTGCATTCATGTAACAAAGAAGCAGTTCTTACTCCATGCACGTGCAAGCACTTGCAGGAGCCATGCCCCTAGGGCTCAGCAGAGAAGCAGCAGGCAAAAACACCAATCTCTGCCTCTTTCTCTGAATGGGGTTTGATTGCATACTTTCCAAGCTGTTGCCTGAGGGTCCAACTTCTAATTAGCACACATTGAGGGTTTGGCTTTGATCCCCTAGAGCCCACAGGAGCCAATGGGCACTTCCACCACCTGCTTCCTCCTGCTTACTCCAACAATAAAACCGAGTTGTTTGTATCTCCCTAGAAGGAACTTATTTACACATCTATCACCCCACCTTTTACAACTGTTGCCCAAGATACAGAGCCCCAAATTACATAGCTGTAATACTTAATGGGGTTTCCATTTGAGTCCCATAGGACTGTTGCAAACAAAGAAGCAGTTTTTAAATAGGAGAAGGAGAACCCCCGTAGCTATTCACACCTGGCCCCAGCACAGAAGCAGCAAGCATAAGCATGCATCTCCTAGTTACTTTCTGGAAGGACCTTAACTACATACTTTCCCAGCTGCTGCCTGAGGGTCTGGCATCTAATCAGCCTGCACCTAGGTGCTGACTGTGATCCTTGACAGGTCTTGACATACTCCTAAATATGGGGAGCCACTATGAACAAAGAATGTGGTTTAGGCAGTCACAAGTTTGAGAGACAACCAGGAGCTCAGTCAGGGCTGCTTGACAACGTTCATCTCCTACATGAGACCAGTCTGTCATACTGAGACACGTAGCTGTTTAGTCCAACGTACAGAAACCAACACAGTGAGTGAAGAAACTAAAGAAACAGGAGGATATGTTCCAAACAAAAGAGCAAGATAAATCTCCAGAAACAAATCTTTAATGAAATAGAGATAAATTATTCCCAGTAGAGAATTGAAACTCATGGCCATAAAGATGCTCCCTGAGGTCTGGAAAACCACACATGAACAAAGTGATAATTACAACAAAGAGAAAATATTTAAAAACGCCAAACAGAAATCATAGAGCTGACAAATACAATAACTGAACTGAAAAATCCAGTAGAAGGGCTCAATAGCAAACTAGATGAAGTGGAAGAAAGTTCCAGTAAACTCAAAAACAGTGCAGTGGAATTCATCCTCTCAAGGGAGGAGAAGAAAAAAAATGAAAAAAAAAAAAAAAAGGACTTACAGTATACCTCAAGAGGACCAATATACGCAGATGTCCCAGAAAGAGAAGAGAGAGAAAAGGGGGCAGAAACCTGATTCAAACACAACACCTGAAACTTCCTTCACCGGATGAAATAAACAGACATCCAGATCCAGGAAGCACAAAGAGTACCCAATAAGATGAATCTAAAGATACTCATAACAGACACATTATAATTAAATTTAATTATAATTTAATAATAATAATTAATTATATTTAATTATTCTATATCAAGAATTATATATAAATTATATTTGACTGTAATTCAATTTAATTATTTTCAACGTTAAAGACTAATGAGATTTTTTAAAGCAACAAGAGGAAAACAACTTGTTATGCACTGGGGAACCCCATGAGATTATTAGCAGACTTTTCATTAGAAACTTGGCAGGTCAGAAGAAAATGACATGATATATTCAAAATACTAAAAGAAAAAAAATGTGCCTATCAAGAACAGTCTATCTGGCAAAGTTGTCATTCAGAATTAAAGGAGAGATAAAGACTTTTCCAGAAAAACAAAAACTGAAGGAATTCATCACCACTATACCAGCCTTCCAAGAAAGGAAAAGGGACTTCTTTAAGCTTAAACAAAAGAATGCTATGATATGAAAACATAAGAAAGTCTAAAAATTACCCATAGAGATAACTATATTGTTATATTCAGAATACTTCAATATTGTAAAGGTGTTAGGATATACATATACTTTAGCATTTAAGTTAAATACAAAAGTACTAAAACTAACTGTAACTACAATAACTTGTTAATGGCAATACGATAAAAAAAGATGTAGATTGTGACATCAAAAATATAAAATGTGAGTGGCAGGGTACCTGAGTGTCTCAGTCAGTTAAGTGTCCAACTCTTGATTTCAGCTCAAGTCATGATCTCAGGGTCACAAAATTGAGCCCTGCTTCAGGTTCTGTGCTCAGTGTGGAGTCTACTTGACCCTCTCCATCTACTCCTCCCCCCACTCACTCTCTCTCTTTTATTTATATATATATATAAATAAAAAAAAATAAAATGTGAGAGCACTGGGTTGCTCAGCCAGGTTAAGCATCCAACTCTTGATTTCAGCTCAGGTCATGAGATCAAGCCCCACATCAGACTCTGTGTTGAGCATGGAGCCTCTTTAGCGTTTTCTCTCTCTTCCTGTCCTTCTGCCCCTCCATCCCCGTCTCTCTCCCCCACTAATATATATATACATATATATATATACATACATATATGTATCATAAATATTATATATATACCATAAATATCATATATATAAACATGGAAAATATATATATAAAATTTGGGAGTGGAGAGTATAAAAATATAGAGCTTTTTTGTATGTGAAGTTAAGTTGTTTCCAGCTTAAAATAGACTGTTTTAATTCTCAAGTGTTTTATGTAGTCTTCATGGTAAGCCCAAAACAAAATCCTATTAAAAACACACAAAAGATAATATGTAAATAAATAATAAACGAATAAATAAATTGCCAAAAGATAAAGAGAAAAGAATCTAAACATACGACTACAGAAGATCATCAAATCACAAAAGAAAACAACAGGAGAGGAACAAAAGAATTATGAAACAACTAACAAAATGGCAGTTGGGAGCTGATACATATGAAAAATTACTTTAGATGTCAGTGGATTAAATTCTCCAATCAAAACACTTAAAGTGGATGCTTGGGTGGCTCAGTCATTAAGGGGCCGCCTTCAGCTCAGGTCATGATCCCACAGTCCTGGGATCAAGACCCACACTGGGGTCCTTGCTCGGCGGGAAGTCTGCTTCTCCCTCTCCTGTGCCCCCCTACTTGTGCTCCTTCTCCTTGTGTCTCTCTCTGTCAAATAAATAAACAAAAATCTTAAAAAAAAAAAAAACTTAAAGTGACTGAAATGATTGAAAAAAAAAAAAGACCCAAGTGTGTGCCATAAAAAATTTGCTTCAGTTTTAGAGATACACATAGGCTTGAAGAGAATGGATGGGAAAAGATATTTATTGCAAATGGAAACCAAAACAAACCAGGGGTAGCTATACTTCTACCAGACAAAATAGACTTTAAGCCAAAAACTATAGCAGGAGACAAAGGAGTTCATTATATAATGATCAATGGTCAATTCCTCAAGAGGATATACTAATTGTAAATATTTACGCACCCAACATTGGAGCACCTAACTATATAAAGAAAACATTCATGAACAGATCTGACAGGAGAAATGGCAATAAAATAATCATAGGGGATTTTGGTGCCCCACTTTCAACAATGAATGGATCATCCAGATAGAAAACCAACAGGAAAATATTGGGCTTAAACCATGTACTAGACCACGTGAACCTAACAGACATATATAGAACATTCTGTTCACTAACAGCAGGAACACAGGTTCTTCTCAAGCACATGTGGAACACAGTCCAGGATACACCATATGTTAAACCACAAAACAAGTCTCGATGAATTTAAAAAGACTGAAATCATATGAAGTATCTTTTCCAACCACAATGGTATGAAATAAGAAAACAATTACAAGACGAAAACTGGAATTTTCATAAATATGTGGAGCTTAAACACCGTGCTCCTGAACAACCATGTGGTCAAAGAAGAAATCGAAAGGGAAACCAAAAAATACCTTGAGGCAAATGAAAATAGAAACAGAACATATCAAAACTTATGGGATGCAGCAAAAGCAGTTCTAAGAGGGAAGCTGATAGTTATAAACACAGAAAGAAAGAAACAAGAAAGATCTCAAATAAACAATGTAACTTTACAGATAAAATAAAATGAAATAAAAGGATTCAAGAAACAATCTGCACATTAAGAATTAAAAAATGCCTTTTTAATCAAAATATGTTTACAATATAGTGACACCTAATTAGGGGAAATGATATCTTTCACAGACATAACTTTTCTGGATAATTGAAACCATTCAATTTATATTCTTCCTATTTCAGAAATCTTAATACTTTTATGGTGGAAATATTTGGATTGTGTATTATATATTTCTGCCCATCACTAGATTGTGAGTAAATATACATGATTGGTAGGATCATTTGGTATCGGTCACATCATTTGAGTTTTTGTATTTCTGATTCCTTTCCTATAAACTGTAAATAAAATTTTATGCTCTGGCTACCATACAAGATTTTTATGAGGGTCAAATGAGATGATATATTTTAAAGCATCTTCAGGGACACCTGGGTGGCTCAGTCGGTTAAGCATCTTCTGTCAACTCAGTCCATGATCCCAGAGTCCTGGGATCAAGTCCCATTTCGGGCTTCCTACTCAGTGGAGAGTCTGCTTCTTCCTTTCCCTCTGCTGTTCCCCTCTTTGAGCTCTCTCTCTGTCAAATAAATAAATAAAATCTTTAAAAATAATTAAATATATATGTATATACATATACATACAAATAAATAAAGGATCCTCAAAACTGGAAAGTACTATGTAGAAAGAGGAATGTTAACTATTACATTCTAGGTGTTTCGGGGCTGTTGTAAGTATCAATATTTTGTGGATACTAGAATAAACGATGTCTTATGAATTGTCTAACTACTGAGCACTACTTGTTTGTCACTTCATAGGTCAATATGCCATGGTTTGGTGAGTTCTGGAGACTGCTTTAGAATCTACGTAGTGGTTATTAGATAAAAAAGATCAAAATTAGTGTCAGCAAAAAATAGCAAGTCAGATTTACTCATTTCATCAGGAATTACTAACAGCCATTGGGCAGTAGGGAATGGTTCCTGCCGAGAGGGTAGGAGATGAGCAGCAGGTAGGAGCTGAACATAGAGGATTAAAGTGTATATGTGTATGTATCTATGCTTGTGTGTGTGTGTACACATACACTATTTTTATTTATTCTCAATATTCCTAATTATCTTTAAAAGGTAGCAATTCTTTCTCCTTTTAAAGAACAGGTGCTCTATTTTTTATATAATTAAAACTTTGGTCACAAATTTAGAATAGCCTACCTTGTAGTCTCATGTCAGAGAAAAATATAGGCTCTGATTTAGGTCCTGTGAGACTTCTTTTCTTCTCTTTCCCACCCAAATTCAATTCCCCAGTACTTGTGTGTTTTTCTATACAGATAGACTCAGTTCTAAGAAGAGAAGCTATGAGAAACATGAAACAATCACGGACTCCTTGGGAATATTTTATTTGCACTTTCTGAGTCATTTTGATTCACACAGGTAAGAGTCAGGGTTTAAATTAGGCAATTTCTGGCTGGGCAAGTTATCCTGTGCCTAAAATGGAACCTGGAAAAGGGAGGTGTGACAATCGTGTAAAATGAGTCATCAGCAGCCACAATTAGACTTTCTCAATCGCCTGCCAGGTGCTTGACAAGCCTGGGCTCCACGCTGCCCAGCCCCTGTTAAAGGCTCCCTTGACTTCTGGTAATCTTCCTCAGTTACTGAAAACTATTGATCCTGTTTCCACAAATCTCAATGTTAATCGGCTTGTCCTCAAGCATCCCCATGGACACCACAGACCAACTCGACCTGCTAAATAAGCAGAGTTGATTCCTATTAATATTTTCTCTCTTTTAAGTTAAGGGGTTAGACACCACTGACTGAGGCAACCTTTAATTTGTTCTAAAATAGGACACACATTTCCAGATGACCCATTCCTATGAGTCCCTCTCTTTGACAGTGATTCAGCAGTATAATTGGGATCAAGAAAGATGGTACAAGGCAAGACCTAGATTGGAAGAAAAAAAAATAATCACAGGAGACACAAAATAGACTGTATGGCCTTTAAAATCAATGACTTTAAATCCCTGATCTATCCCTTTTTTAGCTATTTGGGGTTGTCTCTAAAAATGGAAATTCAAAATAAAATACAGATATTCTATTCTCAATATATTAATCTTAAGAATGAGGGAACTTCCATTATGGCACATGACCATTCTTGGCTGCAGTGTATATATAGAACCTGTGTAATAATGATAAACTCAAAAATCCAAAACACCTGCAGGAAAACAATATAAAGAAACAAATCAATCTCTGTGTTTTAGTTTTGTTTCGGCTTTTGATTTGCTGATGTTTTATGAAAGTCAAACTCTAAGTAAATAATAGAAGAGACCTTTCAACAATATCCGTGGTAGCCTACGTCCCTCAGGACAGCACTGACTTTATATACAATACTTTTCACTGTTTTCTAACAGAGTTGGCTTCAAGGGTAGACAGTATCACTCCTTTGTTTCATGTCCTGTAGCACCCTGAACAGTGCTGGGCATGCAGTGGACACTCAGTCTCAGTCGATGAGAAGGAACTCAGGGTTCTCTTGTTCTCAGTGCCTCAGAATGCTCCCAATGACAATAACATAAACCTCATCCCTTTTGCAGATACCATCAGTTAGATTGGGCTTCCCTTTGAGGAAACTTTACTCTGTTTCCTGATCTGTTGCTATTCAAACTTCATACTTTGTTTTTGTGGAAACAAGATGATGCCTTCAACTCTTATTACTATGTGTAGAAAGAGCTGCCCTTGACATCACACCTGCTTCTCCAGGAATCTTCCAGGTTATCAGTAAGGAGGCAGATGGAACAGACAGCCTTGGGGCGATGCCCAACACCAGTGAGGTAAGGGACAACTGACATGCTTGATCTGAAAACGTGCCTCCCTTCTATCTACCTATCCCCATCATCAGGGACTTAAAAAAAAAAAAAAAAGAGCAGTTCCAGAAACCCACGATCTCCAATCTCTATAGTCAAAATCTCACCCCCCAATTCCTCCCTTGGGTCCACACTAATCATTTTATCTCTGTTTATGAGAATTACCTCAAAAACCCCAAACCCCAAGGCTCTGCATACCACCAGTTCTGTCCATCTTTTCCTCTCTTCCTGCCAAGATCTTTCCACTGCACTGCCTAGACTCAGGACAAATCATAGAAAACAGATCCTCTCTATTGTCATCCTCTTCTACCAATGTATCCTCACCTTTCTGTTCCAACAGAAACCTGGTCCTCAGGGGGACCCCGTGCTCCCTACAGAAAACTTTAGTATTGGCTGCTTCTCCCAGACCTGGAAGGGAATAAGTGTTCTCCTTGCCCACCACCCCGCAACCTCCATAGGTGCTTTCTGGCAGTTCTCTTCACTTCTATTCTGAATCTCACTGTTGAAGTCACCGGCTAACGCCACATCATCCCTCCTCATTTCCCAATTGTTGGTTCAACTGTCACTCACTCTGATGCTACTTTGGTCCTATCCTTAGTAATTTCAATCCACATGTAGTAGAGACTTCCTTCCCCTAGACCACTCCCATGCCAGAGCCTAAGACTTCAGCATCACCATCATTTATGGAGCTGTACACCCACCATAACCTTAGGTGCGTACATCTCCTTCTCTGTCCCCTTATGCTTTGTGCCAACTACCCTTCCACCCTGCTGAGTGCTATGACTCATTGATTCTTAAGTCTCTTTACTGTTCCTCATCTTCTTGTGGTTTCACTTCCTTCCCTTCAATGGTCAGTGGTTGGCCTAAAAGCTCTGGTCCCTTTTCCTTCTCTTACTTGCTCCCACATGCTTGGCAAGCCACATATTTGATGAAACCCAACTTGCTGCTTTCTCGGCCCTCAACCTCTTTAAATATATTACTACAAAAAGCAAGTGCTTTTTTATGCTGCCTAGCAATCAAAAGATACCCTAGCAATCAAAAGATGCACACATTCTGCCCGTCCAAACTCCCATACCTTCTTCCCTATCCTCCTTCTCACCCAAAGACCTTTCTTCCTATTTCTCTGAAAATTTTGAAGCAACCAGAAAAGAACTTCCATAAGATCCTATTATCACCACTGCCCACCCAACAGCTTTGATAGTTAGTGATTCTGGCTTTCTATTTACTACTAGATCTGCTGTTATCTAAAGTCAGCCCCGATCCCTGGGTACTAGATCACACCTATGAAAAGTGTTATTTTTGCTACTCATATTAATATTTTCCAAGTGCAAAAAGCTTCTAAAAGAACTTGAAGAAGACATTACATAACAATTTCCAGGAGATTTTACTATTATTCTTCATATAGACAAAAGATCAAAGAAAAGAAACACTTACGTAAGCATTGCAACTGACCATGGGCAGCTGTGAAGTAATGGAAAGAATCTTCGTTTGGGGCTTCAATGCTAAAATCGAATGACCTTGGGAACTCTTCCAGAGTCATAACAACTTGAGCTGAATCATTGCCACTGATTTGGGAAAATTGTTAAATAGCAAAAGTTTTCAGTTTCCTGTACACAACTGCACTGCCTTATATATTTTATTGAAGGTTAGATGCTTTGAATCCCATAAAATGTACCTGCTATGTATCCCTTTCATGTTTGCCTTTTTTTCCCTATTTGGATCTGTTAATTTTTTAAACTAATTTTTTTTTAAAGATTTTATTTATTTATTTGACAGACAGAGATCACAAGTAGGCAGAGAGGCAGGCAGAGAGAGAATAGGCCCTGCAGAGCAGACAGCCCAACAGGGGGCTCAATTCTAGGACCCCACGATCATGACCTGAGCCGAAGGCAGAGGCTTTAACCCACTGAGCCACTCAGTTGCCCCTGTTAATTTTTTAATAAGTAAAACATTTATGTGGTTTAAATGTTTAAAAAATTATAATACCACTTCCATGCTGCAGGAGGCAAAAGAATGCTCACCCCCATGTCCTTCACACACACCAAAAGAGGTCCACTTCTTAATCCCTAGAAATTGTGAAGATGAGCCTGACATGGAAAAGGGGACTTTACAGACATGGTTAAGGATTTTGAGATGGGGAGATTATCCTGCAGTGTTTGGGCAGACCCAGTGTAAGCACAAGGATTCTTACAAGTAAAATAAAGGGAGTCAGAAGAGTGAAACAGAGGGAGCTCTGACTACGAAAGGGGAGGTCAAAGTGACTCCAGGGACAAGGACTCAAGCCATGCTTGCTGGCTCTGAAGACAAAAGGGTATCTAGCGTGTGGGCAGTTTTAAGAAGCTGGAAGGAGCAAGGAAGCGTATTCTGCCCTGCAGCCTCCAGAAAGGAACACAGCCCTGCTGACAGCTTGATTTTGGCTCAGGGAAGCCCATTTAAGGACCCTGAACTCCAGCACTGTAATATAATGAATGTATGTTGCTTTAGATGATTAAATGTGTGGCAATTTGTAATAGCAGTTATAGAAAATTAATACTCAGGCCTGTTAAGTCAAACCCATTACTTGCTCCCACCCCACTTACCAGTAACCATATTTCCTATTTTCATTTTTATAGTTCCTGTGGGTAAATTTTTTAATAAACAAATATATATGTGTTTAGGGACCCCAAGATTCCTTATCTGTGAATTGTCTTTTTAGATCTTTATCTCACATCTTTATTTTTTTCCTCTTCAATTTAAAAAAATTCTTTACATATAAGGGAAGTTAGCCTTGAACAGTTATCTTTTATTACTTCAGTGAAGTGCAATTTCTTTAATAAATCATGTTTTTTTAATCTATCTTCATCTGACTCTGATGCTTTCGTGTTTTATTAGAGACTTTTGTTCTATCGATTCCTTTTTCCCCTTCACCTCGAGGCCTCAAGCAACTCATCTCTCTGCTGTTTCTCTGTTTCTGCCCAACTAGGGTCTTTCTGAGATTGCTGCTCCTGCTCACCTTCCAGACTCTTCCTTTTGACTCACTCACTCCCCATTATCCAGTTCTCTGCTCCCTGGGCTTCAGTAGGTCCCCCTCCCTTTGGGGTCAAATCCTAGTTGACATGATCTGTGCTCTTCTGCCACTGAGACCCTCTGTCCTCTGGTCTCTTCTGTGCAAACCCCTCTTAACCACCCCTTCTAATGCAGGCTCTCAAAGCAGCTTTGCTAGTCTTGAATGACTATTTCCCTAGCGGGACATGCACTGAAGGTCTGTATTATTATCTCTAATTATGTTATAAATGTGGGATATGTGTGATTTCATTTGGCCTCCCTCTCCATCTGTATGATTTGGCAGGGCAGAGGGGGATGTGTGAAAATATTCATATTTACAATAACACTAACAAGATCTCGGTATGTATATATCTGTGTATATGTATTAAGCTCTAAATAAGTATTAGCAGTTATCATTAATTGTGTTTTAAAAAAAGGGTACATGGTTGGGGGTGCCTGGGTGGCTCAGTGGGTTAAAAAAAGGGTACATGGAAATCTGAAGGATAAGTATTGGGAAAACTGGATTGCTATGGGCAAAGACAAATAAAATTGGATTTCCACCTAACATATCTTTCAGGAGTAGGCTACAGGGGTTAAGTATCTACCTTTGGCTCAGGTCATGATCTCGGGGTCTTGGGATTGAGTCTGGTTCTTCCTCTCCCTCTGTCTCTTCCTCCTGCTTGTTTTCTGTCTCTTAAATAAATAAAGTCTATGTAAAAAAAAAAAAAAAAAGTGCCCAATAGATCAGAGCTTCTCAACCTTGCCACTATTGACACTTGGGGACAGATAATTTTCTGTTTTAGGGGCTACCCTATGCCTCTAGATGCCAGCAGCACCCCTATTCACCCAACTCATGGCAATCAAAATGTCTCCAGGACTTTGCCAAATGTCTCCCAAGAGACAAAACCACCCCCATTTAAGAGTCACTTCTGCAGATCAAATAAATACCTGAATGGAAAAGAACATTATTGTGACCTAGGGATACAAAAAAAAAAAAAATTTTTTTAAACGAAACTTCAAAAACACAAACATAAAGCAAAACATTGATCAATTTCATAACCTCAACTCAGGTTACTTTGTTGACAATTAGACTATAAGGAGTAGGCCGAATGAGAAGGACCTCTGTAGGCAGTTCTTAAACTAACTAAGGTATCCAAGCTCACACAGCAGGCAAATGGTGGCAAGAGGACTCAGTGGTGGAACTAGGTGTGTTGTCTTCATGCATGTGTTCTCTACCACCCCTTGCTACTGGTTTCTGGAAAGTTAACAGAAGAAAAGTTATAGGCTGATGAAAAGCCCAAGAGAATTAAGTTAGCTCAAATCCTGAAAGGTTTCCTTATTATAGGTTATGTCATGCAGTTCAGCCTCTAGACTCAGAGGTATTATAAAAGTTATAAATAATTTGAAAAATTATGATGGAAACATGTGAGAATAATGTGACCATGTATTTATACCAGCAGGAAGTGACCCATGGTTGATGGGAAAATTGGACTTTTTCAAAATCAGGTTGGAGGATAAGAGGCTTAAAGCTATGTTTTTGTAGTTAAATCATGTAAAAATAGCAAAAGGAAGGCAGCTCTTGGGACCCTCTGAATAGGGCCCACTCTCTGCTCTGAGATATAGAGCCTGTTCAAATACCACAGCAATCCATATGCCTCTCCAGCATCCAGGGATCTGCATAATCCTCAGCCGAAGACCTAGATGGCCCATGGGAAGATGGGTTTGTCAGCCTCTATCCACTACACATGCTCCACTACCCTCCACTCTTTTTGTTGGAGTAAAAAACACGTATCATAAAATTTACCATCTTAACCATTTTTAAACGTACAGTTTAGTAAGGTGAAGCATATTTCCATTGTTGCAAAACAGAGCTACAGAATTTTTCATTTTGCAAAACTGAAACTCAACAATTTCCTTTTTCCTTTCGCCATTGCCCCTAACAGGGGCTTTCAATTCTTTAGGCTATATACCGAGAAACCGAGAAGTAGGATCACTAGATCACATGGTAATTCTCTTTATAATTTTTTGAGAAAACTCCACACTGTTTCTCATAGCAATTACATGATTTTACAATCCTACCACCAGTCCACAAGGCTCCAACGTCTCCACATTCCCCTTAGCACTAATTTTTCTGTGTGTGTGGATTTGTTTTTGTTTTTGTTTTTGTTTTTTAATTGTAGCCATCCTAACAGGTATGAGATACCTTGTACTTTTCAACAAAAGTACATGTATTTACTTTTCATGTATGCTAAGATGGGTCCAGATTTTCCCTATAGGAGAGGTTTAGGGGTGCTTTCTGGTTGAAACAATGCTGTTTCATTACATGTGAGATTAAGAAAGTGTTAGTTGTCTCTAAGTAATATGGGGAGAGTCTTGAGGTCTGATAGATTTCATAGAGTAAGTTTTAGGTGAAGAAAAATTCCCCCTCAGGTGCCACCTGTTGATTCTACCACTGGCTAATTCTTCCTAGGCTGGTCTCACAGGCCACCCGTTTTCTGTCACATGTCCTTCCAATAAAATGCTATATTTGTCAATGTTTACCAGTTGAGCTCCTTTTTTCCACTGTATTGTTTGGCAATCCAAATGAATAATTTTAACCTTTTTAAAATAATTTGACCACAAACCATAAGCCTAATGCCCTGCTTGGGACACAGCACTTCTACTCTTTAAAGGGAATAGCTGTAAGCTGTTACCATTTTGAGACATTATCTGCAAGATTTCAGCCACCAGGTGGCACCTAAGTGTTTAATTTATTAAAATGTCTGTTCTGTTGGTTTGCCAAGTTTTAAATTCATTTACTAGTCATATAGAGTATTATTTAGGCATTGTTATGACTGGAGAGTTACAACTACTATATTAGTTTCCTATTATTGCTGAACCAACTTACTACAAGTTTATTGGCTTAAAACAATACAATGCCTTATCTGCAGGTGAGAAGTCAAAAATGGATCTCACTCAGTTAAAATCAAGGTATCAGCAGGGCTATGTTCCTTCCGGAGGCTCTAATGGAGAATTCATTTCTTTGACTTTTCCAGCTTTTATCGGCTGCCCGCATTCCTTGGCTTACAGCCCCTTTCTCCACCTTCAAAGCTAGCAGTCGAATATCTTTAAATCTCGACTCTGAATTCCCCCTTCCACTTATAGGAACTGTGGTGATTCCATTGCCCCCCCCCCCCCCCGGATAATCCAAGATCATCTTCTTATCTCAGCTCACCTGATTAGCAAATTCAATGCCATCTGCAACCTTAATTCCCTCTGCTGGGTAACCTAACATAATCTCAGGAACAGAACATAAATATCTTTGCCATCATTCTGCTTATCATGCTCAAGTCATACAGCATGCTCAGCATATTTTCTGGAGTATTCAAAGGATCAGTAGATAAATGGAAAGATGGATGGACAAATGGATGGATGCTTGGATAAGACATGAACCAATGTTTTTTACACACACAACTTTAACTTCTTGACCTTTTCCTCATCCCATTTGGTCTTATAGACATGAATCACTGCCATGGAATCAAGCATCAAATTCTTAGCTTTCAGTTTGTTTTGTTTTGTTTTTTAAGATTTTATTTATTCATTTGACAAAGAGAGAGAGATCACAAGTAGGCAGGGCGGGGGTGGGGAGCAGGCTCCTGGCCAAGCAGATAGCCCGATGCTGGGCTTGATGCAGGGCTCAATCCCAGGACCCTGAGATCATGACATGAGCTGAAGGCAGAGGCTTAACCCTCTGAACCAACCAGGTGTCCCTTAGCTTTCAGTTTTAAAAACCTAGTCTGTTGATAAAATAGAAAGATTTAAAATGGTGCCTGAAGAACTTAATTTCTAATATCAAAATGGGTTTACTCTATCCACAGAATAAATGGGATTCTTCCAGCTGTGAGGGAGAGAAGAGATGGAGAAGCAGGAAGATCGTCTGCTCTCGTAGGCCCTGAGGTTAAATACTACATCGGCAGAGAGTGTAGAATCAATCAAATGATAAGTTTGGGGGTCCAAGAAAAAAAATACTTTGTCCACACTCCTACCTGAAATTTTGGAAGTTGAAGACTCACAAACATCCTCCCTATTGGCAGAGACTGTGGCGAGGACACAGCTTTGAGGAAGTCATAAGGGAGCAGTAAGGCAGCCTCACGACTTCAGAGATTCATGGGGTAATAACTAAGTCCTCTGCACACAAACTGAGAAAAGGGCATGGAAGTTAGAAGAGAGAGAAAAGGAAAAGGAAAGTGGGACAAGCCATATGGCCAAGGATCAGATATATTCACAGAAGTCTCAGCAGATGCCAACGTGGAGGAGGACTTCTGCCCAAGGACCAGATGGTACCCAGTAGAAGCCAATGTATGATACAGCATGCCCAAGGATTCAAGGTCTTCTTTTCATTAATGTATGAAGCTAATGGAAGTTTCTAGAATGTAAGTGCAATCTCAGGAAGAGAGGAGTGGGGATGGGATAAGGAGAAATATATCCTGAACTGACTGAAATTGACCTAGAGGGAATAGTTTACCTTAAATGGATATATATGTATATGATTTATATGAGATATAAAAGAAATACAAATTATATATAACATAAATAATATATTTTTGTTTAAGATGAGGCAAGTCTCAAAATGAACATTAAATTGTGATTTAAAAAAAATATTTCTGTATACTTGAGCACATGGGTTGAAACTATATGTCTACTAGATGTAAATATATACTAGACAAACAGGTAGGTAAATAGAACTATCTATATCTTAATTTTTTGGTATCATGATTTTTCAAAATTATACAATCACATCGGCATGCTAGGTGAAAAATGATACTGGAGGAAACTTGTACTCATTAGGAAACTTGAATTTTGATTTTCAGTCACTAGCCCCCTTTTTCTTTCTAGCATTTACCCTCTTCTTCACGGAAAGAAATGCTGCTGTTTAAGTACACTTTTTCCTTATTTCTACTGGTCAATCAATATCAGCCATGAAGCCAAGAAGTGACTTTAGAGAGTACATGTCTAATGCCTATGAACCTAAAAAATTGAAATAGTCAGCTTTTTTTTTTTTTTTAACAGAAAGAGAGTGTAAGAGTGTGGAAGCCAGAAGTGGGGGGCATAGGGAAGGGGGAGAGACAAAGGCAGAGAGAGTATTATGCAGGCTCCCTGTCCAGCACAGAGCCCAACAAGGGGCTCGATCTCACAACCCTGAGATCATGACCTGAGCCAAAATCAAGGGTTGTATGCTTAACCCACTAAGCCAGTCAGATGGACCGTATTCAGCCTTAAATGAGTCTTAGTCTTACATGGTTCCACAATTGCCCCCAGTAATACTTATCTGAGTATAAGAAGAAAAAAAACCCAGTCAGGGTTGTCATATGCAATAAGGCATCAGCACTGATACTCAGGTAAAGACAATCTCAAAGAGGGTATTTACTAAGATCAAGGAGAGCATAGCTCTCTGAAATGGGGGCTGGGTGCTACTTTGTAAAACCCCAGTAATTCTGACCTCTCCAGCCTAGGAAAAAAGTGATCATTAGATTTACCCAAAGTTAACCATTACTTGATTCTCAAGCCCCAGAAACATACGGGCCTTATACCAGTGTTCTCCAGGTATAATGGTGGTGTTGGCAAAACAGAATAATGCTTGGGGTAGCTTTTTAACAAATGTAGTCTGTTTTTCTCCCTCCCTGCCTTCTTCCCTCTCATACTTCTGAGGTGTTGTCTGTGTCTAAATAAATAAAACATAAACACAAAGCCGTGCTAACAAGTCTTCTGTGACCTATGCAGAATAGAATGAAAACCTTGCTAACAAATGAGTCATAGAGAACTCTCATACCGCTACACAGACCCAACCCTTAGCAAGAACAGGGGTCACCCACTCCAAGCTCTTGCTAACAGCCCAGTGTAGGCTACCTAGGGCCACTACCCAGCAAGACTCAGTATGAATATGGTGAAAACAACAGAAATGTATGAAATCAGCCAGAGAATAATGTATCCTCTGACACCCTAATTATGCTTCATTTATTCAGATAATGAAATGATATAAATACAATAAGACAAGTAAAAGAAATAAAAGATGTGAGTATTAAAGAAGGCGGGCTTCTTTATTTGCATGTAAGTAGATTGTATACACAGGAAAAAAATCTAAAGATAAGCTATTAGAATATACAAATAAATTCAGCAAGATCTGCGGGTATAAAAGCAACATACAAACATCAATTCTTTTCTTCCTGTATAACTGCAATAAATAATTAGAAATTAATATATTTTTTTAAATACCTGCACTGGGTATTATATAAG
The DNA here is from genome assembly GCF_022355385.1 of Mustela nigripes. Taxonomy (NCBI): domain Eukaryota; kingdom Metazoa; phylum Chordata; class Mammalia; order Carnivora; family Mustelidae; genus Mustela; species Mustela nigripes. The sequence goes on from NC_081561.1 coordinate 56,281,345, forward strand.
ACTGATGAATCACTGAACTCTACCTCTGAAACTAATAATATGCTCTATGTTAAAACTGAATTTAAATTTTAAAGAAAGAAAAACATTAAAATAAATTTTAAAAATTGTGGTGCCTGGGTGGCTCAGTGGGTTAAGCCTCTGCCTTCGATTCAGGTCTTCCTGCTCAGCGGGGAGCCTGTTTCCCTTCCTCTCTCTGCCTGCTTCTCTGCCTATTTGTAATCTCTCTGTCAGATAAATAAATAAAATCTTTTAAAAAAATAAATTAAAATATTTAAAAATACCAAAAATATGCAAAAAACACCAAGTACCTAAAAATAAATAAAACAAAAGAAATGCAAGATACCTATACAGAATACTATAAAACATTTAGAGAATTTAAAGAAGACCCATGGGCCAAAAGACTAACATGGAAGAATAAACTATGTTAATGAATTAGAAGACACAATCTTGCCAAACTATTAATTCTCTGCCAGGTTAATGTAACTCCAGCCAAAGTCGGTAGGTTGTTTCCCTGTGAACTGATAGGCTATACTTAGACTTTTCATCACACATGATGAAGATTACTAACTAATAACAGCAAAGTCAAACTGACCTGGGTTCTAAACCTAACTCTGCCCTTTCCTGCTTACATGATCCAGGCCAAGCTCCTTAACCCAGCTGAGCCTCACTTTCCACGTCTGTGGAATGAAGATAATAATATCCCCTTCATAGGATTCTGAGAATAAAATGGACTAATTTAGATAATATCTTTTGCAGAGTTATCTGCTACTAATATTTCCTTTTTAATTGTCCCTTTCCTTCAGTACATGATAAGCTCTTTGGAGACAGGGACTGGGTTTTGTTCACAATTATAAGCACAGTGTAGGTGGTCAATACAGGTTATAATAATAAATGTATTTGGAAATATTGAAATAGGAAATAGATGGCAGTTCGAGCAAATAGTGGGCAAGAAGGCATTCCTGTGAAAGGCAAGAGGGGTTTCTAAGTGAGTGGGCAGAGTGCGGTAGAGAACATCTGGAAGTAGACATTGACTGTGGTCAGGGAGGATCTAAAGGAAAAGATACAGTGTGGGATGAGGTGAAGACCCAGGCTTAGGTGGACCTAAAATCCAGGACGTTTATCAACACAAGGCACAGGGCTGGTATACTATGGAAAGTGGGTCCCAGGAGAAAGGCGGAAGCTTCCAGGTTCTATAACTGGGGAATATGGTCAAAAAAAAAAAAAAAGGTCATGTTTAATTACTGTTGAATCAGCTAGTTCCTCCCAAACAAGGCTTCTTTCCTCTTGATTAAGGACAAAATCAGTCCTAAAGCCTAAGGCAAGTCTGATCCTAAATTTTAAGATCAGGCAACCTGAACTAGGAGAAAATGCTGGAGTTCAAGTAAGTTCATTGCATATTGGAGACCCTTGCTATACACACTGATTAAAACATAAAATAATAGTTTTTTTTCTGTTTAAAAAAATCCTATTGGGGAGAACTTGTTATTTTTTAAGAACTTTTCTATTGAGTTCTGACGGATAGGTGATAGAAGGAAGAAGCAGCTCTTTCTTAAAGCAGTCTGAGACCTCAGTAGGTAAAACTAATGGGGAAGGAGAGGAAGCAAAGCTGGGCTGATCCACAGGGCCTGAGCAGCTGCCGGGGTCCCAGAGTTCACAGGGGCTGGGTAACTGATACTTGACCTGGGCCATGAGCACTATCTAAGGAGTCTAGGATACTACAGGGTATAGCGCCCAACACTTGACAATAACAATCAATCCCATGCGGCTAACTAATGAAGCAGGGCTCCCTCTAGGCCATGGGACAGTCTCCAAGGATGAAACTGTCCAGAGGGGAAGTCGAGGCTCTGGTCCTATAAGGTGGGCTACAGAACAGGGAACATCACAGTGTGACAGGGGTTCAGTAAACCTGTCCCGGCCAATATAGGAGATAAAGGGCATAGAATGAGCTAAAGACACCCAGGACTCAGGTCCCAGGACTCATCCTTGGCACCCCGAACCCGGATTGATAGCTGTACATCGCATGCCCTAAGCCCCCGGGTATATGATGCTCTGAGTGTGCTTTCCAAATGGTTGGACTTAGCTCAGAAGTGGGCAGAGTTGAGCTGATAAGTAAAAGGCTTCGGTACCATAGTGACTCAGGCTGGGAGGCCAGGGCTGAGGTATAGATGATCTACAGAGAGCTTGGGGCAGTGGTGACCCCACTGACCACAGTACTAGCAGAAATAGGAAACCCAGAGCCTGTAGCTTAGACCACCTCTCCAAGGTTTGAAGAAAGGTATTTGCTTATATTTGAAGCACTTGTCTTTGAGTTCATTTTAGACATTGAGAGTCAAGATTGGAGACGAAGGGAATTAAGGACATGCGGTCTGGGGCCAGAAAGACAAAAGGTGTCCTTGAAGCACCCAGTGACATGTCCCGCCCCATTCACGAAGTCCTGGCTTTGCCGTGTGAATACTACTGCACACAGAAGTGCTCGTGAGAAAGAAATGACCAAGAATTCCCCTTGCACTTCTTCTCCAGGAGCTTCTGAGTTCAAAGAATTGGAGATTCAGGATCACAGCCAACCTTCCTTCCTCTTTGTCCGCTGTCACAGGTGAGGACACAGGATGACAGAAAGGTTGACTTCTCTTAGATCCCAGGCCTAGTAGTCCTCAGGTGTTCCCAGAGTTTATAGCAGGTGCTAGAGCCTGAGTTTTCCCCTGTTTGTCTTTACTATATAATCATTCTAAAAATCAAGAAGAGCAGTAGACTGATTTCAAAGGGGTCTCACTCCTCAGGTAAACAATCACATCTCAAAGTGTATTCTTTCTGGATGGCCACGCCCAAGGTCAGGAGGTGTGCTCCCTCTTTTCAGGGTTCTAAGCAGCCTTCGAGGTCACTGATTGGCAGGTCTCTAATAATAACTGAGGAACTTGAAATATTTGGATCTCAGATTACTTTGCTACAATGTAACTTAGTTAAAAAAAAGTGACACCTACTTCTATAGGACACAACGTATCATTAAATGTTGGAAAATCTTCACCAACACCCTCTCAGTCTACCATGACGAACGTTCAGACTGTCTTCAGTCTGATTGCTTCAACTCACTCTGCACAAAGAATGGCCTTAGTGCATCAGTAGCAACAGTATAGGATGCATGGTGTCATTGGTCACATACCCTAGAGAACAGACTCGGAGACAGAGGTTTGCTTGCATGAAGTTTCGTGGGGAGTGATCAAGGGAATAGCCATGAGGGATAGAGGGGAGCCAAAGAGAACAGAGGGAGAATCAATACATGGTGCAGTGGCAACAGAGGCCTCCACCACTGATCCCAAAGGAAGCCTAGAGGTGGGTAGCCCCTCAGAAATGTTCCAAATTTAGGGAAGGGGGCTGACCCTTTACATACAACATCACTAAGTCCTTAGATGCAAGTCAACTCCAGTAGGACTTGGCAAAGGCAGCTTCCTTCAGTCCTTGTGGAGCAACGGGAGAGAAGAACTGGGCTAGGAGCCATCAGCCAGCAACACTCCCAGCAGCTGGAGGAGCAATTATGTCAGGCCTGAAGGGAGACTCCACAGTGCATCGTGGCACCTGCTACAAATGCTTCCTTCAAGAATATAGATGGGTGACCCATTTTCACATCCAACGTTTTGCAGAATGATATCACATCTTTGTCTTTATCTACTCTAGCAGTTGCTCCAATGCTCTTTGCAAATGGTAGGCTTCAGTAAATATTAGGATTAGATTTCTCTGAAATGAAATAATGGCACTATAATGACGGATACATCTTGTTGATCATTTGTTGACCATCGAATGTACAACGCCAAGAGTGAGCTTTAATGTCAACTACAATTGGGGTTGATTATGAGGTGTCCATGTAGGCTCATCATTTGTCACAAACGTACCACTCTGGCTGGGGATGTTGATGATGGGAGAGGCTGTGCATGTGTGGGGGCCAGGGTGAATATGAGAGATCTCTTTACCTTCCTCCCAATTTTACTGTGAACTTAACACAGCTCTAAAAGAATTCTTTTTTTTTTTTTTTTTTTTTTTTTTTATATCTCTGGTCATGTGTATTAGCGTACTAGGAGTTGCCATAACAAACTACCAGAGATTAGGTGGCTTCAACAACAGAACTTTATTTTCTCGCAACTCTGGGGGACAAGAAGTCTGAGATCAAGGTGTTGCTGGGCCAGTTCCTTCCGAGGCCTCTCTCCCTAACTTGCAATGGCCACCTTCTCTCTGCATCGCCACATAGTCTTCCCTCTGTACTTAACGGTGTCCTGAGGTTTTCTTCTTATAGGGACACCAGTCACGTTGGTTTAGGCCCACCTTTATGTCCTCAATTTAACATAATCACCTCTAAAAAGACGTCTCCAAATACAGTCACATATTGAGGTCATGATCTCAAGGTCCTGGGATCGAGCCCGGCATCGGGCTCTCTGCTCAGCAGGAGGCCTGCTTCCCCCTCCACCTCTGCTTGCCTCTCTGCCTACTTGTGATCTCTGTCTGTCAAATAAATAAAATCTTTAAAAAAAAAAAAAGGAAGAAAGAAAGAAAGAAAGAAACCAACATACAAAAAAGAACCTCCGAAGTAAATAAAATTGGTTGAAAAAAAAAAAAACCTGTCTTCTTTCCACTGGCCCACACCCCATATTCATGAAGGGTCTCACAGAGCCAAGCCCCCCAGATCCCCAGGCCCAAAGGCTGAGATGCGGACAGTCCTTATTCCCTGAATGTCAGAGCCCATTCTTGTGTCGGAACCAAAGTTCTATCCACTGTCTTAAAATGTCTTCTGTACCTTGATTGTCTCCTGCTTACTAACTTTCAACGTTCCTCATGTGTTTTATCACCTGAAATCTTTCCTCTGCTGGTCCTCAGATCCTGTGCTGAGGGCTCGTTGATCTTAGAGGAAGCTGAGGGAAAGGGGCAGGATATGAGTTCCACTCTCTCCATTCCATTCCATGCTCGCCTCCTTCAGTGGTTCCACTCCTTGACTGTGTCCCAGGGGTCCTGCATTTCTCTGGAAACCAAGTCCCCACTCTCTGAGCAGATTGTTACCTCTTGAAGAGCTGGGATGGGAAAGCCAACACCAAGTAAAAGCCACCTCTTCTGTTTGTCATGCAGACTTCCAGCCATACCTCTCAATAGAATGAATGGGATTTGGGAAGGTTGGAAAAGATGATATAATATCATCCGGCCCCATAATGCAGTTGAAAAGTGGATTTCTCTGGGTGCCTGGGTGACCCAGTTGGTTAAGTGTCTGACTCTTGATTTTAGCTCAGATCATATGATGATCATGTGAGATTGAGCCCAACATCAGGCTCTGCTCTCCCTCTGCCTGGTACCCACCCCTCTCTCCCTCTCTAAAACAAAC
>NC_081561.1:56286710-56406192 GCF_022355385.1 Mustela nigripes
AAACAAAGAGTAGAAAAATGGATTTCTCAATGGAAGTACAACCATTGAATCACTGAGTTTTGTTCAGAGGCTCTCCCTCTGCCTGGTACCCACCCCTCTCTCCCTCTCTAAAAAAAAACAAAGAGTAGAAAAATGGATTTCTCAATGGAAGTACAACCATTGAATCACTGAGTTTTGTTCAGAGATGAGAATTAGCAAGAGGGAAAAATTCCTAAGAGAAAATTTGTCTTTAAGCTGAACTGCTCAGGGCTAAGACATTTCTGCCTTAGATTCACTCCTGGATGCTGACATATTATATCCCTAACACCATTGACCAGTTTGCATAGTGTGATGGATTTTAAAAATGCAGAATTCACTACTCAGGCTGATAGTTCCCCAAATATGCACTAAAAAGATGGAGAGCTTGGGAAAATGTGGAAAAGAAAAGAAACTAAATGCTATTATCATAGGAAATTATTAACTTGACCTTGATACAATACCAAGTAAATCTATCAAACTAAAGGCAATTATTTGGCTTGGAATTACATGATGCTCTGGAATTTCTAAATCTCAGGGGGTTGAGAGACATAAAACTTGTTTTCATAATAGCTAGAGTCAAAAAGGAAATGTGGGTCAATACATTACCGCTCAGGAAATTTTACAAATAGTGAAGTTAGATTCGTGTCCCTCATTACGAATGATTTATTCTAATTTTATGAAAGGGGAACAATGTCCAATTGACTGAAATTTTTCAGCACTAAAATATTACTGTTTGATTTGAAACCAATCCTTATCTTATTTCTAAACTACCAACACTAAAGTTTCTGAAAGCAGGCCTGCAAAGAAGTACTTGTGTGTCCACACACACACAGTCATTTTCAGCCCTACCCAGTGACTGCCTGTTTAAAACCACACTGGCAATAGAAATTTCATTGAGTGGGCACCTGGGTGGCTCAGTGAGTTAAAGCCTCTGCCTTTGGCTCAAGTCGTGGTCGTGGTCCCAGGGTCCTGGGATCTAGCCCCACATCGGGCTGTCTGCTCGGCAGGGAGCCTGCCTCCCCGCCCCCGTCTCTGCCTGCCTCTCTGCTTACTTGTGATCGCTGTCAAAAAATGAATTTAAAAATCTTTAAAAAAATAAGAAAGAAAGAAATTTCACTGAGCATGTCTAAAAGACAGTAGTGCTGTTTGCTAAATATTTCTAGGTCCTCACCTTATAAGTACATGGTAGGATTACATTCCTGGGCCTCCTGTGTGTCTGGCCAATGGGTCCAGGTAGATTGATAAAAGAATTGTACCCAAGAATGTACCATACCAGTGGGGCCATCCACCTTGAATGAACTCACACATGAGCAAGTTGTGAAAAGTAAATGGTTTTATTTTTATTTCTAAAATATTTTTATGTATAGGGGTTTAAACACATACACACACACACACACACACACACACACACTAATAATAATAATAATACCTACAAGAATATTTTTAAGTATCACAAATAAGGAACCTAAAGTCCTAGGAGCAAAATTATTATTAAAATAGACTACTTAGTCTATTTTAATAGACTAAAATCAGAAACACATTTAAAAGTCCTCTTATTTTAATTCTGTTCCCATTCTTAGGAAACCTACCATAATTTAACTGTCTCCAAAGTAGAGTCGGTATTTCTGCTGCCACCCTCCCCCCTCCACTCCCATCTCCGCCCCTTCCCCGACACTGGATCTAACTTCTGTCCCCCAAAGCAAGCATGATCCATGCACAATGACAATGGCGGGTTTATGGAGCCACAGAGCAGGCCTTGGGCATGAAAACACACCTCATCCAGTAGACACCCAACAGCTCCAGCCTTGTCCAGAAGCTCAGAAAATGGCTTGCTGTCTTAATCTTGCCAAGGTTGACCAAGAAGCCAGGTGCCTGCGAGTCATGGGTCAGTCAGTCAGTGGTTCTGGCTCCTTCAAGCCCAGGCACCAAACGTCATTCTCATTTTCCCCTCAGCAAGCATTTTCGCCCTGACAGCTTAGGTGTCACTCCTGGCCAAAAGAGAAAGTCTTCCAAGGAAACTTGGTTGTCCCTCATGCCGGCCTCCCTCTCCCAGAGCTTCACTCTCAGTCCAGGACACGGAACATCCATGAGGAATGGAGCGGCCTAGGCAAAATGGTTGGAACACACGTTAACAGGAAGAATAGTTGGCATTTACTGATAACTTAATTTGAGCCAGGCCTCATTCTACAAGTTTTGAATATTTAGCTCACTGAATCTTTAGACCATCCTGGGAGGTATGTATGATGATTAGACCCATTTCACAGATGAGGAAACAGGCACAGAGGCATCGAGCAATCTCCTCAAAGTCACACGGTAAGAGTCACATGGTAATTCTCCCAGCTTCCTTCTTCTGTGCCCTCTGCCTTCTCCATGCTGCTCCTCAACCCAGCCCTAAACTCCGTCCCCAGAGCCCTCTCACCCTCTTGGGCTACCTAAGCTTGGTCTCTAGAATGACTTGCTCCTCTGAACTTAAAACTTTACGCACAAAACCGTGTTGCTTCTCTGAGGCACTGGCTCAGTCAGTCTCATGTCTTACTGGGGGATGAAGAGTTCTGCATCTTTTGAGGTGAGTTCAGGCATAAGCAAATATGTGGAAGGGGTTTTATAGGAACTGAAGAGACTTCCTGGTCACACTGGAGTAACACTGGGAAACAGGCTCTGTTTGCGTCCCGGTAAAGGCCCGCCCTCCATATGAACAGCAGAGGGCGCTGTGCGGCTGTGCCTTCATAATAAGCCTGTCCTCTAGCTCCCTCCCTCGTCCGCCTCCAGAATGGGATTCCTTCTATTGGAATCTAGACCTAAAGCCACCTGCCGAGTTTGCACACCTCTGCAGTTCTTCCATGATCTCAAGATCTTTTAACAAACCTTTCCTAACCCCGTTTCTTTCTTTTTTTTAAAAATATTTTATTTATTTATTTGACAGAGATCACAAGTAGGTAGAGAGGCAGGCAGAGAGAGAAGAGGAAACAGGCTCCTTGCAGAGCAGACCTCCCCACGGGGGTGGGGCTTGATCCCAGGATCCTGGGATCATGACCTGAGCCGAAGGCACAAGCTTTAACCCACTGAGCCACCCCTAACCTTGTTTCCAAGAGCAATCAAACTCACTGGGATATGTGAGCTTCCACCCATGCCTAGGGTCTCCAGTCTCTGCAAGTCCAATTCAGAACTCCTGCCTCCCCGTCTCACCAATGGACTTAACGCCTGTCTCCTCAGATCCCATCAGCCTTCAACTTTGTGTACTGATTTAAGACCTGCAATACTGCCTTTTCCTTGTGGCTTAGGAATACTGCCTTGGGCAGTACTGCATTTACGAAACACCCCGTGCAGCAGAGCTGTAATTCTGACCTTGACTGGCTGGAACCCCTCTCTTTCTCTGCTGAAAGACCCAAACCCCACCTGGTGCTCCTAGGTCTCCATTTACTTACAGTACATTTCCTACTCCTGATGCCTAACTTATTGGCCCCTAACGTGGTCTAACCCTCATGTCAGCTGCTGGTCCTGATCCTTCTGGTTCCATGTGCGTCCAGATGTAAAAAGCAAAGCTCCAATTACTGAGAAAATTCAATAGGAGAGGGCCACCTATGAAGGATATGCCGAAAAAAATGCAACCCTCAGTTCATGCCCCACCTCACAGGTTCAAAAGTAAGAGCTGAAGAATCAGGAGGCGAGGATGTCTTTGGAGAGTTGTTAATACACTCCCACCACCTTCCTCCACTTTCCCCCAAGTGCCTGTGGAAGTTATGTGCACCTCCCCATCACAGGAAGGAGTGAAGTCCAGATCCTGGTTTCTACGGGTCTTCTCCAATTTTTACTATAGCCAACCAGGTATGCCCAACTAGCTGGAGATTAGACTTCAACCATACCTCTTTTCTCTAGAATGGCTAGATTTCAGATCCCCAAGAGCCAGAATCTCCTCCACCTGAAGCAGTCTAACAAACTTCCTAAAGCAAGTCAAACTGGGACCTTACTGGAAAGGTTATCTTGCACAGGTCATCTGAATTATCTCCTGGTAAATGACTGATCAAGAAACATTATAGTGATGTTCCACTGTGGGGGAGCTCTACAGACTAGAAAACGGGCAGAGGTGGGAGAGAGAAACCTTTTAAAAGACTCTGATATCCCTCCTCGCTCCTTTTAGTTCTAATATAAAAACCCGGATGTGAGAATGATTAAGTAAGGATTTCATGCCGGTGTTTTCCCAGCACCCCACACATGACAGTCAGTGGATATGACAAAGCTCTCTTTCTTTCCCTCCCTCTCCCTGGGACCATGAACCAAGGTCCCACAACAGCACAATGTGAGGTTTGTAGGCTCTGTAACACAGCGGTTCTACCAACTCAGAATGTCTTTGACTACATGAGATTATTTCAATTCTCCGCTTTGCCCCATTGTTCACTATTCTGCCCTGACTCAGAAAGAGAAGGAATGTAAAAGAGGATGTACCTCTGCCAGATGGTGTTTAAACAAATCTGAGACTCACTATATCCATGTTCAAAGGCCATGAAACCTCTCCAAGACAAAACCGTACCCAACTTGATCCCCCCCCAACTACATCTCCCTACTACCCCCAACTTGATCCCCCCAACTACATCTCCCTACTACCTCTCAGGCTCCTGGCTGCCACTGTGTGACTGATCTCCCCTTCACAGATGCCTAATATTTGTTTTCTCCTAATTTCATCTGTGTAGAAATATGTCTCGGAGTTTGGCTGTGAGGCAGCTAGCTCTCTGCAATTCTAACCCACACCCCCTTAGGGATGATTCTGGGCTCTACTTCACTATGGAAGGATAGGCTTGTTGCTTTGTGATTTCAATCAATTAAGTCTTCCTTCTCAACAATGAGGTTATTATAAGTGTCACCACTCACAGACAAGATGGAATTAGGGTGTGTGAGTGCTATAGACAGCAAGGGTGTATCCTCTATCAGTGTAGATGTGATGATATCATTCGCTCACTGAGGAAAGGAAAGTACATTTAAGATTTGGTCATATAAGAATAAAAAATACTAACTCAGAGGGATACATGCAACCCAATGCTTACAGCAGCATTATCTACAGTAGCCAAATTATGGAAAGAGCTCAAGCGTCCATAGACTGATGAATGGATAAAAAAAATTATTATATGGTATATTATATATTATGGATATGTATATATATTAGCCTAAAAAAAGAATGAAATCTTGCCATTTGCAATGACATGGATGGAGCTGGAGAGTATTATGCTGAGTGAGTAAGTCAGTCAGAGAAAGACAATGATTTCACTCATATGTGGAATTTAAGAAACGAAACAAATGAACCGAGCAGGATAAAGGAGAGAGGGAGGCAAACCAAGAAAGACTTTCAACTACAGAGAACAAACTGACGGTGATGAGACAGAGGTGGGCAGGGGGATGAGTGAAATAGGTGACAGGGATGAAGGCGGGCACCAGGTATTGTGTGGAAGTGTAGAATCACTATGTTGTACACCTGAAACTAATATTACATCGTATGTTAACTAACTGGAATTTAAATAAAAACTTTTTTAAAAGATTTAGACATATACACTGAGATGACATAGGTTTTAAAGATGTGCATATTTTCCTTTATGTACTGGGCAATAAAGCAGTTTCTAAGCTCTAAAAGATCTGTCTACTGTTCCCTCCCCATCTCACTCCTGCCTCACACTAGAGGCAACCGTGTGCTCACAAGGGCATTAAGAAGTTTGTCACAACTTGAAAGCGAAGATTCTCCTTGAGTTTTTAATACTCACATCTCGTCTTCAACGATTCATTAATTTAGATCCATTGGTTGGGCTTAAAGATGCATTCTAAATGAAAAAAAAAAAGTAACAGTGATCTCAGTATGTAACGGTATTGAAAAAAGTTTATTTATATTTATGTATATGAATGCTTAGAGATAAACATGTAAAAATGGAAATGTGAAAACAATCATTAGAAATGACACAGCTACACAGAATAAAATCACTTTTCATTGAAACTAACATTGTTAGCTGCATCATTCTTTTTATGTTCCACTGAAAAAAAGAAAGAAAAAACTTGCCGATTTAATCATGACATGCCACTGATTGTAAAACACATTCCAATTGCAGAAATGTTAGAAGGTAAAGAAAATGCCTATCTTAGCATTGATGAACCAGGCTAACAAAAGTCACACCCAATAGTAGCTAATCGTAAATGCTGACTGTCAATGTGTTCAGAAAATGTTTTGTCTGTTTATTTTTAAGAAAGTAGCTACTACTGAGAAACTATTGGTTGAGTAAATGACTGCTTTCTAATTAATATGGCAATGATGTCAGTTTCAGTTGGTACCTTAAAAGATGGATAGCTTGGTCAAGCTCAGGACCAATAAGTATACATATACTTCAATCCAAGAACAGGGTTTACTGAAAAGAGTCCTGAGCAAGGACACTGTGAATTCTCATGATTAACTGGGCTTCAGGCGAATCTCGTAAGTACTCTGCGCCTATAAAACGACTAAGTTGGACTAGAATTTCATTTCTAACTCATCTCTCATTTCCCAGCTCTGGTGTTTTAGGAGTCTCTGATCCTTGTTTCATGTTGTCCCACATCAACGGTCCAGACCTCAAAATACATCCAGTGGTCCAGAAGGATGAAATACATCCAAGCTGCAACACTCTCTTGAAAGGTACATTCTACTGACCTTAAGCTTTAGCCGGCTACTCCAAATGTGTCTAGTGAAGAAATGAATGAATGAATGTGTGCCCTAATAATTCTCTTTGCTGACAAATCCGGAATACTAAGCTATATTTGTCTTGTGTGACTCTCCTGAGGACACTGACCCTTCATTATTGAGACTGAATGGGAGGGCTTACCTCTGCGACCCTTGTTCTGCCGTTCAGTGAAGACATCCTCATCTTCAAAGCATCTCTTATCTAAAGAAACAATAACAGTGAACAAATGACAACATCCCCCAAATCCAGACCCCTGTCCTGAAACTTCAAGACCACTAACCCTGGCAGAAGCAGCTTAGGCTTACGGCTTAGCATAGTGCTTAGCCAAAAATAAGACTTGGATAAAAATTGAGGTATAGCTATAATTACATTTATAATTAAAATTAAAATGTTGGTTATAATTAGATCTAGAGTTAAAATTAAAATTCAGGTAATGGTTTTTATTCTTTTGGATACACTCACACACCACCTCCTGTTAACTTAAGTACAGGAAATGAGAGAGTAGAGTTCTCTCCTTTTCTCCTCTCAGCTGATGCCTGAAGCACCCCCATAAATTCACCCCATGGACCAGGTTTTCTGATCAAAACCACTCCATCCCCCTGCTACCCTGAGCCACATGGAAATATTTACAATAAGAGAAACAAATTCAAATTACCTTATGGTCCATAATGGTTCCAAACAGTAAGATGAAGAACCCCTATTGCAAAATTCAGAAGTATGAGAGATGGTATGGCAGACAACATCCCAACTGTTATTCTAATACCACCCTTCTAGATATCTTCAAGGACAGTTATTGGATGTTAGAAACTTCAGCTTTTACTGATTCAGAGAAAATACATTGGCAAATTTTTCTGTGATTGTACCTCAAAGAAAGAAGGTCACCTTCATGTCTGGGCAATACAGTTATTGATATTTATTGAATGACTGCAAATGTACAATGGTGTTTTCCCCCTTATTACATCTGTTTACCTTCTTTCCAAATATTAAGTAGTTGTTCTTACTTATCGTAACAGTAACATGACACAACATGACATGGAATCCTGTAGCTCAAAGTGAAAATCATGGAAACTTTCTTGAGAAGTGAAACCTGTATTATAGTTACTTTCAGTTGGGGTTAAAAGTCCCAAAATAGCAGGGTCTCTGAGCTGATGGAATTAGTTTATTCATAAAAGAGAAAACTACAGAGCTCTGAAAGACAGGGTCTCTTGAAGTTTAAATTATTTGGTTACCTGTAAAGTCACAATAATTGATAGCCAATCTTTTTAAATGGTGGAAGTTGAAGTTTAAGAGAATTCTGGATCCTGCCATGAGAATGGAAGGAAGGCTGGGTTTCCAAGGAGAGTTTCACGGCAAAGAAACGCTAATCAGAAGATGGAAACTTTTAAATGTGAGTCACAGAGAAAGCTTGCTGAGAAAAGTTGGAGTGCATTTAACTAAAAGTGTTTCAGTATTTTTCTATCAAGAAAAAAGAAAAAGAAGTGATTCAGAAAAGAAACAATAAAACTTTCTGAAGCTTAATTAAGTTATAAAGTTAAAAAAAAAATAGAATGATATCATTAGTCTCCAAAATAACTTCAAGATTTGGGGAGATTTATGTCAGTCCAAGAGCTTTTGATTTCAGAGGAAAAAAAAAAAAAAAAACACCAAGAACAACAACCCTGAGTCAAATATTTCTCCTTAAAGCCATGCAAGGCAAAGAGTGAAATAAATGTTCTCCATAGTTATTAAAGACATATGAGTAAGATATATGATTGATCTGAGCTGGCATTTCTTAAAAGTCTGCTTTATATTTTGTACCACATTTTTAAATATAGTAATAGTGACACATTAACAGGAATCCATGCTGCTTTACTAAACAGTTATATTTATATATTTAAAGCAGTGACTGGAAATTTTTTCTGTGAAGAACCAGATAATAAATACTTTTGGCTTTGCGGACTACACAGTTTCTGTTACTGCTACTCAGCTTTGCTGTCATAGCTCAAAAGCAGCCATAGGCAAAATGCAAACGAATGATTATGGCTTTATTCCAGTAAAACTATTTACAAAAACAGGAAGCAGGCTGGAGTTTGCCAACCCCTGATGAAAAGCATAATTAAGGATATGAACTTGCCTAATTTACTATTCCTCGTAGGTATGGAAAGCAGTCTGGCTAGTGGCAGCTTCCCAAAAGTACAAGCTCAGTAGCCAACATAAAGTAAAGCAACTTTTGGAGGGTTAATTTTGCCAAACCAAGTATGGGAGAAGAGAAAAGAAAAGAGAAATGACTTTAGATTCAAATCTTTGTCTTACTAAGGAGAAGGGTGAGACCCAGAGAAAAGTTACACTTCTAGGGTCAGGCAACACACAGTCAGATCTATTTCAACGAAGAACAACCTCCATTTATTTCACCGGGATGAGCCATGAGGACTCCTAACTGGTTAACACTCAAAGAGAATGGCAAGTCCTGTCTAGTCCTCCCATGGGAAATGACTGTTCCACTGAGTTCCCAAACTGCTTGAGAAAGGATAAAAACTGCTTTGTTTTGAAGCATACCATGTGAGTGTAGATTCATACATCTTTGATCAAAGACTAGTCCTCTAGAAGTGAAGGTCAACTTCATCTAACACTGAAACTTTAGGAGAGATACAGGTGGACCGGTTGAGGACAGAAAAGAAGGAGATTCCCACCCAATCAGCCTGATCAGCTAAATCCAACTTGACAATCAATGGGGTGAGAGGAGCCACAGCTGAATGTCTCCAAGACATGGAAAGAAATGGAACAAACATTTTGTATTCTATATTTTTCAATCATATAGCCAGAATATGTCATATAGCCAGAATAACAAGTTATGAAATAAAAATATATCTTATAAATAAAATATTAATAATATTAACTAATAAAACAAGTCTCTTTCTAGGTACTTACCTGGAAAGCATTAAGCAGGGCAAAAATTATGTGGAATATCAAAGAAGTGCCTTCTATAAGCGTAGCTACTCCAAAACCCCAGGTCAGTCCCAGCAGTGGGGTGAGGATGGCCACATTTTTGCTGATCCTCATAATTATGGCGAGATCCTGAGACTTGGAACTGCCAATAGAGGGCCTCTGAGTGTTGACAGCAACAACCAAAACCACCACAAGATTCACGGCCACAATGACTAAGGCTGGGATGGCAAATGCTAAAAGGGCTTTGGTATTGTCCCAGTTAAGCCAACAGGCATCGGGTCTCGTGTAGCCTTTCTCTGGCACTGTGATAGCAACTGTGGTGCCAGCGATGACCAGTGGACACCCATAGCCAATGGCAAAGCCAATGGCCATCAGGCGGGACTTCATCATCCTACGGAAAACAACCAATATTCCATAGATGATGAGCAGTGCTTTGAAGAACATCCAGAAAAACAGAGAGAGGTAGAAAAAGTGGCTGAAAAATGTCAGCGCAACACACCACTTGGAGTCCTGGGCCTTTTTGTGAAAGTTAGAGTTTATGATGAACCACACATTAGCAATCAGGAGCGACACAGCTATGTTCACGATGCACACATGACGCAAGTATGATATCTCCGTCACAACCACCCGGGACCACACCAGGGCTTCAATGGTCAGGCAAAGAATCAAGCTAAGGATGGAGATGCTGAGCCCAATGCAGGTGATGTAGTACAGGACTTTGTTGTCTATAGATTTGGGGGACATTAGAATGGAAAAGGACATCACCATGTTGGTGTAGTTACACAAGCATTTCACTCTGTTCGTGATCTCCAGCGTGGTTTCACAAGCATTCTCATCCCATCTCCTTTTCCTCGAGTGCCAGCCAACACACTGGGCCCTGGCATTCCGGGATTTGTTGATCTTCTCAAAGGTAAATAAGACTTGCTTCAGTCCTTCCGGTAAAATCACCGAAAGAATGAGACCATTTACAGGTCTAGGAAGACTCACATTTTGCGAGCGGACTTCCTTCAGTATGGCCCCCAAGGTGGGAAAGGCTATGCTGATGGCTTGGGATGCATTTGGTGACAGCTTCCACAGGTCTTGCCTGGGAATTTCTATCATCCCTAAGATACCCTCTGTTGTACTGTTCATGCTCGCGGAGAAATTGAACTTTTTCTCTGAGGTATTGTGGTTGATGCGAAGCCCTTTTGCCTGAATGAAGAGTTCATCTGCAAGGTTCTCGGATTCATTGTGCACGCGGAGTTGCCTCGCAAACAGATTCACTGACTGCAACAAATCCGAGCTGGTATTTTTGTCTGGAATGAAAGCCCAATTTGAAATGGCTGCTGTGTCAAGGATGTGGTTGGCCACTTCACTATAACTCTGCAGTGGAGGGGAAAAAAAATGGAAGTTATGCTAAGGATTTACACATTAGTGTAGAAAGTCAATCTCTAAACCCTGAAATTTCTCGAGTTCAAGTGATGGGATCTTCTTTGATATATTGCTCTTCAAATTCACTGTTTATTGGAATCTCATGCTAAGAGGACTTCAGAGAGAGAAGTACAGTAAAACAATCATTAAAATAAAATGAAAATATAAATAAAGTTTATTACTTTATTATTCCCCGGGGACAGCATTTCCAAACTGCAGTTTATATAACCTAAGAGTTCTCATGAGCTATTAATGATTGTTTAATGGAGGGAATTGGGGGTAAATTCTATAAAAACCTAAATTTGAGAAACACTGCATACTGTATCTCTATACTCCCCCCTTTATAAAGAGGGCTAAACTTCATTAACACATGAAAAGTTCTAAAAAGTCCTGCCAGAAGGAAACCTGCTTAACTTTGTTTAACCCAGAATTTCTACATCTGCTATGCACAGATCTCCCTTGTAGAAATGAAACCCCCATTAACTTTTCTCAAAATAATTATGTTCTACAGAATTAAATTTGGGCAACACTGGAATAGACACACTCTTGCTCACAGCCATCCTTTCGGGATATTTTCTTGAAACTAGTAAGTCTGTACAGAAACATGTATTAAAAATGTGCTAACTTCTTGAAAATTTACATAAATTAGAGTGAATCGACCTGCAGAATTGAAATAAAATCCTGTCGTTGTTATGGTTGCTGTGGCTGTCTGACTTTGGACCGTACATTTGAAACTGTTAAAATGCAAGATTTGGTTAAGAAAAAAAAAAAAAAAAGGAAAGAAACCTGCCAGTTTTTAAAATGAAATTGTCAAAGAATACCTTCATTTTCTCTTGGGTAACATTATCAGACAAGTCTGTAGAAATATTTCTTAGTAACTCCACTATGAACGCGATGTTTCCAGACGTGGCTTCTGATGACTTCACGACATCGAGTATGCAGGCATAATCAATTGGACAGTTCCTGAGGATTCCTTGAGCTACACTCTCCACGGGTTCTGGAGCTCGAAAATCAAGAACGTGAACAGGCACAGATGATGCTGCTAGGGAGAGGCGTGATGCACTACTGAAGTCCTGTTTAAAAAAAAAAAAAAAAAAATTTGTTCAAAAATGATGAAATACCTAACATATTTCAGAATAAAGGAGCGAAGGCACAAATACACCATGAGGGGAAAATGGAGAAGCAAGCGGAACTAAAAAGGGGTTTAGATGCCAAGAAAGACAGAGAGTGTAGGATGGAGTCACACCCAGACAGGAAGTTCCATCAAAATTGCCACTGAGATCAGGATACTGACCTATCACTTTCAGGATAGTGGTTTGTTTGTTTGTTTTAAGATTTTATTTATTTATTTGACGGAGATCACAGGTAGGCAGAGAGGGAGGTGGGTTGGGGTTGGGGGGGAAGCAGGCTCCCCGCTGAGTAGAGAGCCCTATGCAGGGCTCAATCCCAGGACCCTGAGATCATGACCCTAGCTGAAGACAGAGGCTTAACCCATTGAGTCACCCAGGTGCCCCAGGATAGTGGTTTTAACCCAAGGATGATAACAAGACATTTTCTCCAGAGATGTGGAGAAATTCTAAAAACAAAATCTGTCTACTTATTTTATCTTTTTAAAAGGGGAGTCTCATGAAATTTGTGTGGGTGGGGATGGATGGAGGTTAGCAGGTCAAATGATGCTAAATTGTAATTTCAAGAAGTTTAGAGTTCAGTAATTAGGCGAAGGTACACACAAATCCATCTCAAACTTTAAGCTCTAAAATTTGAGGTCAAAACTCAAACTTCAACCTCTAAGCATTTGCCATTGTGTAAAGGAGTTTTTAAAGAAAAGATGCTGAGAGGGAGAAAGAGAGAGTGAGGAGCAGGGAGAGTATCTGAGAATTGGGGCAAGGAAGGAAGGAGAAGAGACAAATTTCCCACAATCTGCCATTTTCCCAAGTCTAAGTCTGAGATTTATTGTCGTGCGGAACAGAACACAGGAAAATGCCTCTACGGTTTCCTGAGAAATTAGCCCTAGAAGCCAATAATATGCAAATGCTTCACCTTAAAGAGTGTTTCCACCGAGAGGCTTGTACATGTTTCAGTTGATTTTTGCCACTTGTTTTGATGACATGTAAATCCTATTTCTCCACGAAAGTGCTGAGCACAGGGCTGGCTGCAGTTGGAAGCCATGGTGCAAGGTCCCTGGCATTTCTCTGAAAAGCAAGAGAGAGAGAGGAGGGGGCCTAATTAGCATGACTGAGCTCTGACGGAGGCAGCTAACTCATTCTAGGGATTTGGGGATTGTCTGCTTTCCAGAGGAGGTGACATTGAACAGAGTCTTCAGCACCAAGCAAGGTGTGCCAGGCAGGGTGAACAGCACATGGAGAGGAGGGGTCGCAGGTCAGACAGAAAGGCTAGTTTAGAGCAGCTGAGGGGGGTGGGGCAAGAGATGAAGATGAGAGACTTGAATTCTGTGCTAATATGGGGGTTACCAGAAAACATGATTGGATTTGTTTTTGAAAGATAATTAACAATACCATAGAGCAAAGGCAGTAAAATTTTCCATAAAGGCCATGATAGGGTTGCCAGATAAAATACGGAAAGTCCGGTTAAATAGTAAATTTATTTTCAGACACAGTTGAATCTCATTATTTGCAATAGTTATGGTCTATGGAGTTGCTTCCACAAACACCGAAGAAGGGGAAATCAAGGCAGATTCTTACAAGCTTTTCCTCACACTTTTATCAGCTGATTAATATATATTAGCTCATTTTATGTGTGTTTCTATTTAAAGACATTTCGTTTATGTTGTTGATTCATTACCATTGAACTCATGGCAAATAGTACCATAACTCACAAAAACACATGAACAAAGCTCATCTAACACATGAATTTTCTCTTTAAGACACATCACAATCTCCTTAGGAACACCAGACAGCTCTTCAGAACTATGTCAGGGCTATTTTAAATGACAAAATCACAAACAAAAAGCATAAAATACAAAAATATGGCATTAGTAATGCACAAAAACAACACTTGTTTATAGTAGGACAGCTAGAACAAGAAGACAGAGTGCTATCTTGTTTGGCTGGAAACTTGTACCTGAGCTAACTCAATTTTTTTTTTCTGTCTATGAATGATCCAGAAAGCACTGTGAGTAGTGATTTGGGGGTCACCAATAAGTTCCAATAGGAGAATGAATAGGAGAATTTATAAATGTAGAGTCCATGAATAACAGGGATCAACGGAAAATATTCAGTTAAACAATGAATAAGTTTCTATTGTTCATATGATACATGCAATATCATTCATTGTTTATCTGATTTTTAAGTTCAATGAGGAATTCCATATTTTTATTTGCTAAATATGAAAACTAGCCAGAGTATAAATATTTTCACCATTGTAAACCAGGTGTCTTTCTCAAAGCTACTCTGTCTTTGTGGCATGAAGGCCATCAAAGATAGTAAGAATATAAATGGACATGGCTGTGTTCCAATAAAACTTTATTTTTAAAACCTGGTGGCAGGCCTAATTCGGCCCATGAGTAGAGTGGATTGACTTGAAGCAAGGAACCCAAGAATGAGGGTGTTGAAGTATTCCCGGGAAAAAGGATCTAGGATCTGAAAAGAGGTAGAAAAAGAAAAAAAAGTAAAAAAGGATCTGAAAAGAAGTAAATCCTAATGGAAGCTAGTAAGGTGTTGAAATCTTTAAGATGTGGTGACTGTCTGTGAGTCAAGGGAAGCTCTGTGGATGACTCCATTCATAGAGAAAGGAAACAAGGAAGTTTGCATTTTTCTTTACCACCTACCCACTGTCCCTGGTTTTGCAAAGTCATTTAAGCTCAGTGCATCTCAATTTCTTCATCCATACAGTTTGGAGGTGATGCCACAATCTTGTTTAAAACTTGAATGAGTGAGCATCCTGTTCAGCCCTTGAATCAGTTTTGCCAATGCTCAATGAAGGTTAGCCATCTCTTTCCCTCTTTTCTCAAGTCCACATCAATGTATAAATGTATTTCTTGTTAAAAATATACTTGGCCATGTCTGTGCAGAATCCAGTGATCTCTGCTATTTGGGTAAGAACCATGTGATTTCATTATCTCGCTACTAATAACTATCTCCATAGTTTTTTTCTGAGTTTTTGAGAGTAACCCATCTCACCAACACAATACCTATCTTACATCACTTCAGTAGACTTCTCAGCACCAGAGTGTAACATACATTTAAGTATTCTGAAAATACCTTTGCACGAAGGCATGAATTCTGCCCTGTTCCTTCTTCTGCCTCTTATTAGCTGATTAGTTCAAACAGATTTCCCTTTGGGGTTTTAAAGTAAACACTTGTCTTCTACTCTAGAACACGTGAATAATTTGCCAACTTGGGTCATTGACTATGCCATGGATAATGGTATAATTGTAAGAAAGCCTGTCAATACTGGTAAACAATGAGAACTTGTTAGAGACTGTTCGCCATTTGAAAGTTTGTGGTCTGGGGACATGCTCTGCCAAATCCATGCTTTTTCTTTACTCTGCTCAGTCTCCCTGTGGAAGAACACTCTTCTGTAGACACCTACCTTGTATCCTTCCAGTCATGAGTTTCCCTTCAGGATGTTGACGTTTATCTCCATCCTGTAAAACACAAATTCCCAAAGGTCCTCTTTACTGTGGAACTCTCCTTGCTTATCTCAACATAGAGGCTCCATGTGGAGATGAAGAGAAAATGTGTTCATGACTCAGAAGAAAACTGCACCAGGTCTGCGTGTGATGTCACAGAAATTTTCAGACAGAATCATGGAGGTGAACACAGACAGAGAATAAACCCTCCTCTGAGGAGGGCAAGAATCTTGCCAGTGGTCATTTGGGCCCTGAGGGTCAGGTTAGTGGATTGGGTACCTATTTTGGGAAGCTCAAGTACTCAGGGAGAAAAGAGATGTAGTAATTATAATGCTAAGCTGGTCTCCTTCTGTATTAACTGTAACTATGAAATGAAGCTAATATGATCCACCAAATACCATAGATCCCCTGAGAGGAAGAAATGAGTAGATGCTAGGAATAATCATTAGGTGACAATAATAGAATCACAAACTCTTCTGCAGCTATAAAGGGCTATAAAAATTATCTAAAAGAAAAAAAAATACCCTTTATGTTATACATAAGGAAATTAAGACTCAAAGAAGAAAACAATGTATGCAGCTAATAAGAAGAAAAGGTAAGGTCTAGAGCTGAAATGCTACCTGCCAGGCTAGTATTCCTCCTCCCAGCAGCTGCCTGTCTATGTTCTCTGTGGCTTGCAAAGTGATTTTTCTATTATACTGTTGTGCTCTGTTGCACCATGCAAATACACTGTTGCAGGGCCCAGCCACCTCTCAACTTTTCTTTGTTCCCTTAAAAAAAATACATATATATATATATATATGTATTTTTATAGAGATAGATGTAGATATATATCTGCAAGAGTAAAATTGTAGTCATTTGAAATTTTATTTAAGATCATGTTATTTGTCATAAATTTAACTCATCTAGGAGAACTGGCAGATTTCCCATGGGACCACTTGAGAATGGATTAAACTTACTTTTATGTGGACCTTGGATTTATAGTGAGAACATTCTATGCCCAGAAAGAACATTAAACAGCAAATCATGGTTGCCTGGGACTTCATCTTCACACATTAGGATCTTCACCTGCAATACAGAATGAAAGTGGATTCAGGTGGAGTTGATAAAGCCAGACAACACAAAACTTAGCCGACTAACCAACCCCTTGGTGACCCTATTGGGTACTCTGAGATGTCCATACCAAAACATTCTGCTTCTAGAAAGGACACGAATATCTACTTTCAAGCCAGCTAATGTGTAAAAAATGGAAAAGACTTTCCTTCAACTGGCAACTTGTCTACAAACAATAGACAGGAGTGATGGAAGCACTAGGAAGGATGTATGTTCACCAAGGAACCATTTCTGATTATTTGATCCACGATTTTCTTTAATCATAACATTTATCAAGAACCTTTATTTACCAATCACTTTTCTAAAGTCCTCCTTTGCATTAATTAATTTAATTAGATGATGTAAGACAGTATTATCATCTTCATTTTATTAGTGGAGAAGCTAAGGTACCAAGTGACTATGAGTCAAGGTCACTCATAAAAAGTGGTGGAGCCAAGGGTTCAACCCAGATGGTACAGCTGGAAAGTCAAGTTCTAAGATGGGATCTCTCAGCAATGGTACTATTGACATTTTGGGGATGGATGGTTCTTTTTTTGTTGGGGGCTGTCCTGTAAATTATAGGATGTGCAGTAGCATCTCTGACCCACTAGATGCCAGGAACAGCTTCCTCCCTAACTGTGCCAGCCAAATATATCTGTTATGGGCAAATGTGCCCTGGGAAAGGAATTTGCTCCCAGTTGAGAACTACTGTTCTACAATGTACTGTCTCTCTGGGCAAAGGGGGTCAAGGAACTTAAAATGAATTGAATACACACTATCGTCTGTTATTGGAGCAAGCACTGAGATCCTCTCTTATAGATGGATCAACTATTATACAGAGAAACTAGAAGCATGAAAAGATAATTATTCTTTGGCTAAATCTCTGTTTCTTGCCTTTTTCTTCTTTTTAATATATAATTGACATGTGACATTGTGTTAATTGCAAGCATAAAACATAGTGATTTGATATTTGTATTTTTGTAAAATCAGTACGTCTAGTTAACATCTGTCACCACACAGTTACAATTATTTTTCTTTTGATAATGCCTCTTTCTTGCTAGTTCTACCTTTCAAAGACAAATTTCCAAAAAGCATCTCCATCACAGTTGAAGTTCATCAACATCATCATGATTTGATTATGACAACCATACTTCTCTTACAGGTTAGCAGAAAATAAGACCATTTATTGGAAGCAAAGTTCCTTAGAACAATGCTCTCTTAGTACAGATGCAGCAAAGTAAAAATGTCATGGACTTTATATTCAGCATGAGCTAAGTTGTCAATAACATTTATGCTATTGATGAGCTATTTGACATTTGCTGAGCCTATTTTCTTTCTCATCCATTTCATAAAATGTGGGATGATTATTCATTCTCTCAACCACCCTTTATCAGGTGGTTCCTATTTGTCAGAAACTGTGCCAGATGTTGGGGATAGGGAAGTAAAGGGTGCTGTCATTTCCATAAAGGATGTCCAGTGGGGAATTCAGACAAGTCAAACCAATAGTGGGAAGAGCGATCAGCTACATACTCTACCTAGTGAATAAGGCCAAGCAGAAACTGAGCCTCAGCAAATGTAAATTCCTTTATGTTGTAATGGAGGTGAACGAACTCTGATCCATCTATGCTCACCAGGCAACCTGTGGCCAGGGAGCAAAGAAAACTCACTGATCAGGGATCGTCAGACTTTCTCTGGGTGGAGTCAAGACTAAGAAGGTCTTTCATGACTGCAGTGAGCCTTCACATGAGAGGATGAGCCACAGGCACTTACAGGAAGGCATCCAAATTGTCTTTGAGCTTAAAATTCTTTGAGTTCCTAACCAATGAATGGGGAGACGTATTTGGACTTATACTGTCATCTTGTAGAGCAAGTCTGAGCAGGGGAAAGGAAACATGGCCGAATGACAGGCAAAGTGTGGTAATGGATTTGCATAGTTGCTGGAATATGTGTGTGGAATTCAAGATCTTACGTGAGTGCGTGGAAAGAAGTTCTCATGTATGTGGCAAATTGTTGGATGGGCACACTAAGCAATTTGCAATATTAATATTATTTCGGATAGATTTTTAAAAATTGTTTATTTATTTACTTATTTATTTTCAGTGTAACAGAATTCATTGTTATGCACCACACCCAGTTTTCCATGCAACACGTGCCCTCCATATTACCCACCACCTGGCTCCCCCAACCTCCCACCCCCCACCCCTTCAAAACCCTCAGGTTGTTTTTCAGAGTCCATAGTCTCTCATGGTTCATCTCCCCTTCCAATTTCCTTCAACTCCCTTCTCCTCTCCATCTCCCCATGTCCTCCATGTTATTTGTTATGCTCCACAAATAAGTGAAACCATATGGTAATTGACTCTCTCTGCTTGACTTATTTCACTCAGCATAATCTCTTCCAGTCCCATCCATGTTGATACAAAAGTTGGGTATTCATCCTTTCTGATGGAGGCATAATACTCCATAGTGTATATGGACCACATCTTCCTTATAGGATAGATTTTTAACCATCATCATAAAAGGAAATACCAGAAGAACCAATATAAGCTGTCTTAGATCTATCTGTATATTTCACATATACACCGGTGGCTTTCCAAAATTTTTATCCTGACACAGTAATAAAACAGATCTTAATCATGACTCAATGTGTACAGACATATATATGTATGTGTATAGGTATCCATACATAAAACTGGAAAAATGCATAATTTTTATATTTTAAAAGGTTTTATATATTTCTTATCCTTCCCACCTATGAGCAAGACACTCTCTGCTCTGTCCATGATTTTTATCTTGCATTCCACTCTATCTGCCATTCTTTCGGAAACTGGTCGCCACCCACTAAATTGAATCCATAACCCTCTAATGGATTGTAACCTGCAATTTGAGAAATAGAAATACAGAATGGACGATTCATTTTCATTATCAAGTTGAAAATCGTCCACTTCTCCCACTGAAGTGGTCTCTTTGGTCCTTCCTCTTTACTTTTTCACAATCTATCAAAATGTTCTTCCCAAGGTACATGCAATTGGGGAAAAAAGATACCTACATTCAGAGCCAAATAATAGGACGGATGCTGAGGTTAAATGCAATTCTCTTCCACCTAGAGAGCAATGGTTTGAAATGCACAGTGAAATGGGTGAAGACGAACCAACAGGAGGCCACTTAAAAGAAATGATGCCTGCTATCTAAGGCTTCAGAAGGAAGCATTTTACTGTCCACAGTTTTCAATATAAGAACTTAAAGTTAATCTTGCTGGAAGAAAGTTGGACATTTGGCACAATGATGTGATGTGATCTGATGTGGTTTAGGAAGTTCAAAACTGTTTTCCTGAGCAGTGTTAGGGCCTCTGTAAGCCCACGGCTCCTGAAAGTGTTTGGAGACTAAAGGATCCACTAGGCGTGGCATTTTTCTATAGATCATTATGCTCTTTGTGGAACATGATGAAATAATGACATATTCTTTTTTTTCCTTAGAAAAAACTTTCTAACAGATCGCTTATATGTAGTGTGAAATCATAAGCATGGCTACATGAAACACAAACATTGAGCTGAGCATAATTAGCTGTTTGGAGAGTTTTGGTTAATTAACTTGCTATTTCATCATTCATGTTCTTATAGTCTGGTGTATGTAACCCATCTACTACTTTATATGATAATTATATGGTAAAGTTCCTTCAATTATTACAAGTGGGAAGGAGGAGATGTTTAATAATGTTACCCAAGAGGAGGCACAGCATGCTTATTTTTGCCTAGTTTGATTGGTAGGGATGGGTCAAATGGAGAAATGTTTTCAAGGTAGCTCCAAATGGGTTTTTTCTCCTCTCACCAAAAAGAATAGAATGGAATCTGTCCCACCATGATATAGATAGCTGAAGCCAAAAGCCAGAGTGTTCTGCAGAGCACAATGAGCTAGAGCTTTGGAGTTCTGAAACAGGGAATTGAAAAATAAAAAGAAGTATATCTGGCATAATTCATAAACAGAGTCTGATATTTTATAGAACAGAATAGAAGAAACATACTTAGATTCACCATTGATAAAGACTTAATAAGCAAAGTTGACTTTGCATTTTGCATAATACTGAACTGAAAATTTTCTGTGAATATAAAGTACTTCTAGGCACCTAGATGGCTCAGTTGGTTAAGCATCCGACTCTTGATTTTGGCTCAGGTCATGATCTCAGGATCGTGAGATCAACCCCCATGCTGGGCTTTACACTAGGTGTGGAGCCAGCTCAAGATTCTCCCTCCCCCTCTCCCTTTACACCTCCTCTCTTAAAAAAATACTGAATACAAATATAAACCTAAAATATATATATTTGGTATTTCTCCAATACCCAGCACAGTGTCTGCAGGTAGCAACTGACCTCTTAAAAGAATGAAGAAAAGAACAAAGACATAAAAATCTAAATA
Source organism: Mustela nigripes (assembly GCF_022355385.1). Lineage (NCBI taxonomy): Eukaryota > Metazoa > Chordata > Mammalia > Carnivora > Mustelidae > Mustela > Mustela nigripes. The sequence continues at coordinate 56,307,845 of NC_081561.1, forward strand.
CATATGACAAGAGTGGATTGTCCAAAAGAACATTGACAAAAACACAGACAGTACTGAAAGAAGCCGTTTTCAGATGTGAACGTAGTAAGGACAACTTGCCTGGCCCAGGGGTCTACTAGTTCCTAGTAAAGAGTGCAGGAGTCAAGGCCTGATTCTCTCCTCCATGGAGAACCCAGAGTTATTCTGTGTCCAGTATGCTAAGATGACCTCATGCCATTCACTGACCTCTGGCTTTATAGTGTGTTCAGTTTAACAACAAAACTGCATTTTCGTAAGATCGCTATTTCTCTAAACCCTTCAGGTATGGTGGCAGGAAAAATGGTTTGTTGGCAAAAATGGTTCCTGACTATTTAAATCAAGATCCTAGTACATGGTGGGGGAACATAAAAAGAGTAAGCAGTAATCCTGACAGAAGAGTGCTGTATGCCTAGGGTGGACGCTTACTACCCGCCACTTGTTTACCAAGTTTGTAGCAGGCACCAAAGTTGAATTTTAGAAGAATGGAAGAAAAACATGACCCTGCACTGCCCTAATTGTTCTGTGATTTCAGGAAAACTGCCTGTTTTGTTTAGTAAGGCAAACCATACAGAGCTTGGTGTCAGTTGAGGTTGCCCAAGATATTGTGTCCTGAAGTGGGTTTCTCTGGAACACTGGTCTCATAACAGACTAAGGTGTTCCATGGTCAGATCAGTTGGAGAAACCACGTGTCCCCACACCAACCGCCCCACCCCGCCCACCCCTCTTATATATACGGACGCATAGCAGAGTTTCTGGGAATCCTCGTGGTGAAAAGACTGCTCCACTCTGGTTGTACCAAATTTACCTTCTCATCCAAAGTCCTCTGGGGAAATTTAAGGCTGCTGTTCAAGGACCATGTGTCATCCTGGAACACATTAGTGTATCCAGACTCAGACTACATGTGCAGTTGTTGGACACCTACCATGTGCCAGCCCCAATGCTAACACCTGCCCAGGAGGCCATACCCCGGGACCCAAAGTAGCGCCTCAGAGAGTAACAGACCTGAACTTAGAAGGAGGCAATGGATAGGTCATCTTTAATGGTGAGAAGAGTCAGAATCATCCTGACACATGATTCTCTGGGTGGAAAGGTGAGGAAAGGCAGGGATGAAAGACATCTCAGGTGTCTGGGATGATCCCAGCAAGGGGAAGGCAGACTCAGAAATGAATAATTAAAAAGAAGAAGAGAAAACAAGATGCAGAACTCATGCCTGAGTCTTCTGTGGCAATTAGGTGACTAGTTACCTGACATTTACAAAGAAACACGCCCTGTATCTTGTTCCCAAAGTGCCTGAAAGTTGGCCTATTTCAGAGATTAAAAGCAATGAGCCACCTGGAATTGCAGCTTCTCAGGTACTGGAAAAGTAGCATCCCAAATTCCTCCTCCCTGCTTCCCTAACCTGCCTTCTCCCTCGGTGCATCCTCATAAAAGTGTGAATTGCCCACTATCAGCCACTTTTGTCTTTCACTTGGTAATAGGCGATTCTAGGCCACTGAATGGAAGCCAGACTCTGCTCTAACAGAGTGATTACTTCAGAAAGAGAGAGAGAGAAAATCACCTTTGCTGGCCCCCCGAGGCTAGGAAGACAATGTAGCTGGACTGAAGGGTCCCAGAGGTCATGTGACTCAGGATATTCCCTCCCCAGAGAACTCCCAGCAAGGGATGCCTCCCCCATCACTGCCTGTGCTCCAAGCCCTGATGACAAAGGGTCAAAAGAGCACAAGAGCTAGTGTTCCCAGCCCCAGAGCCTGAGAGAAATTAGCCCACACCTAACAGAATAGGCCTCCCCCCAACCAAAAAAATCATGTTGTCATTAGGAGGTGAACAGGAAGGGATATTTCTTGGTCCCGAGCACCCAGCAGAGTGTAAGAGTGGTAATAGTTACCCCGTCAGCATGTGCTCAATAAATGAATGAATAAGTGAATGGCCCCACAGAGAATGATACCAACTTTGGAAGTCTTTGCTTTAAAATCACAAGGCAAGTTCTCGATCTTAGAGCGGGAGGTGAGCATATGTGCTACTCTAGATCCTTTTGGAACCTAGAGATTTAAGTAGACATGCTCTGAACCTACCTCTTTGTTATACTGCTTGGAGCCTCTGTGCAAAAGGATTGCAAGGTCCTGTTTAGGCTTGGCAAGAGACAATGCCACACTAGATGAGTGATGTCTGCTCCCAGCATGGCAGCGTGAGCACCCTTTCTGCCCTGTCTCCACGGTCAGAACTCACAAAACCCTTTCTTGGAAAGACCTAGAAGACTCCAGCAGTTCTGACACACCATCTCCTATTTGTCCCACCTCCCTTGTACTAAGAGCTGGGTTTCTGAATGAGTTAGAATCAAGAAATACAATTAGTCTGCCTGGGTCCCAGAGCTTTTTTCTGACCTTCCCTAGAATGGGGTTGTAAGATATGAGTCATGGAACCCAGGCGCTCCCCACCTGCCCGGACACGCTGCGTGAGAGCTAGCATCAGGACTCTCAAAGCAAATTAAAAAAGGTAAGCCTGGGAATAGTAACCGCAGTCAGGAAGGAAAGAATGCATTGGAAGCCGTGATCTCTCAAACTCCTCCACACAGAACACCCCAAGGTGAGCTGGGTGAGGATGTTTGCCTACGGAGGGGACACTGTCTCAAAGTGTTACCTGCCTCCATGACCTTCACTCCAATGTGAGGTGGCGGGGGGCGGTGGGGGGCTTCCACTTGTTGGCTCACCTTCTGGGCAGCTGCTCACCTCACACTTATTGGCCAATCCCTTCTATGGGAAGGTCCGGTTCAGAGAGGTTAACTGAGGGTGAGGAACTTAGAGACTGCTGACCTACATGCTGGGGTGTGTGTGTTCTATTCCCCTCAGCCGATTTTCATAACCATATGTCCCATCTACTCCTCTGGGGTAATTAGAGCTGATTATAGAGTCAGACAGCTAAACAAGTTGTTTGCGTGTTGTTTGGCGTCAGTAACAGAACGGATTAAGTCACTCTTACCAGTTGTCCCTTGCCATGGCAGAGCAGTTTCATAAAGAGCCTTGGGGGAAAGAAAGATAGAAAAGATCTATTACAATCAGAAGCGTCTTATTCTGGGCTATTTAAGATGGCTTCTAGCCAATCTCTTTGTGGCTCAGTATCTTTTCTGAGAACGGCAGTCTGGTTCAAATACTGTTATGTTTGAAGAATCACACGATTTCAGATCTGGAAGGTATCTAGCCTCTCACCAACTCTCTCAAGACTTACAGGATTTTAAAGTAGTTGGTCAACTGGGCAATTGCTTGGCTCCAGGAAGAAAGGTCACTGAAGTACACACACACACACACACACACACACACACACACACAAAGGCATCTTACAACATACATTTGAAAGGTCACAATTGTCCTCAGAGGATAAGGAATATAGGTGATTAAATGGTGTACAGTAGACCACTCAAAACAAGGGTAGATGCCCTTTACAAAAAGATTTAACCATCACTAGAGGAAATGTTTCCTTTTAAGTTGATATAAAGACAGCTTTGTTAGCCACACTATAAGAAGAAAACTACTAGGGCGACTGGGTGGCTCAGTGGGTTAAGCCTCTGCATTCAGCTCGGGTCATGATCTCAGGGTCCTGGAATCGAGCCCTGCATTGGGCTCTCTGCTCAGCAGGGAGCCTGCTTCTTCCTCTCTCTCTGCCTGCCTCTCTGCCTACTTATGATTTCTATCTGTCAAATAAATAAATAAATAAATAGAAGAAAACTACTAAAGGAATGCTTTATAATAAATTATATACATCTTTACGTTCAGCCCAAAGGAAGGGAATTGCAAGCTGGTTTGCTTATCCACTTTATCAAGCAAAGGGACAGTCAGAAAACAGAGTCAAATTGCCTGACAGAGTGCTTTGCATTTTCACTCCTGGGAGTGAGCAATTAGATCCTGACAAATGACTTCTTAAAGAAAAACAAATATAAAAGAGATCAAGGGCGGACTTCAACCTTGAGCTAGCCAATTTCTAAATAATGTCAGGAAGGCTTCCTGCAGAATCAAGCACCCCAGAGAATACCACCAGAAATCGCGCATTTTCCCCATTCCATAATATACGCAAAACCAATCCAGTCTTCAGTCAGAGGAAGGTTTGCTCCTGGCATGGGTACTCACCGCATCCAGGAAAGCTAGCAGCCAGGCAGGAGAGTTGGCACGGAGCTTCCAGCCATTGTGCCCCACCATCCCGGGTGCCTCCCTTTGCAGGTCCCATGGTCCCCCTTCAGCGCCTGTGACGCCACTTCTCCATTTTTCAAAGAGAAATCCAAGAGGGCCCGGTGCAAACCAGCCACCGATGGTGAAAACCCTATCTGAGAACTGTAAAACCGCCTGGGGTTTCAAGGCTTGTGTAAGTCTGTGATTCACTCCACGATGGGTCCATCAAGCACGCTGAAGAGAAATTACAGGTTTCTCCTGTCTGGAGTAAATCCATTAAAATGAGTCACTTGTTTGTGCTTTAATTCCTCATCTTTATCTCAGACGATCACATGAGACCAGGTTGCATCTATGGCTCTAATGTAATTAGAACACGGGGGATAAAATGCAAAGTTGGGCCCCTGTGAATGAAGACTTTTAAGGGCAATCACAGTTTGTCTATGTCGGTGTTGAGCCTGGGGGAAAAATGGCTAGGAAATGGATTGGTAAATCATGATCTAATCCCTACCTTCACCAAAGAGATGTTTGTTTTATTTTTTAATAACTGGCCCAAGAGTTCTTAGTGAGCCATGGGCCATGACCGTGGGAATTCAGTCACAGAAGGCACAGTCTCCACTTACTGAAAACTTCATGTGGTCTGATTTCTGACAGGGTAGCCAAGCCTGGATTTCCTCTCTCACCACCAAAGCCCACACATCCCGATTCTACTGTCTCCTATTTCCATAGTTCCTCCGAGCCACAAAACCCAATGCAAACCTCCGTTTCAATATCACCAGGGGAAATGCTGACATGAAGGAGAAACAAGGAAAAGGCAGTTTTGTTACATCTTTACCGTAATGACAACTAAGGAGGCCACGTTTGTGAAACTAGGTCATTTCTACTGAGGTTGCTCATTAAGTACCGGGTCATTTGGGAATTGAAAAGCCAGTATCATCAAACCTTCGGTTGTGTAATCAGAGGTCTTTATTGAACACGTTCTATGGCAACACACCTGCTCTGCACTTTGGGCATACAAAAGGGAGTAAGAGAGTGAGTAAATCAAGTGAGTAACACAATCCCCAAAGGTTTACAGTCTTATCTGAGAAAGAAAACATATGCACAGCAAAAGACAGAAAGCGAACAAACAATAAAACACAATAAATACTAAATATAAAGTGAGCAGCACAGATTATAAGTATTACAGGAATCAGGTGGGGGCCATCAGCACTTCTGGATGGACTCATCAGGGAAGACTTCGGAGAGAAAGCAAAGAGTGAAGCAGAGCTCAGACACAATGTGCCCTAAACAGAACTACAGAGTCTTTCCCAGGAGGAGAGTCTGTATTACAACATGGTAACACTGGAACAAAGAACTGTCCGATGGTTAGCTCTGCAGATTTTGCTGGCTGATCTCCCCAATGCTGGATGGACTGAATCAAATGCTTAATTTCTTTTATTTAGAACTCCATGAACTAACTTCCATGAGTGCATCAATCTCTAAACTCACACACAAGGCCATGGCCCTGTGTTTGCAAGTGAATTCACAGATACTTGAACAAAAACAGCTAGCATTTCAATGGCCAAATACTCTACTAGGTATTTTTATCTACATGTAGTCATTTAATCTTTACAACAATCCTATGAGGTAGACTCCATTTTTTCAATATATGGGTGAGAAAATAAAAATCTAAGGAACTTCAATAACGTTCCCAAGAACCATCATGTCTTACACGTGTCTAACCACAAATCTGCCTTAGACACTGGTAGCACCAATTTCTCCCTGAGCCACCTGACCGGGTCATTTCCTCTGTGAGGTGTGAGTAGGACACGGAGTATGTCTCCACTCGGGGTCTTCCACCGTCAACCAAAACGTGCCATTCAGAATCATCTTCCAGGAGGGGACAGGAGGGTTTGTGGGCTGCAGGAGAGAGGGCACAGCTTCTTCGAGGGATTTCCACAAACTTCTGGAGTTTCTCTTAGCAATAATGGGCCCTTTCTTTGTTCATAATAATCGTAATAAAGAAAGTCTTTACTGCCGCCCCATCCCAGGAAGTGTTCTACATCTGAGTGGAGCATGCTTTCATCCAAGACGGGACTGTTTCGTGCTTAATGCACAGTACAGATGAAATACCAATCTTTCTCTCTTATTCATGCCCAGAGTTCCATCTATAAAATGGGGCCATTGGATGCAGTCTTTTCTAAAGTTTTCCTATATTTCTAATCCTGTAACGATTTGACTTCATGAGTTTCCATCCTCACTTCAACTTATTGACTCTGGGTAAGTCCCATTTCTCTGTACTGAGAGATCTCTGCATTCTGAAAACCAGGACTGTGCCTGCCCCACTCCCTTCCCTGAAAGAGACTCGACAGAAAAAACTAGGGAGATGTCAAATTAAAATCCTTTCTGACTTCATTTGAGAAAAATGTGACTGTTGTCGCAAGCTAAGCAATGCCACTTGAAAGACGACTTACTCTGCAAGTTGGTGTATCCTTCTACCTTCTTATTGGTTTTTTTTAAATTATATTTTTTGCTTTTTCAAGCTTCCTTACTTAGAGAAAGTTTTTACAGTACAAAAGATAGAGACCCTACTCATTCACAAAGTGTGTCTCACTTTCCCTTTTGTAATGTAACATCATTTAACACTGGCTTCTTGGTAGGATAATTAGGGGCTATTCACTGTCCCCTTTTCCTTTAGCCATTCATTTTCTTCTGATGCAGCAACCTGAGTGCTTGCTTTGCAAAGGAGCTTCCCAGCCCCTGCAAAGGGGCTTCTACCTATTGTACTGCTCACCTATCCATGGCCCTTTGTTTGAACATCGAATTTGTTTATCTACAAGGTTAAGAAAATGAGCAGCTCTGTACTTGAAATATGATAGTCTCTCTTCCTCATCACTGGTTTCAAAAAAACATATTGTTGGTGAGGGTTAATCTTACATCTTCAGAGTAGACAGAGTCCCTCAGTGGTTCTGTGTCTTGCGGTGAAAGTTCAGAGCTGGAGGTCTGCAGACTCGGGTGTCCAGCTCTGGCTCAAGCCTGGATTAGCTATGGTCCATCACGCCAGGCTCCTAGCTCCTTCACTTACAATGAGCACCTTTCTGGTTCAAAAGCTCTATGTTTTCCCTTGGCTCACGGCCAAGTTGCATTCAAGCCCAAGCTGAGCTAACTGTGTAATCCATTTAAATATGGACAGGTGGACGATGCTAGCAGTTGGATTCCTTTTGTACAAAGAACCAGCAATGACCTACTTAGAGTCAGCCCAACTGTTGGTGACTATTCATGAGGGTGTCTCCCTTAACAACCCACAGAAACCAGCCAGGTGACATCCCTGGCCATCTTTGCCAAGATGAAGCAGACTCTCTTCCTGAGGATAAACATGGCCCAACAGCATGGAGCTGGAGGCTCCAAAAGGACCAAGGTCCTGCTTCGGCCCATTTTATCTTCTTCTTCCCTTGGGGATGCCTGGCATGGTGTCTATATATATATATATATATGAATGTTGGTATATATACAAATGCGTATGGTATATATATATTCATGTTGACAGTTGTCGGAGAGAAATGTTGAGCAGTGCAGAACAGCTTAGACAGAGCGGCCTTCCATCCTTCCCATACTTCATACATGCTTCATCAGCACCGCACCATGGGAGGCTTCCTTCATACTCCCCAGAGGCAAGAAGACAGGAAGAAGCACATTTTTCCTGGGGCTCTGCCATTCCTGGAACGTATGACCATGTCAAGAACAGAAAAATCACAACTTTAGTGTACAAGCAGTGAGACCCCAAAGCTTCACAATAGCTGCATTATGGGCTCACTCTTTCTGGAGCAATAAGCCCCTTTGGGTATCATCCTCTTGGCAAGTGGGAGTCTTTTAAGTCACTCTGGAAGCCAGGGGATAGGCTGGTGGTTTTCTGTTGCCTACAAATGCTGAGTTACAAACTTTGTCCTTCTGTAAGCTGGACCACTTCTTTTCCCCTCTTGGAAAAACCCCCTTTCTTTGTATAAGGCCCTGGGCTGCCGCAGAAGGTCTCAGCCACAGCAACTTACTGGAGTCCTGATGTACTGGGCTGGGGGAAGAAGGCTTGGTCTAGATATCCAAGCGCCTCTCTCTCTGCATCTCTCTCTGCTCTGTCTCTGTCACTCTCTATGTGTTTCTGTATAAATCTCTGTTTCTGTATTTTCTGGGTCTCTCTCAGGAACCCTTGGCCTCTCTCTGCTTCTCCCTGACTCCCTGTGAATGGGGTATCCTGTGGTGGGTGTCTCCATCTCCCTGTCTGATCTTCTCTCTATAGATCTATAGAGAAGCGGGCAGGGAGGATTAGCAGACTTGTCTGCTCATGTCCACATATCTGGGTGGCTCTCTTACAATCCAGAGTCACCACTCCCCTCAGTGTCTCCATACTTCTGTTTCCCCCTTTCCTCTGTTTCGATGCCTCTGTCTCTCAGACATTACCTCAGAAGTGAATTAACTTCGACATTATCCCTGAAACCCTCACAGACAGTGTTTATGATCATTCTTTGGTCTTTTCACACTAGGGAAAGAGAGCGGCCACAGTGGGGTATGTGGAGATATTGTTGGTCTCACGCCCTGGGGATGACGAATGCGAGAGGGGGACTGCGGCCACGTAGAAGTGGCATCTCTGTTCCCTCCCCCCGAAATTCAGTCAGGCTAGCTTATAACCATTCTCAGATACACCTCACTGTTTAACAGCCACAACGAAAATTTCAGTAGTGCAACCATTAGAAGAAGTATGAACATCACTCTAACCATACCAGATGAGAATGGGTTGTGTAAGAATCCTTCCAATCAAGAAAGAAATCATTCTTAATTACAACCACTCACACTGTGATGTTTTTAAAAGAAATGTCATTCAGATGGCATGTCTTTGAGAACACCCTTCCTTTGCACTCACCTCCCAAGTTAGGGGTATGGCCAGGTTTGTTAGCTTGGCGCTTTGGTGGGGTGACGGGAGAAATCAGTAGAAGGGTTCTGTCAACAACAAAAGCGTAATTGCACTTAATCATTAGTAGTCCACTTGTGATTATTACAAATATTCAAAGCACACAGAATGGTGACCTACAGCTACTACTGATTGTATCCTTTCTCTCCAACCCCTCCTTCTTTATATTAGCACTGCTGATAACATAGGAACAGGCCCCTATGAGACTTCCTCCACCCACCTGGCCTGGATCCCTCTCCTGGGGGCCTGGGGTGGGTACTCGTGAGGGGAGGAAGGCGGGAGGAAGCAAGTGAGGGGCCTGGAGAGACAGAGCAGCACTAGAATGCCTCCTAGCCCTCAAATAGCACTTCTCAGCTGGCCTACAGGAACCTTCCATGTTACAGTCATCCTTTTATAATGTACCTGAGTCTAAAATAGCCTCATGTTTTATGGAAATGTTGCTTAGGACAGATAATGCATTAACTTGCAAGTAGAATGATCTCCACAGGAGCATACACCATGCCACACTGGAGTAAAACGAACATAGACAAGCACATCTCTGTATCCTGGGTCTGGGGAGCGGGGACTGACACCCCACAAGCAGGTACTACGAGGAGAGGTTGCTGCACAGAAAGGTCTACTTAGATCTACTCAGGTCTACTCACCAGGAGAGAGGACAGATAATCAGCCTACTTCCTCTGAGGAGGACATAATACTGACTAGAAACAGCCTAAAGCTTGTGGGCAGAGGAAGGATTGCAAAAAGTTAGGATAAATTTACCTGGTTCCCAGACCCATGGTTCTTAGCCCTGGCAGCTCATCAGAATTACTGGGGAGTTTAAAAAAAATTAAAATTTAAAAAAAGTGGGGCACTTGGGTGGCTTAGTCGGTTAAGCATCTGCTTTCAGCCCAGTTCATGATCTTGGGCTCCTGGGATCAAGCCCCACATCCAGTTCCCTGCTCACAGGGAGCCTGCTTCTCCCTCTCCTCCGTGCTCATGCTCTCTCTCTCTCTCTCTCTCAAGTAAATAAAATATTTTTTTAAAATTTTTTAATTAAAAAAATTAAATTTAATTAAAAATTTTTTAAAGTGACAAGCCCTAACCCCAAGAGTGCCTGGTTTAAATTTTCTTGGGTGTACACAGCATTTGTTTTTTAAAAAGCTCTCTTGGTGTTTCTAAGGTGCTGCCAGCATTGAAAACCATGGACTCCAACAACCAACAAACTGAAAATAAAGTTCTGAGTATAATCCTGACTTAGCTTTTAGGTAAAAACACAAAGAGAAATGGTCCCAGTGACTATTTCTGGATAGTACTGAAGGGCAGACTAGCCCTGTGTGGCTGGACCAAAGGGTACTGAAATCACATCAGAAAGGAGTGGAGCCAGACTGGGTTGCAAGAGCGCTACCTCTCCTGAGGGCCCCAGGCAGACCAGTGAGGTGGTGGGGGGGGGGGGGGACTTTCGCCAAGCAGGCTGGTTAGAGGCAAATATGTACAATGCTAGGGACTTCAGGATGAGAGGGTCCCAGCCTCGAAGACATGAGAACCATCAGGGGGGCTCCTAAAATCCCCAGACACACCGCAGACCAATCCAATGAGACTCTGCAGGGGTGGGACTCAGGCAACATGTTTTGAAGCTTCCCACTTGACTCCAGTCTTTGGCTAAGGTTGAGATCCACTTTTTTTTTTTTTTAAAGATTTTATTTATTTATTTGACAGAGATCACAAGTAGGCAGAGAGACATGCAGAGAGAAAGGGGGAAGCAGGGTCCCTGCTGAGCACAGAGCCCGATGCGGGGCTCTATCCCGGGACCCTGGGATCATGACCTGAGCCGAAGGCAGAGGCTTTAACCCACTGAGCCACCCAGGCATCCCATGAGATCGACTGTTTTAAATCATGTTTGATGTTTAGTCTAAATAAATTATAGCTTTTCAACATTTCATCTGGAAAGGCAATGGAGAGGCCAACAATCCCCAGAGTTTGCAAACCAAGAACCAAGTTCGGGTGGGAGTAACAGCAATAGAGATGGGAAAATAAAGGGGAAAGAAAGGAGCGGAGGTTAAAGGTGGGTGATGGAGATCAAGAGAGAGACCAGCAAGGCAAGGGATATAGGGTGGGACAGGGCTGCTACTCAGGCCACAGGCTGTCAGCCCAGTCATGGGTATGGATCCTACCCAATGTCAGCCTGGAAAACTCTAGATTGCCTTTTCTCTTGTGATTGGGAAATGTCCCCTGCGCTAACCTCGAAGTCCCTTTTGCTGCCATTCAAACGCTTTCCGTATTTCCCTCCCTCGGATCAGCTGAGGGAGGGAAATACAAGTGAAGGTCAAGGGCGTGTGTACTCCTAGACGGTAGAGCCTTCTCAACGACACCACTGAGCCGGCCCCAGCCTTCCTTTACAACTCCGGTAACCATGGCAGCCAGCCCCTCTTGAAAATCAAGCTACTAGGAGACTCTTTGTGTAGCGTCAGAACTTGTTTCCCTGGACTTCCTCACTTTGTTTGCAATTCTGCCAACCGGAGTCGGAGGGAAAGAGCAGGCAATCCAAGAAGATGAGATTTTCTTCTCTCATTTCTCTGCTTCCGCATGGGCTTGCTCTCCTGCTGTCTGGGTTGAAGTCCGCCCCCCAAAACAATCCCCCACCCCCACTCCCTGCCTGGCCACTCTTCTCTAAATGCACGTAGGATGCCACGACCCCCGAAGGAATCTGAACAGGTCAAAGAGGTGTTCACGGGGCACCTCGGAATACACAGAGTTAGGGGGACTGTTTTAGCAACACGCCCCATGCAATAATGAGTATGCAGGCTTTACCTCAGATAGTCTGGAGCTCCATTTTGCAGAAGTTACTCGACTCTTTAAAGCTTCTCTTATCTGGAATGAGAACAAAAAGAGTTAAGAATTAAAAGATTATGAAAGTCAACACAGATGCACAGACCAGGCCAACAATGTGGGGAGAAAGTGGGTTAGCAGCCAGGCCCTGTCGCTGGGATGTGGAGGGGTCTGTAACTCAGAGGAACGCTTCAGGAAAAGGTGGGGAGAGGGAGAGACACAGGAAGGCGAGGCTAGCACAGGAGACGCCTATTCAGAAGCCTGAAGCCTGAAGTTTGCCACAAGTTTGAGGAGTCTTTGATTTCACTTTGGTAGCAGATTTTTGGGAGCACTTGATAGTTAGGCTTGTCTGTTATTTGAACTCCCCTTTCTAGGGGCACCGGAGTAGCTCAGGTGGTTAAGTGTCTGTCTTCAGCTCAGGTCATGACCCCGGGGTCTTGGGATGGAGACCTGCATCGGGCTCCCTGCTCAGTGGGGAGCCTGCTTCTCTCTCTCCCTCTGCCCGTCAGCCCCTCAGCCCCTCTGCCCCTGCTCATGCTCTCTCTTGTAAATAAATAAAATCTTTAAAAAAGAAAACAACCTTTTCTAGAGGCCAATCCATAGTTAAAAAACAGAATCCTATGCAACATAGCAAAAGTCCATGGAATAAAGAAAATAAGAATAACAAATAACAATTATATTTTGTATGTTAAATATATATTAAATAGATTTAACGTAAGTATACATATAAAATGTAAATATATTTAATACATATTAAATAATATATATGATTATATAAGTATATTAATGATAATGTAATATAAAATAGAAATACATATAATATACTAATAAAACATGTTTATGTATTAATGTTATAAATAATATATAACATGATATATAATAATATAAATTAACACAGTATAACGCTAATATGGCAATTTATATATATATATATATATATTTTTAAGATTTTATTTATTTATTTGACAGACAGAGATCACAAGCAGGCAGAGAGGCAGGCAGAGAGAGAGAGGAGGAAGCAGGCTCCCTGCTGAGCAGAGAGCCCGATGCGGGGCTCAATCCCAGGACCCTGAGATCATGACCTGAGCTGAAGGCAGCGGCTTAACCCACTGAGCCACACAGGCGCCCCAGCATATTTATATATTAAGTAATTTTTTTTTAAGATTTTATTTATCTGTTTGACAGACAGAGAGAGAGAATACAAGCAGGGGGAGTGACAGGCAGAGGAAGAGGGAGAGGGAGAAGCAGGCTTCCTGTGGAGCAGCGAGCCCAATGCAAGGCTCTATCCCAGGACGCTGGGATCATGACCTGAGCCCAAGACAGATACTTAACCAATTGAACCACCCAGGAGCCCCTATATAATAAATTAGGGGCCCCTTATAATAAATAAGGAGCCCCTTATAATAAATTAAGTAATTTATTAATGTATCAAATATACTTTGTTTCTTATATTATATTTTGTTTTATATTCATATACTTTTAAAAAACAATTTTCATGCCTGTCATCTCATTTTATTCAAGAAATAATCCTATAAAATAGATAATATTATGTCCATTTTACAACAGAGGACATTAAGATTAGTAGCCAAGGTGACACCCAAAGCCAGTTGACTACTGAGAAGGACTGAGACTTGGCTTTATGTCCCCAGACTCCAAACCAACTTGTCAATTTCCCTACATCTCTCCTGCTGAATGCGGGCACTGTCTTATTTCTACTTCCACTTCATAAAATGTTATTCACATTCTGAGGACTTATAGTTAGTTCTGTCTTCACAGTTAATGGGTACCAAACCTCTCCAGCTCGAAGTGACTTCATGCTTCCCAGAAAATACAATATGCTTTGTCAGACACGGCATCCAAAGGAGGAGAAGCACTCCCCAGGGCTTGGGGCTGTGCACTCAAGGGTCCACGGGGATATGGGGAGACAGCCTAGAGCTTCTATTTACATTTTCTTTTTTCTCATCTTTTTTAAAATTTGTGTTTCATAACATGCAAAATACATACTTTGTAAATTGACAATAAACACATCTGGGGACATATGCTCATTACTTTTTACTGATCCTAAAAAAATTTGTGAAGATTCCTGGCATAAACAACTTTATGTCAATTAATCATGTCCGGTCCTGTGACATCTTTGAGTCTTGACCTTTTACGTTAGAATGTTAAATGTAAGAGGTTTTGATCTTCATAGAAAGTTCTAGGTCTTAGAGTTCTTTGCACATCTCGTAACACCTGGTAAATTAATAAATAATAATGCTGCTGCTGTTTTGACAATAATCACTAGTTGTGGTATTACAATTAATTTTAAAAAATCACTTGGTATACAACTGTGTACTACCTTAAATGCTTTCTGTGTATTTTCACTTAACAAAATCACATTTGTTCTTTATGAGGATCGAGCAGAATAGGCAAGAAAATCATCATAATCTCTGCATTCCTCTTGGGGGATCTGGGTTCCTGAGACTTAAGGAACTCTCCCAGTGGTACAAAGTTTGTACCGGAAATAGAAAGACTGAAACACCAATACTCTACCACTTCTAAATAATTTTTATTTGGTCGATATGGTATCCTCATAACAAAATGAAAGGAAAGCCAGTGTGAAATGCCTCTTTCATAAATCTCAGCTATTAACTTAATAATGGAATTAACTAATTAATAATAATTAATTAAAAAATCAACCCTGCAGCAAAGGTGTTTGCTTCTACATTTGAGAGAGTTGATTACTTTGCTCACTCAGGAGGCAGCATAGTATAAAGGAAAGACAGTGATCTTAGAAGGCTGAGTAAACATTTGGTGTTCTATTCATTTGTTTAGTCTTCCTCTGTTTTCACCACTTACCACCTACACACACACATCTCTACTTGGAAAATTCCCTTCCCAAAGTCTACAGCTCTTTAAGGTGGAACTCAATGTCCTGACCTCCCTTGCAGCAGAGATCCAGCCACGTAACCTGGACTCAGCCAATCAGACATGATAGGACAAAGAAGCAGGTGCCAGTGGATCCCAACAGGCAGGGTGGAGGTGATCTACAGGACAACAGGAGCAACAAGTCTAGCTTAGCATCTGCTGCCTGACATGGGCCTGGTGAGCTGTGCTATCTGCACCCAGGGAAGTGGGGAGGAGCACAGGTGTCTAGTTCTGTCTCTGCATTGGAAATTGTTCCTTGGGTGTAGCCTCGAGTCTCCAAGCCAGAGAGACCTTCCCGAAGTTGATCTTGTGAGATTTAATCAATCCTTTTTCTGTTTCAGCTTGTTAGAGTGGGTTTCTGTAGAACTCATGGGCAAGTTTAATCACTCTGAGTTTCACGGTCCACATCCATAAAACTGAAAATAAGAATACCCAAGATTGTTTTAAGGACTAGAGCTAATGTATGTGTAATGCTTAGCTCCACAGGACTTTGGCAGATGGTAGATTTTACTTGCATCATAAAGAAGAGTGATGCCGTGTGCAAGTGTCCGCACAAATGATGGAGGTCGGAGACACTCAGTAAGTGGTCTTTACAAGTGGGGATTTCAGAGCCAAGTACGGATCATGGGGGAAAACAAAAGGAAGAAGGATTTGTGATACCTTTGGGTCCAGGATTGTTCCAAACACCAAGATGAAGAAGCCCTGAGAAACACAGAAGAGGGAAGAAGAGCCATTTAGCCATTTTAAATACCAATACTCATCAGTTTCTAGTCTGGTTAAAATAAATAAATAAATAAAATCAGAAACAGTTTAATAAAATTTTGACTCTCTTACGGTCACAGCACCTAGATTCACCATTCGATGGATACTGATTAAGCATCTTCCATGTGCCAGCCTCATGCCAGACACTGGGGAAACCTCAGTAAATCAAACAGACCAAGGTCCAGGATCCATACCAGACGATGGGACTTTCTTTTTCAACTGGTTAAAATAAAAGTGTTTTGCATTTATCAGGAGCTCACCAGACTATAATAGTCTGAGCAAGTGTCAGAGAATATGTTAGGTCGTAGACAGCAGCCTTGCAGTTCTTGGACAAACTATAATGAAAGAAACTTCCATAGAAAAAATATCAAAAGTGACTATGCTCAGCTTTTGTTAACACTCTCAACCTCCTCCCCCCATCCACAACCAAAGATTGTTATGAAACTCACAAAGGAAGTCAAGCGCATGGACCCTCAGAAGACTAAGACCCAAAACAGATTGAGCTTCTAAGCACATAACGTGTGCTCAGAAACAGATGCTCCAAATAGGATAACATGGAGGGAATCACTTAGCTCGCAGATCCCTTACCATCCATACAAAGTCAGACCCCATGAAAGTCAAAAGGAAGCTGTTCCTCTATAGGATAGTCCATTTGAGTTGTCCCAAAACACTCCCCTGAAGAAGGAAGGAAAAGTATTTGTCCCATTTCCAGACAAGGAGAAAGAAACTCAGAGATTCAACTTTGAAAATGTGATAAATTGCAGCACTCATTAGACAGTTTCTCCTGAAGGTGTGGTTATGCAGGTCCTGGCTCACCTGGGAAGAGAACTGAACTCATGACCTTTCATTAACAAGGCATCACCTTCAATTTCATAATTGAACATGAAGCCTTATATTAGGCTTATAATAGGCAGATGTCTATTAAGACACATGGTTTTAATATAAATGGCACCATAAAGATATTGCAATGCGGTGGTCCTCAACAGGAATGATACCAAACCCACTGCTACCTCTATTTGTAAAAAAAAAACTTACCTGAGAGATGGAAGATTTCACAGGCATTGGTGCTGCCCATATAGCTCATCCATTCCCCTAAACATACCAAATATACCTATCCATTCAGCCAGTCCAGCAAGCACTTCAATGCTTGGAGACCTTCTGTGAGATTGCTTTTTTGTGTGACACGCTTAGCCTACGAGATAACTGTGGAAATCTGTCACTGTATCTACCAAGAAAATGTCATGGATGTCATGGGCCATTAGGTTACAAAGTGTCATTTGTATAAAAGTGCTTGGGACACGTACACCCAGGCCTGGTTCTGATACAATGGATACATTTTAAATCGGAATCTCTATGAATTTTGCTTAGGATTTAAATTTTTTTAATATCTAGAAACCATGATTTTAGCCTGTTTCTTCTAAAAAGTACATTCCGATGGCTAAAGGACAAAGAGGAATTCTCTCCATATAAGGTTTTCAATTCTCGGGGCTAAACTAAGTATATTCACATCCACAACGCTTATCATAACGCCTGACACAAAATACTCAATAAATGTGGTGTCTCTGTATATTTATTTGTGTGTATGTCTGTGTCTACATCTGTGTGTGTGTGTGTGTGCTTAACAGCTTTATTATGCAACCTGCATTTGTACAGTCATTTATCTTACTCATACATACAGTGTAACTGGGAAATATTCCACTAGGATCACTTTTCATTGGTCCCACCGAGGGAAAAGTTACACAAAATATCATTCGGAAAATCTGGATAAATTATTAATCAAGGGTTTAGTATCTGATTGATAAAAATTCACCGGTAGCAGATTCTTTGCAATTCTTTGGTAGATAAACCACAATTGGAGCAGATAAATCTCAAGGTGTTCTCCCAAATTTTAAAATATATGCTTTATGGAAGGAATGCCCCTACCCCTGCCAAAATTTATCTGCTAAATCCTAATGCCCAATGTGAAGGTATTTAAAGGCATGATTTGGGGAGGTAATTAGGTCATGAGGGTAGGGCACTCATGAAAGGGATTAGTGCCATTACAAAAGAGACCCCAGAAAGCTCCCTGGCCTGTCCTGCTATGTGATAATATAGCAAGAAGATGACTATGAGGCAGAAAGCAGGTTCTCTCCAAACACTGCATTTGTGTGTACCTTGACCTTGGACTTGCCAGCCTCCAAAACTGTGAAAAATAGACCTCTGTTATGTATAAGCAACGCAGTCTATGGTGTTGTTTTTTTTTTCTTTTACAGCAACCCAAAGGGAATAAGACATTAACTTTCCTCCTACTAAAACAACTATAAGGGGGTCTCCAAACCTTACCCAGCCCACAGTTACTCTCAATAAACGCAAGAGAGGATACCAACCAGGAGTTGCAGGTTATAAAGTGTGCAGTCAAGTCAGCAACTAATACTTCCCCAGCAAAGGGGGCAGTTGAGCTTTAAAACCAGTGGAGGTGCTCTCACAGGGCTAGGACCAGGAAACCTCCAAAAGAGTCTTTCTCCTACATCTTCTGGACCCTACAGTGTGTTCAGGGGTATCCCTTCTCTGTCCGCTCCATCAGTACCACCTGCCCCTCATCCTAAGACTCTGCTAGTTCTGCTTCCTTCCTCTTGCTTGATTGTGTTCCCCCATGTCAGCTGATGGAGGGCTCCCCTTTCTCCTCCCACCCTGGGCATCCCAAGGATGCCTTGGCCCACTGATTCACTGGTAAATAGCCATAACCAGCTCTACTAATTTGTAGCATTTGCCTGTCTCTGTGGTTAAATACTCCCACACTGGCTGATTTAAATCTAGCAATGCAATGTCATCAAATGTGGAGTTAAGAAGGGATGGGCACATCATTATACAGCATGTCCCCCATACATATATAATAGATGAAAATAACCTCACGAGCGTAGGAAAATGTGGACAAATAATTAGGAATTAATGGATTTTGAAGATGTAGGACCTTACACAAAACCTTTGTTTTATTTAATTACAAGTCAGCTTGCAAAACTCCTGAAAATAGAAGTCATTTCTCTGGAGACAGGACAAGCCATCTTGCAGCATACCAGTGCCTAGAGCCTGCGCCAGGGTCTATCCTTCATCCACACCCCAGGCTCAGCTTCTCACATCCATCAGTACTGGCATTTAGATGAGCTCCACCCTCCTTGGCAGGAGTCAAGGCAGAAACTGAGTTGAAATTACAAATTGATCTTATCATGATAAGTAAAGGAGCTCATGGTACCAAAATGCAAATGCTCACAGCCTAGTCCAGACCAAAACTCACAGGCAAGAGGACACCCGGGGAGACAAGGAAAGGGAAATGCAGAGGAATAGATACATGAACTCTTTAAGGACTCCTGACAAACAGGATGGGATATGCTGATCAGAAATTTGAGAACGCTAGGTGATTATACCAGCCCTGGCCATGACTAGCTGCATAAACTTGGGTAAAAGCTATATAAAAAATGTTTTTTTTGTAGACATGCACAAATACAGAGTCAAATTCTGAGGCACCTCTATTATTATTAACCTTGTTTGCCAGGCATCAAAATGCTTATTGTAAAATGAAATCATTATATTTAAATTTTGAAAGAGAAAATATTTGACTTCAAATCTCTATTATCCACCAGGTAAAACATTTATTTTCAAATAAGTCTACATTCAGGAAAAAGGATTATTGTAAATGTCATTAGAAAAACAAATGCTGGGGTGCCTGGGTGGCTCTCTGGGCAGCAGGGAGCCTGCTTCCCTCTCTCTCTCTGTCTGTCTCTCTGCCTACTTGTGATCTCTGTCAAATAAATAAATAAAATCTTTAAAAAATTTAAAAAAAAAGAAAAACAAATGTTTTCTTATCAGTTAATTCTTATCTATGTATTTAACATTCAATATGATAAACTTTGGCTCATTGGTACCTAGTGACCAGAAAAAAAAAAAAAAACAAATTTCAGTCAAGTAAGGGATTATTAAATATGGAATAACTACTATGCAGCCAATAAAGAGACGTATTTATACATAGTTATCTACTAAGAGGCTACCATGTATTTTTAAGTGAAAAAATAAGGTGCATAGTAATATATATCCTAACCCCTATATTATGTCAAAATATATTGTATATAAGCATAAAAATTTGGCAAGGAGACACATGAAACTGTGAACATTGTTTAATTCATAGAGGTGAGAGAAGAGAAGGGAAACTATTTATCTTTAATACTGTTCTGTATGACTTGCCTCATTAAAATAAGATGATTTCCAATGGGAACTAAAAATTCCAAATGGAAAGAAATATAATAAAGGTGCACATTTTAATATCTCCAGTTAGGTACCGAGATTTGGGGGAAGTGGTAGTGTTTAAATTTCTAAACAGTAGCGGCTCAGCCTTACTGTTGTGCTCTTTATAATCTTTAGGTCATTTTGATACTTGGTGCTTTCCCAATGTTTTATTTCATTTTCCTAACACCCTATAAGGTTGGCAGTATTATATCCATCTTGTAAGTGAAAAAAATGTGGCTCAGAAAAGTTAAACAAATATCCCAAGGGAACATTACACATCAGTAAGTGAGAGAATCAAGATTTGAACCCAGGCCTTTCTGGGGGAAAAGCTTATTTCCTGACTCACTATGCTACTCCAAGTTCATTGTCTTTCACAAAGAAATACCATTGCAGAAGCTCCTGATGACAAATCTTCTTCCTCAATGCTCTCCCTTAGTACTGGGTCAGTAGAACCTAGACTTACCTGGAACGCATTGAGCAAGGAGAAGATGATGTGGAAGGCCAGGTTGCCATCATCGATGACCGTGGCTATCCCGAATCCCCACGTCAGGCCCAGCAGTGGTGTGAGGATAGCGATATTCTTACTGATTCTCACAATGGCTCTCACTTCCTGGAACATGGAACTGCCAACAGCGGCTCGCTGGGTCTTGACAATCACCAGGGTGACTGTGATCAGGTTTACGACCACGATGGCCAGGGCTGGGACCACAAAGGCCAGGAGGGCCTTGGTCATGTCCCAGTTGAGCCAGCAGGCCTCAGGCCGTAGGTAGCCTTTGCTGGGCTCAGTGGCAGCAACCGTGACAGCAGCAATGAGCAAAGGGCACCCGTAGCCAACTGAAAAGAGAGCAGCCACCAAAACCGATTTGGGCAGTGTATGGAAAACAATCAGGATTCCATAGAGGATAAGGAGTGCCTTGGCCAGCATCCAGAAAAACACAGAAAGGTAAAAGAAATGAACAAAAAACGTTGCTGCCACACATCCATTGTGGTGTGTCATGGGACCACTAAGAAAGGAAGCCACAATGAACCACACGTCAGCCATCAGCAAGGTGGCAGCGATATTGGCGATGCACACATGGCGTAAGTATGAGATCTCTGTCTTTGTCACTTGGCCCCAGACCAAGACCTCAATGATCAAGCAAAGGACCAAGCTGCAGATCGAAATGCCCAGCCCTAGGTACGTGATATGAGTCAGGATCGGGCTCTCCAAGATGTGGGGTGCCATGAGAATAGAGAAGGAGGTAAATAACCTGCTTGGCCTGCATTTGCAAACAGCTTGCTGGGAGTTTTCTTGAATTATTTGACAGGCCTGCTGGTCCCATCTGCTCTCCAGGGAGTGCCAGCCAACACACTGTGTCCTCCTCTCCTCCGACTTGCTGATCTTTTCAAAAATCAATGAGATTCTTTTAAGTTCCTTGGGCAAAATGACAGACAAGACGAGCCCATTGACAGTAACATTCTCCAAAAGACTGGCTTCTAAGATGGCCCCAAGAGTCGGAAATGCAATGCTGATGGCCCGGGAAGGAGCAGGCACCTTCTGAAGTTCATCTCTACCAATCAGCACCCGCCCAGTGATCTCACTGCCCGTGTCGTTAATTCTCATTGAAAAAGTGAAATTCTTCCCAGCATTGTCTTGGGATATGGTGGTGCCCATAGTATGAATGAAGACATCTGATATGTCAATGGGATACTTATTTATAGATAGTTTTCTTGCAAAGGAATTGACCGAGTGTAGCAGGACACAGCTGCTGTTTCTTTCAGGGATGAAGGTCCAGTTTGAGATGCTTTTGCTGTTGAGAATGTGGTTGGCCATGATACTGTAACTCTGCCAATGAAGAACCAGAATTAGTACTGAGCCACTTCCCGAATCTGCCGGGACAGTCAGGATTCACTTTTATAAAGTGTGGTCCTCCAGCCAGTTGCATAGGCATCCCCTAGGAACTTCTTAGAAGGATGGACTCTCAGGGCCCACCCCAGACCTAGTGAATCAGAATCAGCCTCGTAATGAGATCCCCAGGGTACTGGCCAGCCAACAAAGTTTGAGCTGGAGAATAGTGCTAGGAAGGAACTGCCTTCATGTCATGTATGAAGAGTCTCCCTGGGAGGCAGGCAAGTGGGCAGCCTTCCCCAATCTCACTGACATCAGCACCTCCCCTTTACACCGTGGTGAAGCCAGCCACTTGCCCACCCTGCTCAGAATACCCAATCTTGCACAAATATCTATTAAATCCCAACTGTGTGCAGGACCCTGGACAGGAACATAGAAAATTGAAATTTGACACCAGAGGCTGAACCTCCTTTTTCTCCTCTGCCTCAAAGATTGAAAGTAAAAGAAGTGAATTGAGGTCCACTTCACACTTCTGCAGCAAACACGTATGGCTGTATTCTTTGCATTCGCTTAATTTCCACTTTAGCATCCTGTTCTGACTCACAAGTAAAACTAGGAAAAGTCTTCCTCTGCAAGAACCAGAATAGTTCTTAGAGGTTTTCAGTAGCCAAAATATACATTGGGCAAGTTTATCTCTGCATCAGACCCAGCATCCAAGAAGTTCTGTTTCTAAACATGTACTGATGTGTTCACCTTTTCTGTTTTCCTCTGTTTATTCTGTGGTGAACATTTATTGAGCACGTGCTATGCCAGGCATTCCAGACACTGATGGGAAAGACCCCAAAAAGCCCACAGAATACTCCAGCGAAACTGCACTCCTTTCCACCAAAATGTCATTCTACCAAGTCAAGGCCACTCACCTGCATCTTCACTTCGTTGACACCTGTCGATAGCACCGTGGATATGTTGTGTAGGAGCTGCACAATGACAGCGATGTTTCCTGGGAGCCGAGGAGACTGCCGAATGTTCCTGAGTACACAGGACAAATCCTCCGGACACTTTTGCATCAGCATGTCTGTGATGGTCTCAGACTTTCTGGCATATTCTTTTATTACAGTATTCCCTCCAAATGGTCGAACTGAATATGAATTTGTCTAAGAAAGGTCAAAAAGAAAGTTTGTATTGGGTTACTTTTGCTTTGAATATGAAAGTACCTTTAATTAACTTTAGGACACCCTTATCATGCAATTGTACATTGCAAAATGTTTGTCAATTTTATATTTTCATAGTCACATTTGCTATGGAGTAACTTGCCCCACTACCAACGTATATGAACAGAAAAACCCAAGTTCCGGCTTGTCAGCTGCCTGTTGCTAAACCCTTTCCCTCCAGTGAACACATGTTATCTTTAGCATACCACTTCAGACCCCTTCTGTGCATATATATATATATATATATATATATATATATATACCGTATATATGTCTTGTGCAACTGATAAATTTCTAGTGTCATTTAAGCCTGTTTTTACTAAACATATTTTAAACATAGAAATTCTGGACTAGATTTGGGTGAATCAGCTGACACCAACACAAAAGAATGACTGAAAATAGTGATAAATAGTATCTCCCACAGATTCAGGTTCTGGGTCCCAGCCTTCAGAACAAAGGAAGCGAACGTGGCCCCTGACTGGCTGCCTGTTTTTTGTAAATAAAGTTTTATTAGGAGCCAATCTGCTCATTATTGAAATATTGTCTAAGGCTGCTTTCCTGCCACAATGGCAGAGTTGAAATCTCACAATAGAGACCCTTTGACCCACATGGATTAAATATTAATTATCTGTTCCTTTACAGAAAAAAAAATGCCAACCCTTACTTTAGAGAACCCCTTTCTGGCATCTTCTCGCCTGCCCCTTCACAAGACAAAGAGACTGTGGGCCTAGAGGATATGCCTACTCAGAACTCGTGTCCCCGCATCTAGACACTCAAATTCCCTGCTCAGCAACCCCAAGCCCACTTCCGGGGCCCACATGGCCTCTTCTCTAAGTCTGTGCTACATGATGGACCATGCCACCAATATGCTCACCACTAGGCCTGTGAGGTGGCAACAGGATACTGGTTTTCAGGGTTATGAACATGTGACCTTGGCTTTCCACCACCCTTGAGGGGCAAGATAAAATCTGATGGGACACCAGCAGAACATATTTTACTTAGCAGTCTGGAAGCTTGACTTAAAGCATTTAGATATTAAAACACATGGTACATGGGTCTCTGTGTTTATCATTGCCCAGATTCCTCAAATTAGGGGTGCATCCAGTGATGGACACCCTGAGGCAAGCAGCCTTTTGAAGACTGGTTGGGGACTTCAAGTATAGCATCCCCCTGATCCCCCCTAAAATAACCAAATAGGGATGTTCCCTAGGACCAAAGAGATGTGAAGGTATTGACTCATCTGAAGGAATCAGGAGCTGAATGTCAGAAAGGTAAAGCCCCTACGAGAAGAAGAGTGAAGAAAAAAAAAAAGAGAAGAAATAATATTTCACCTGATTTTATTTATCAAAATTTGATCTTTAAAAGTATGTCATTACTTAAGTATGTACGGAAATAGGTCCATCTGTTTGGTGATGAAGGCCTTCCCTTGCAGCCAGCTTGTGTCTCATGCTTTACTGACCACAGAAATCACCTGGGGGCCTTGATAACCTGTAGCTTCAGATTCTACAAGTCCGGAGTGAGGCCTGCATATCTAAAAGTTCTCAGGGTAGGAGCGCCTGGATGGCTCAATCCTTACGCATCTGCCTTTGGCTCGGGTCATGATCCCAGGGTTCTGGGATCAACTCCCTGTATCGGACTCCCTACTCTGCTTCTCCATCTCCCTTTGCCTCCCCCGCCCCCTGCTTGTGTGCTCTCTCACTCTATCTCTGTCAAATAATAAATAAAATCTTTAAAAAAATAAATAAATAGAAGTTCTCAGGGCGGCCAAGGCTGCTGGTCAGAAAAGGGTACCTTGAGGCCCGAGGCTTTGTAGTAAAGAGCTAAGAGCAAAGATGGAGAAATAAGCTGTGATCATTCTCCACAGTTCTTCTGTGGAGCTCAGCTCTGACCTGAGGATCAGGTTCTTTAGTATCATGAAGCGTGTGGGAGCCAGAGCACAAACTTTCAGAGGCCCAAAGTTAGAACCTCCATTCTTGTGCAGAGAGAGAAAATGAGTAGGTGTCTATGTATTCATGTACAAACGCACTCACCTACCAGCCCTGTGTATTGCTTCCCCTCTCTCTTATTGACTGCACTATGCATTGTTAATTGGGTCTCCCCTCTGCGTGTGAGAGAAAGGATATTACCTCAAAGATGTTGAAGGCATTAAGAGTCCGGCAGGTTTCAGTGATCTTGTGCCATTTCTTTTGCCTGCATAAAAACCCCGTATTTCCCTCACTGTCTGGAGGGCAAGGTTGGCTGCAGTGGGAATTGTCCACACAGACACCATCACATACACCTGGAGAAATAAAAGGTATTGACATCAGATGGAGATCTTGGGGCTCTATACCACGTGAGCCTATCACCAAGGCGTCAGCACAGTGAAGGCACATCAACCCCATGTACATCAGATGTATTTTCTTCTCAAACTGGAGGACGATTGAAGTAGATCAGTGATCGTCATCTATTTCAGTGATGAACACCTGATGTCTCCAACAAAATCTTTTTTTTTTTTAATCTAGGATTTCCCTCTTTTTTTTTTTAAGGTTTTTTTTTTTTTAATTTATTTATTTGACAGAGATCACAAGTAAGAAGAGAGGCAGGCAGAGAGAGAAGAGGAAGCAGGCTCCCTGCTGAGCAGAGAGCTCGATGCAGGACTCGATCCTAGGACCCTAAGATCATGACCTGAGCCGAAGGCAAAGGCTTTAACCCACTGAGCCACCCAGGCACCCTCCAACAAAATCTCATCCAGAACTCAGACATACAAAACAGATAAAAGGGGAACTTCCCCTTTTGAAGTGACAAGGAAGAGCCCACGTTCAGTCCACAAGGTCTCTCACACCCCACAGTTCCCTCAAACTCCTCCAGCTCCCCAGAACACAGTATGGGAGCCACGGCACCCCGTGTTCTGTGAGAAAGCTCCCAGCTCCAGAACTTTGTAATTATTATGAAAAATCTTGGGAAAACCTAAGAGTTTTCCCAAACCTGCTTGGGCCACTGCTCCAGGCTGGACTGGGTCAGCAAAATAGTTTATGGCAAAGAACTCTCTGGCCAGGATGGAGCAGAGGGTACTGGGAGGAGAGGGGAGCAGGGGTCAAAGGTAAGATTTAATATGAGATAACTAAAGAGCCCAAATGTGAGCCATTAAGCAGTCCCATCTGTCATGCCATCAAGAGAGGGCTGAGCGCGGTTCTCTGTTATAATAAACAAAAATTTCCATCTGATCACTAATTGCTGCCAACGTACCATGTGGCCTGGCAGACATCTTCTCTTTGCTTTTGTTGGCAACCTAGAAAGGGAAAATCAAAATCCACATGAAAACTAATTGTTGTGATGCCAGCCCAATGGTCCTCTCTAGTCACAGACCAATGGCCACATCTGAATCATCTCTGATGCCAGGACGCCACCAAAAGCTGAGACCATGAAGTACGTCCCCATGGGCCCATTTTGTTATCAGTGTGGATGGCTTTCTCTCTGGCGGAGACTCAGCAAGAGCCCTCCTTCTTCTCCAACGAGCATTCTATCCAAGAAATACACCATGAGCAAAGATCAGCATTCTATCCAAGAAATACACTATGAGCAGAAATGGACCTAAGTGGAAGTTAAAAGAGCTGAAGCTTTGGAATCCCTTGCTTGTATGGGCGCCTTCAAAGCCCTGAGAGAGGGTCTAACAATATGTTCACACGATCATATATTTTATTGAATTTCCAAAGGCAAAACAGCTTAACCATCTTCTGTTCAGACCACTATTTTTGGCCACTCTACCCTTCCTTCCTTCACACTCTCCCCCATTTTGGATAGATAGTGTTAGAGAGGGTGTAGCTCTTTATGGAATCTGGACAAGTATAAGTTGAATTGGGAATCCATCTACTTTGAATTTAATAGGATATATTTATGAAATTTTCAGTCATTTCCATATTACAATGAGGACATCAACAAATAAATGACATTCATTTTAGAGTATTTACAATTTTTAAAAAGCAGTATTTATAATGAGTCACTGAGTAAGAAAATTCTAAGTATTCTGGATACCTTGCAACTCATATTTGAAAGAAACTTGTTAGATGCTTTCCCCACAGTTGACAACAGTCTTACATATTTAAATGGCATTACTAATAATGAAAGGAGAAGCTGAAAGATATTTTTCTAAACTAGCCATAATAAAAGACAAATTTGATCAGCAATGCTAGAGGAAAAACTGAACAAGTTTTCTATCTTCTCTATAGAAAAAAATTATAAAATTATTGGCAATCAAATATGTAGTCAAAAGTGTAGAGGAAAAGATGTGGGCATCTTTTATTATTAATAAAAATATTGTGATTTACTGGGTTTATTACTGAATAATGTTGAGTAATCGCTGAATGTAAACTCTTTAGCATTTCTCAATTTGTTGTAAAATTTGAAATTTATTGTAATTGCTTTCCTCAATTTAAGTAGACATTCACTTCTCCCTTAATTTTATATTTGTAATTTTGTATTCCTGTTCCTCAAGGGATCTCCCTTCAAATCTGGCTTCCCCCTATCATGAGCACTTCTTACCTCTCCTGATTAAAAACCCCTCTCCATCCTACCCATTCATATCAGACTGGACCCTTCACTGAGAAGCAGTATCACATGGTGGTCAAGGGCTGTACTCTGCGAACAGACCACCTGGGTTCAAATCCCAATATTACCACTTGAGACCTTGAAAAAGTTAATCTCTCTGAGCCTCAGTTCCCTCATCCTTAAAGTAGGGTAAAAATGATAGTATTATAATTGTGTGATATCGCGGAGCACTTTCATGAAGAATGAATGATATCATCCTAAGGAAAACACTTAGAATGGGGTCTGGAATATTTTAAGTGGTATTTAAGATTTAGCTCCCATTATTATTCTCTGAATAAAGGCCTACTGAATATCTAACACATACAAAACTCAAGTTTGTCCCTACCAAGAAATCTTTCCTGATGCAGTTTTAAATGATACATCCTTCTCTCTCTGGCTTCCATAGGATTTATTATTTATATCTACATAACACTCATTCAATGTTTCACATATATGCATAGACTCACCTCCCTGCTATTTACTATCTAACCATTTTTATATGCACATATTATCTTCTCAGTTAAAGTGTATGTTCCTTAAGAACATGGGTTGTGTATCATGTCTCTTGTATCTCCCTAAGTAGCTAGTTCTGTGTCTCACACATATGTGTACATGTGCATATTAATATGTATATATATACCGCCATGTGTACATATGTGTACACATGGTGGAGACTGAAATCTCCTGGTTTTGTGTCAGAAGCTTGCTCTCTAGTAGCTGGGAAGAGCCATGGTCCAATTCTCCAACTTGCATTCCAAGATCTAAACCACTAGGGAAGGACCTATAAACTCAGTGACTTAGCTATGTGAGTAACCTATGGAGTTCATGTCCCTTTCTTCTTCACAATATTGTTTCTCTCTATGTTATCAAGAAACAAGCTTGAATCTTCCATTTTCTCTACCAGTAAGAATTTATGGAGGATCTGAATTGAGCATTTTAGGGTCTGTCCAAGGTGAAGAAGGTCTCACCGAGGATTCACGAAATACAATGTCCTTCAAAGCACTGATGTAAAATGACTTCTCGTTTAAGTCTAGAGATCCAAGCCTTATTATTTACCTGGAAGACTTAAAGGATTTTGACCCAGCAAGAATATTAAAATGGCAGTTTTTTGCATTTTGAAAGACATTCTTAGTACATAGGTAAGAAAGGTGAGTCTTCGATAGACCAGACAACTTTCCTGAGGTCACGCAGGGGATTCCTCTTAGAACTAAGTCTAGAATTCAACTCCTCTCAATCCTATGACACTGTCTTTTCCACCAAGTCAGCCCAGGTGCAAGTGGAGATGGCAGAGAAGGTTGTAGGTTGTGGGGAAGTGAAGTCCTCAGCCCATCTTGAGAGGTCCATGGCCTCTAATACACCACAATAAAGCATTTCAAAGTGAATAATTCTGGCCCATTAAACAGAATCCTATGAAGGATCCTATGAAGTCACATTTTATTTATCAGATATGTGGGCAGAGGACCACAGTGTGCTATTTACAAGGAATTCTAGAAACTCTGCCTTTTTAAGTGAAGGACCTGATTCACTTCTTCCCAATTAACTTGCTAAAACACATCCACATCCAACTCCTCCTGGTCATTTCACTTCTAGGGTGGCCTCTGATATGAGCCCCTTCAACTTTAGACATCTGCAATCTTCAGCAGAATACTATGAAAAGATCCCTTTGAAAACCTATAATCTGCCAAGCCTGAGAAGATGCTAAGTGAGAAGGGAGGTCAGGAGAGGGGTAGCACCCAGAAGCTCAGCATCCAGTAACTGGTAGGTTGAGAAGAAAAGGACAGAATGTTCGTAAGGTGGTCCTCAATAACTAAGAAAACAAAACAAACGTCCCAGGCTTTGTCTACTCTCTAAGTTCTGTCTTATGGGAAAATGGGGATGAGCAAAGGAAGGGGAAAGGAGAACGAAGCTGTGGGATCAGGATATTTTCCAGGAGAAGTCTTTCTGAAGGAGTCTTAACTGTCCCAGAAGCAAGGCACCAGCTCAGTGCTGGGGAGAAGGGGAGTCGTGGAGAAAACTCCTTAAATGATTATAATTTGAAAACTCCTACGAAGAATTTCCAAAATCATTCTTTCCTAAGGAGACTTGCTAAGAAGGGACATAATACAATGGAAATTGTAAGAAACAGAATCTGAAGAAACAAGGGTCCTACCTAGTCCTCTGGCTGGATAGGTATGAAACCTCAAGAAAATTACATTCCATCATATGGGTTTCAGTTTCCTCTCTCATGTAAGAGATGGAGCTTTACCAGTTGATCTCAAATCTCCCTTCCAGATCTTGTAGTCCAATAATAATACACTGTTCCCAAGAATATCAAAGTAGTTTTATGTCTCTCTATCCATCTATCTATCTCAATGATCCTCCACACCTTATTTTAACCAAGTAACGGTTAAGGACATTAAAATGACTTATGGTATGAGGGAAAATATTCTAGAGAGCATCATAGGGCTCACTGCCCCACAAAACTTACAACCAGTACATTGCTACAGACTTCATCTCAGTTAAACCTTCCTTGACTATCTGAGGGGCTCACTGCTCCCCCGAGCCCATCCATTGGGTTCATTTTCAGGATTCTCAAAGAGATCTCATTTTGAGTGGGACAAGCTTCATTGAGCCAGACCATTCCTAGGTCCTGCCCACTAACTGCCATTAAATATCTCCCAGTCACATGACACCCCTTACCACCCCCACATTTTCAGGTGCCTCCACAGAAGTAGCCCCCCCCCCCCCGGTTAAGAACAATGAAAATCTTCACCATCAAAGGATATGAAAAGAAAAGGAAAAAACTTTATCAACCTCAAATCATTTGAGCCTCATCTCAAGAACTCATTAAAAAAAAAAAATCAAAGGGAAAATAGTTTGAGGCTGTTAACTCAAATGGATTTTGGATACCTGTCATTGCAACTTCTTCTGGCTAGACCACTGCCTTCCCCCTCCACCTGAGCACAGGTAACTAAGGCCCCCTAACTGATGGCTATGCATTTCCATTTGCTTTCCCGCTCATTCCTCCTCCCACTTCCCTTTTCTTACCTGGCATAACGTCCTGCAGGACTCTGTGGGCAAAAGAAACATGAAGCAGTACAGCAAAAGCATGTGAGTCATCGTCTTCCACACTGCTGTCTCTCTTGCTTCTAGAAAAATCAATGAAAAAGCAAAGTGTTTCCAATCCGAAGCTTTCGAAGCTTCTCCCTGAAGATTCAGTCAACCTGTAAGCCCAGGTTCTGTCCTTCTTGCCGTCGTCTCAAATGTCTATGCCCCAGAGGTGGCATCCCTGCAGCCTCCCGTTGGTCCAGAGAGGCCGCAGGTGTGAGCGGCAGCTGGCACTGGGAAGGGCGGGCGATGGGATACCTCCTGTGGGAATCCCTCCAAAGGAAGCTTCCTGCTGGGTTGCAATGAATAATAGCTCATGTTCAGGGAACCAGAATGATGGTTCACTCCCTGGGTTAGGCAGGCCTGAGAAATGTGTGGGTGGCCACAGTAGAAGGTGAGCTAGGGTTCCTGTGTGCAGACTCGGGCCAGAAATATCTTTGCAAGGAAAGTAAGCTCCAGGCTTCGCCTGCGAGCCTCACTCCCACCTAACTCTGGAGCTGTATTTTCATAGGTAGGTAGCAAAGTTCAAAACCGATTCTAGCCAAGTCCTGCCATTGGTATTTAAGCCCAAATTGATGTAAAAACTAAAACGGTTCCTTGGCACCCAGAACAGTGCTGGACATATGGTGGGCCCATGATACACTCATTAGAGAGAGAGGAGAGTGGATGGGGGTAGGGCAGGTAGTCAGGAAGAGCTGACGATTCGTATCAGATCCATGTTCTGTAGATGACTCAACATAAGTTGAATTTTTTTAGAACTAAATTTTAATAGTTTTAATAGTTTGCATTTTGAGTGAAATCCTCTTTGAAAGGTATTTGATGTTTCTTTGCTTTTAGATGGAAGTTTTCAGAGGACTTGGTGTCCTCAACAAAGGCCAGGAACTTTTGCAATGGTCAATATTGGCTATTTAACCATTTTTAGCCAGAAAGGAATGGCCTTTCTCCCAATCATGCATAATTCTACAGCAAACAATGCCATTATTTTGAAGACTAGGCAAAATGTCTCTTTCTAACCATATTTCCTGCAGTGAAATACCTATCTTATTAAATCCTATGACTCAAATATTTTACATTGCTAGTTTCAGCCTGTTGTTTTAACAGGGTTTTCTGAAGGTCAGAAGTTCTTTAAGCACAAGGATTACTTTGTTGCTCATCAGTTCCAAGTGTATTTAGTAGCAACCCCTATGAACCCACAATTTCAAGTAGATTTCAGTCCCTTTGGCTTCCTTTTTCCAAATTTATGCCTTTCAAATGGATATAAATCCATTATGAAAATCACTAAAGTGACTTAACACAATCATCACCAATGCAGTTATTGCTTTGGGTAAAATCAGCAAAATCAGAAAGAAATTCAAGCGATTGATGAATTTGTGGACATAATTTTCATAAAATCTGAGCATGAGTCCAAATGTTTTTCAGAATTACATTAATTTTACATTAAAATTCTCATGATCCAGAATGTTTTCTCATTAACTAGAACTACTTTAAAAAAGAAGATTTAAAGAATAGCAGAAGACAACAATTTTTGAAGGGTTAGCACTGCTCCATTCAGATACTCAAATAGACTTTTTTTAAAAGGGGCTGGAAGAAGTTGAATGTTTAGATCAGGTAGATGGATCAGTATGAAATCTATTGTTTGCTTAATATTTTTAAGGTGTTGTTTTGGGGAAAAAATCTTCATTGTCTTGTTTTAAATTTTGAACATAGTTTTGTTTTAATTTTATTGAAATGCATTTTGATTATCACTAAAATTGTTTTTATATATGGCAAAGTGAGCACTTTGTGCTTTATATGGTAACAACTTTACAGACTTTACAGTAGGGACTTTTTTGATAGTTATGCCACTGTTAAAATTTTGGAGCCCAGATCTTCTAGCAACTTCTTTGCTATCTGGGACTAGCTTGTCACAGAAGGACTGAGGACCACAACTCTGGAACACGGTCTTTGTGCAAGTTTCAACAACAGTGGGACTCTAGGTGCATTTTGAACTCTTTCTTAATTCTTTTAACTGGAAGAAACAGTAAAGTTGGCTTTTTTGGTGTCTTGCTTATAAAACTTCTCTTTAAGCAAAGTGGACTCAAATAAAATCCGTTTTTTTTTCCTGATTTGTTGACATTAAACCATAGTCATTAGCTCTTTTTCCTAGTCCCTTGAAAGTACAAAGTCTGGAAGAAGTCAAAAGTATGGTGGCAAGACAGCAGCAGGAATCCAATCTTTTGATCCCCCAGCCCCAACCCCCATACCACCCACCTTTTTTGGAAGAGCCATTTTTCTTTTGAAAAGCCTCAGTTCTCTAATGGCTGAGACCGCCTTTGCCCGACTCACCCCATAACTTTCTGCAATGCAAAGGTAGCGGGAGTTTAACTCTTCTCTCTTAAACAAATGTTCGAAAATGTTGGTTTTGAGAATCCCAAGCCAAAAAAATTCATTACACACGCTCATTTCAGAAAAGGCTTATCTCTCAAGAACATACAACCTGAAAAAACAGTTACCTCATACAATTCACACCAAAAAAAAAAAAAAAAGAAGAAGAAGAAGCAATTACATCAGCACTGACATTTCACAAAGTAAAATGTGCCAAATACAAAATGTTGCAACTTTTTTCAGTGAAGAAACCATGTCCCTTCTCCTTTATAAAGAAGGAGGAGGAGAACAGTAGAGTGTACAGGATCCTTTTTCCAAACATCCAAACTAGAATATGTTTTCCCATTCTCTGCTGTCTGCTTTCCAAATCTGAAAAAGGTGTTCATGTATGTGTTTATTCAACAAACAGAAGGTGAGCTCCTCATTTCCAAGCGATGTCCTAACAGCTCAAAATTAAACAACCACAAGGATAACTTCTTTCCCGGCCTGCTCACCACCTCAGGGAAGCCACAGGCTAATGAGGTTTCTGAACCAGCTCCAAGGGTACGGGAACTTGGACGAGCTTTGCTCCCTGGAGACCTGCAGACTCGACAAGTCAAAGCTAGTCAAAACAGCATGACAGCAAGAATTCCAAAGTTCCAGATTTCACCAAACGATTCTCGTCTTCGTTAACAATTTAATTTCAACATATCTCTTCCTCTCTCTTGTCAGATTCCTCCACCCCAAAGTCACGTGGTTGACTGGCAACAGGCACAGCTCACTAAGGGAAGACAAAGCCGGCAGGAAGCAAGCACGTGAGCTCCATGCTGGGACGTGTTCTGTGCCTGGCCCCATCAGAAACAAACATTTGCTTAATTTAAACACACACTCACACACGTAAGCAAGAGAGACCAGAGCAATTTTATACGGTGATTTGGGAGAAAAACTCTACAACTGGAACCCTTAAATCTTGATTAGGGAAACACAAAAGTATTGGGACACGATTCATGGCAATCACAAACAAAAATAAACAAAACTCCAGACAGAACTTTGCCAGCCACTCAGGAGTATTTCAGTCCCCAGCTCTGTCAGCGGACAGTCTGCGCCTACTACTCGCATAATTGGGTTTTGTAGCAAATTACTGAGGTCCCCTGTGAGATCTGCAAAATAGTATCAGAGTTCCCAAACATACTGTGGGAATACACTTTGGATGATCTCAGAGGTGGATGGTCCCTTTGGGTCTGTCATTTACCCATCCCGCTGTTTTGCTTCTAGTCAATCACCAACCCCATCCCTCCCGCCTAAATGCAGACATCATGGAAGGGAAGAAGAGAATAAAATACATGGTTATTGTCTGTTTACTCTGTGTCTGGCACTATCCGCATTAACTCTTAATGCCATCAAGTAGTTCTGTGAGACTGAAGTGACTTCCAGGATGTAAGGGGCTAAAAGTTGACCCTGCCGAACCTCCAGGTATGCTAAGAGACATATTTAGGATTGAGCCCAGGTCTATGATTTTTTTTTTTTTTTTTTTGGTCTTATTGCTTTTTTGATAGGAGAAAGAGCTGATCCTTGTATGGGGTAGATTCTTTCAGAACAGTTCACGTAACTTTCATCTTGACATCATAAAATTTTATGAGCTAGGCAGGTTCTTTTAAATACATCATTCTGTCCCATCCTCCTTCTTGGCCTGAAGATGTAAAAAGGCTGAAAGGCTGATCACCATCTCTGGGGGTGTGGGGGGCGGGGAGAATAGGTAGATAGATAGGTAGGTAGGTAGATAGATAGAGATTCTAGGAAACAAGGATGCTCTCCTTGTCCCCAGCCACACAGAGCTACCTACCTACAAGGGTAGATGAGCCCTCAGTTTTCTCCAAAAGCCCAGTTTTTTAAACTTTACATCACTTCCATTGGTTTCCCTGAACCTTGGCCGAGTTCTCGAAACCTCTTTTGGAACTGGCTGCCTTCCTCCTAATGCTTGCCAGTTTCAAGCCGTGCTAAATGATGGGTGATTACTCACACCTGAAAGGTAAATAGTAAACAGGGATGGATGTGTGCAGAGGGCATCTGTGTCAGGCCTTCGGTATAGGTGTGCCCCGGGAATCAGCTTCCTCATGAGTCACCATAAAACGCAGGAGAGAATTTATCTGACAGTCAGAAGGTTCCAGGACAAGTTAAAGAGATTATAAAAAGTGTACAAAATTTGGAAGAGAATGCTGAAAAAACCTGGTAAATCCAAATTATTATAGCACTGCTGGGACTCTATCGTATAGAAATAACTTATATAGGAAAACAGCATGATATGCAAATTTGCTGATGGCGAATTTGTATATACAGCAGTGGAAAAAGAGTATGGAAACAGTAGAAATGTCAAACAATAATGAAGGGAATAGGAAATTATGATAAATCTATATAAAATTATGATAAATCTATATAGACATTAAAAACATCCATGAAGAGATTTGATAATATATTAGTATATAGAATTATATAAATATATATTTATATATTAGTATACTACATGTTATATATTTATATATATTTAGTATACTATATGTTATATATTTATAAATATTTAGTATACTAAATGTTATATGTTTATATATATTTAGTATACTAAATATTATAATTATAACATTATGTAATACTAATGGGAAATTAGTCAATAAGATGCTCTCTTAATAATATGCAAATCTATAGAAAAACAATGGTGGGATTTCTCACTTAAGATGCTTGATTGGAAATGAATCATAGACTGTTTCTCCCAACACTAACAAAATATTGAAAAAAAGCAAAAACTTCACTAATTGCAAGAAAATGAGAAAAGGGATGGAATTTTAGGGAACAATTTCAAAAACTCTTAAAGAAGTGGAAATTTTTTAAAAGGAGTAGATCTTTCTTTTCTTTTCCCATTTTAGCCAAACTAGAGTAGGGGAGAAAAAAACCACTTCAGAAATCTCATAATCTCATTAGTACCCAGAAACATAGAGAGAGGGAAAACGTGAGAATCCTTTTATTTCTCCTGTTTTTTTGTTTTTGGGTGTTTTTTTTTTTTTTTTCAAAATTTTATTTATTTGTCAGAGAGAGAGACAGCAAGAGAGAGAACACAAGCAGCAGGAGAGGGAGAAGCAGACTCCCTACAGAGCAGGGAGCCAGAGGAGGGGCTCAATCCCAGGACCCTGGGACCATGACCATGTTAAGCCAAAGGCAGACGCTTAACAACTGAGCCACCCAGGCACCCTATTTCTCCTATTTTAATCAGAGACATTTTCAAATTGGATGTTGGCAAAACATTGTATATGGAGAAGAATAATTGTGACTGACCGATGAGATCTCTCTTTCTCTCTCTCTCTCTCTCTCTCTCACACACACACACACACAAACATGCGCAGTCAGTTTAAGCTATAATTTTTTATTACACATCAGCTTCAGAAAGAAATGATAAAATAACTGATTAAGTTAAAAAAACCCCAAAATCAAAATATCAAGAAATTCATGGGGGCACCTGGCTTAGCATGTTGGGGATCTGACTCTTGATTTCACCTCAGGTCATGATCTCAGGGTCCTGAGAAGGAGCCTTGTGTCGGTCTAAGGGCTGGGCACAGAGCCTGCTTGGGACTCTCTCCCTCTCCCTCTGCCCCTCCCTCTGAAATAACCCTCCGCCCACTTGCACACTCTCTCTTTCAAAAGAAAATTCATGAAACTTCAACAAAAGAGGAATGATAAAAAGTAAAGTATCAATATAATACCTGAGAAAATCAAGCAGAATGCTGAAAAGAAAAGAAAAGAACTGCAAATAGAAAGAAGTACTGGAAATGGAAGACAAAGATAACCCACAACAAGAACAAATCCAAACAAAGACCTAAAAATGAACATACTTAAAATGTAACTAAAGATTAGAAGAAAAAAAAAGTGTTGCCATACAAGAGCATTTCCCTGAAATTTAGAGGGAGAAAAGATCAAAATAAAAGTACAACATAGCTGTCAAAAATTAAGAAGTGGAAGAAAGCTAAAAGGAACTATGAGGGTGCAAAAACCTTATCCTCCTAGAAAGGAATAAATCCACACTGCCTAAAATTAACAGGAATTTTTTTTTAATTACTACCTCCAATCTCAATAAATTTCATAATTCTTCTTTTAAACATTAGAAACATCTTCTAGAAAATAATATCTCCAGATATTATTGTAAGGGGAGAAAGAAGTTCAAAAATCTCTTAGGTTTTACATGCTTCTTTTTTGTGTATTTAATTTAAATAAAACTAAATTTAATAACTTTCACTTAAAAATAGCAAATATAGTATAATCACCTCTTTGTACTTATATTGATTTCTGCTTTTCTTTATATCTATGCATCTACCTATCTGTCCTTATAAATCAACATATATGCACAAAAAATATCTGGAATACTATTTAATCATTAACAATGACTTTTTCTGGTATCAGAATTGGGCATTGTTTCTTAAACTTTTATCCTTTAAATTTTCTGCTCTCTTTGAATTGTTTTACCATAAGCATATATTATGTCTACTAAAACAAAGGAGCGGT
The DNA here is from genome assembly GCF_022355385.1 of Mustela nigripes. Taxonomy (NCBI): domain Eukaryota; kingdom Metazoa; phylum Chordata; class Mammalia; order Carnivora; family Mustelidae; genus Mustela; species Mustela nigripes. The sequence continues at coordinate 56,345,264 of NC_081561.1, forward strand.
TTAAAAAGGAGGGAGTGACTAGACTGGAACCAAATATAGCAACATATTAATAGCACATATTTCTGGAGATGGGCATGTGGATGATTTGTTACTTTCATCTTTACCAAGGTTTTCCTAATTTCTAAATCTTATTTTTTTTTTAAAGAAACATAAATAAAACTCTGGAAGATACCAAAGTATTAGCAACTACAAAAAAAAAAAAAAGACAAATTTTCCATATATTCCCCTTTCTCTATATACAGAGTATGTATAGAGATACATCTAGGATATATTTTCTACCAATAAATTAGATTTATAATTGGAAAAAATCAACTTTTTAGCATTGTGGCAGAAGGAGTACAAAATAAGTTAAAAATCAAAAGATCAATTTTCTTCCTCCAATTTTGTCATGATTCATTTTATGAAATTTGACAAGATATTAATTTCTCTGAGTCTCATTTCTTCATTCATTCATTCAGAAAACATTTATCTTGGGCCAGTATCATGGAAGTACAACTTATGTTCCAGAGACAGTTATGAAGACAAAGGAGACAAGGTCTTCAGGAATCTAAGGTATAATTAAGGAAGACAGAAAATATAAATGGTAGAATTTAATGTCATAAGTATTCCCCTTGAGGTATACAAAATATACTTTATGGCAAAAGTCATAAACTATGTCAAGATGTCATAAACGCTCCCTGTGGGAATTTGGGGGACCATCCCAAACAAGTGACTTTTGGTGTGGAACTTGCAAGAGGCAAGGAAGAACAGTATTCCAGGCAGGGAAACAGCAGGTCTGAAGCAGGAATTATGTCAAGGGTTCAGGATGACGGGGAAGATCACAATGTCGGAGTATCAGGTGTGCGCTGGGAAAACAATACATGGAAATCATCAGCTAAAACCGTGTTGATGCCCAAGTGAGGTGGGTTATGTGCCCCAGGAAAGCAATGGAATTCTTCCATGGACAATGAGGAGCCATCAGATCCTTTAGTGACAGGATCAGATTTCATTTAAGGAAAATTATTCTACCAACAGCGTAGAGATAGGAGAGAAGGCAGAAGTGAGGGCAAAGAAGCCAGTGGAGAGGCCATACTTTAATCCAAGTGAACAATTGTGAAAAGTGAACCATGACAATGGCATTTGGGTGGATTTCAAAAGACCCGATGACTAAAAGAGCAAGAAGAAGCAGCGAAGAGGTGAATACTATCAAAAATTAGTTTAGAAGAGTAAGCAAAATTTAGGGAAGAAAGCATATGTGGAAAATGTAGCAGAGAAAAACATGATGTTTCTAGACTAAGCAAGCGCCTGAGGGAGTTTTGATGACATCAATTGAAAGGAAGTATAAGAGAAGCAAAATAAGAAAGATAACTGGGCTAAATATTTAGATAGTACTTATAGGGAAAAATTTGTCTCAGGATTGATGCATTTCCATCAATGCAAATTTTCTGCTACTTCTATCATCTATCAGCTTTCCAGAGACTTCAGCACTTTTTTTTTCAATAAAATCCTGCTGGTCTCATGGCTGTGGAACACATGGAGCCATAATGCTCTGTGCTTCTGCAAAAGCCTCCCTGAACTCTCACACCTACATGAGTGAAGACGCAGAAATGAACAAGCCCACCATAAAAATGCATAATAATTAATCGTCACAAAGTAACTGTTAGAAGATTAAAATGCAGTCTCATCACCTAAGGATGATTTCTGAACTGTGGATGTCTATAAAAGTATTAACTTTGAATTTTATATAGTATAAATCCTCATGATTATGTTCATGGATGAGAAATAATTCCACTTTCTTGTCACAGAAGGAGAATATTAAAGTGAGAAATTTTAAAGAGCGCCCTTACCCTTACTCATCAGCCTGGCAGTGGAGGGATTAAAAATGGGGATTTCTTGGCTCAGCCCCTTAAATCTTACATTAAAATATGCATACTCATTCAACCAGAGATGTTTTTAACCAGATCACAAGTTGAAGTTTCAGATTACTATTTCATGTTGAAAATAGTTACTTCTGATGAAAAAGTTTCAGAATTTGTTGGTGGTCTTTAGGTGCCTCACATTCGACCTTTGGTACTTTCTGTATGTTACCTATATTTGAACATAATTATTCACAACTCATATGTACAGAAGATTCATGAATAATTATTTTCTAATAGAAACAGAAAGAGAAAATGTCCTTAAGTAGATCTTCAAAAATAATAAATAAAAATAAAAAAACAAGTATGAAAACAAGAAGCTGTTTAAGTCCTAAACCTGAAAAGATATTTCCATCCTGGTTCAGTTCTATGTTTAGGAAAAAAGTCCTTCCTCTTTCGGTTCCTAACATTTTAAATGCTTTCTTGCATGACATGCCTTTTCTTTTCACTTTACTTCTTGCTGGAATATGTCTTTTTAGACTTCTTTTCATGAAGATCTCTGAGTGGCCAACTCTTTTCATCTTTGAATGCCTAAAAATATTCTTATTTTATTCTCATTTGGGATGACTCAATGAATGAGAAAAGAGTCAAGACCTCAGTGTTTCTATTCAAAGTGGGATTTGTTTATAATCCAGTCCTTGGGCAGAAGAGACTTGAGCATCAAATAAGTTTCGAAATAGCTTTCACGGATGAGATCCCAGGAAAAGGACAGCAGGCAAAGAAAACCAAGATATGGCGGGCCTAGGTGAATGAGACAAAGAACTCAGGCACAGCCAGCATTTTGAAGAGAAGCAAGAGCTTCCGGATAAATCCACCAGGAAAAGTCGGTACTGAAAGTATTTAGGACGAGTACACAAAGACCGAGATGCTCACGGGTAGCGGTACACATTGAGCAGTCGTGAAACTAGGTTGGCACAGATGTAACTGTGTTTTGTACTAGAACTGAATTTAATCAGCACTGGAACCCTATTTGAGCCAATAATGGAAATTTTCCCCTACAGGGTAAACACATTGATTTTCAGTTTAAACTCGGTCTTTTTTGGTCAATTCAAGATTTGTTCCTTCTTTTCCTCTTCTTTTCTCCCCAGGGATGATATCCTAGCATCAGAAGAGAAGCATGCTATAAGATAAGCCTCCAACCCTGTTAGCTTCTGCCAAGGGGAACAAGCACTGCCCATCTTTGGGTCTCAGTGCTCAGCCCCACATTGCCCACACTGAAACATCTGTGCCCTGCTCTCTTCCCTAGCAGCCAGGTCCACAGAGATCACACTGATTATTTTCTCAATGGTCAAAAACTACCTGGATTAGATCTAGTCTCTGCAGCCTCCCAGGGGCATGGAGAACTTTTCCTCTGTCTTCATCTGCTCTTCCTCCTCTCTCTTCCTGCTCTGATTCCTTCAGAATCACAGAGCCTTGCTCTCCCCTGAAGTCCAGTTCTTGCTACAGGAAGCCCAGTCTTCTTTTGGGAACAAGCTGGAAACATGGCACAATTCAGCCATTTTGTGCTAGCTCAGTGCATCTCCTGCTTTCCTTCACTGATCACCCGCCCCATCATCCCCAGAACACAGACTCCCTGGTCAGCAACAACCCAATGCCCCTGGAGACAAGAGGACCTCCCATGGGTGACTCGGGGGCATGGAGGACTCAGATTTGAGAGCCACAGCACCAGGGACCATGACAAAAGGTCTGTACCTTGAAGCTCACACAGGAGTGATAGCACCATGCTCTTTCAGCTGCAAGACAATTTGAGACTGCTTCAGACTCTCAGAATTCTCGCCGGACCCTTCAAGAGAAAGCGCCTTCGAAGACAAGACTGAGATGGAATTTCTTGCAAGACAGCTGTGGCGAGAGGTGTGACTCAAGCTGCTAATCAATTTAGAGAATTTCTTCATGGAAACGTGAAAATGTATACTTGCTGCAACTAGAACATTATTTCTAGAAGGGACCTTCATTCATGGTATTTATTCAAATACATTATTTAACGCATAACAACTTACAAGGCCTGCTTTGATATGGACAGAGTTTTGTTTTGTTGTTAAATAGATTTAATTTGTATTTTGCTATACAGAACTTTCAAAAGAACAGTAAAATTCCCCATCATTCCATTCTTTAAAAACAAAGACATAATTTGAAAAATAGCTCTAATGGGGAGCACCTGGGTTGCTCATCTGGTTAAGCATCTGAGTCCTGGTTTTTGTTTTGAGATCAAGCCCCGCATCAGGCTCCATGCTCAGCACAGAGTCTGCTTGAGACTCTCTCTTTTCCTCTCTCTCTACCCCTGCATTCCCCTCCCAAGTTAATTTTAAAAAACAAATAAATAAAAACTTTTTAAGAAAAATAGCTATGAAAGGAGATAAAGACTTGAACTTCTCAACAGCCAGATGTTCTCGAATTTAACCGTTCAGAACTCAATTTGCATTTCTTTGGAAGAATACACTGGACACCTATTATAATTATTATTTTTAATACTTTTACCTAGCCGGCCCCCACAGCACCCATGTAGGTCTGGAAACTGTTTACATCTCTCATGTTTACTGTGCGTGAAGCCATTTTAAAGATGGTCCCAACCAGTCCTCACCCCAGGGATTGTCAAACTTCCATAGAAGAGAAGAAGGGGAGCTCACTCTCTTCTCAAGAAGCAGACAAAGAGAGCAGCCCATGGCAATCATTTCTGACTTTGTTCCTAAAGGAGTTTGAAAAAACTTGCCAATGTCTGGATGCCAGTGTAGACCCGCTGAAGCAGAATCTCTGGCAGTAAGGGTCAGACACTAATATTTCTCCAAAATCTTTTTATTTTATTTTGAATAATTTTGGGACTACTGAAAAGTTGAAAGAATGGTACAGTGAACACCTACACACCCTTTCACCTAGATCGCATTAATTGTTAACATTCAGGGATGAATGAGTTTTTAAAAACTTTCCAGGTGATACTAATACACAGAATTGAGGCCAACCCCCAGTGATATGTAACTGAGAAGAACTCAACTACAAAAAGAAGGACAGTGCAAAATGGAACAGATAGACCAAGAAGGAAAATGACTTTTTAAAAATAAGTTCTGGGGATGCTCTATTTAGAACCCTCTATTTCATGACCTGGGTTCTGTGAGATACCCTAGAATCTTTCTAAAAAGTCAGCATTGGGACTTAAAGTAGTGTGATTTGGGATCATGTTCATTGCAATCAGGAGATTCAAGAATGATACTCAAAGATGGCGTGATTCTACAGACCCACCCCTAACTGGAAATAAAACCAGAGTCTATTGGCTTGTGAGATCATGATTACATTAAGAGAAATACACGTCTTAAAAAACACACAGAAGGGGGCGCCTGGGTGGCTCAGTGGGTTAAAGCCTCTTGTCTTTGGCTCAGGTCATGATCACAGGATCCTGGGATTGAGCCCCTCATTGGGCTCTCTGCTCAGCAGGGAGCCTGCTTCCTCCTCTCTCTCTGCCTGCCTCTCTGCCTAATCGTGATGTCTGTCTGTCACATAAATAAATAATTTTAAAAATAAATAAATAAAAAATAAAAGACACACAGAAGGCTTGAGAGATAAGAATATGTTAAGAGAAACACATTTTTTAAAATAACACACAGAAGCCATGAATACCCAAGATAATGAGATTGAAGATAATTAGACCACATGCTCAACTATGGTTTTGTGGCAATAGCAAGTGTGTTCTAAAGCAAATTGTTTTTCCACTAGTGAATTAAGTCCAATCTTGCATAATGCAGGTGCAGTACCAAGTCAGGAAGGGCTGGTGGCAGTGGGAGTGCTCTGCCCCAGTGGTGAGAACTAAGTATTTTATCAGTGACGTGGGTTAGAATCACTGCAACATGCTGATAATAAAAGGGAGACTGACTTTTAGTCGGTTCTATTATTTTTTTAGACACATTCGGAAATATTTTCTCCGTAGACACTGCAACCCATTATGGCCCAGAACCAGGACAAACCAGGTCCACCCCAGACCCCGTGCCCCCGCTCCCAGGTCTAATTTTAGAAAGACCAAGCAGTCACCAGGCTCCACGATGTCCCCTGATCTCAATATCTTTGAATAAGAATCCTGGATTCTATTTACAAATTTTCATTCATTTTGCAAAAAGACAATGATGCTGTAACTCTATATCATGCAAATACAGTCAGAACAGAACTTGGGCTAGTGCCCTATTAGGATACAAGCCCTACAGGCATAAAGTGTGCATTTTGCAGTCTTTCTTTCTTTTCTTTTTAACTTTCTAATTTTATTTATTTATTTATTTATTTGACAGAGAGAAAGACAGCAAGAAAGAAGGAACACAAGCAGGGGAAGTGGGAGACGGAGAAGCAGGCTTCCCGCAGAGCAGGGAGCCTGATGCGGGGCTCAATCCCAAGACTCTGTGATTATGACCTGAGCTGGAGGCAGACACTTAAGTACTGAGCCACCCAGGAGCCCCACTTAATGTTTTGCAGTCTTCTAAGTCTAATTATTTGCCCAACAAAGTACTTGAAATCATTTCTCTGAGCTAAAAAAATAAGTTGATGTTTCCAAACTCAAAGAATAGAAATGAACTCGGAAAAAGGAAATTGAATACAGTAAACCAAAGATAACGTGAGATAAACTCAAGCCTCATTCTTTTGTCTGTGAGTTTCCTGTAGAAGGGGAAAAACGCACTTTGTCAAAATTCAAATTCAAGAATTCAAAATTCAAACAATAAAAGTTTTTTTAAGATTTATTTATTTATTTTATTTATTATTTATTTATTATGTGACAGAGAGCATGAGCAGGGAAAGAGAGGGAGAAGCAGGCTCCCTGCTGAGCAGAGCCCAAGGGGCTTGATCCCAGGACCCTGGGTATCGAGCCAAAGGCAGCTAGCTGCTTCACCAAATGAGCCACTCGGGCGCCCCAGGATAAAAGTTTTTAAGCAAAACTAAACTCTCAAAATTTACACTCAAGAAATAGCGATTCCGAATCCTTCAGGAAAAGGAAGAAGAGCCAAGCATCCACCACAGCAGTATTTCAAGGAATGCTGTTAAAGTCAATGCCAAACACAGGCATTTGGGCACCCTCTCCCCTTTGCGAAGATAGGCAAAATGCAGAGAAGCTTATGAACTGAGCGAAATCTCCCCAAAGGCTACCTTCCCCCTGAGAAAGTCTGATCTGAAGAAAATAAGGTTCAGGATCAAACTCTTAATGCCATAAGTTAGTTGTTGGAACTGCAGGACTTTTTTTTTGTGAAGGTAGGAACATATTCCTCTGTTTTCAGGGAGACTTTAAAATGATGATGCCTACTAATAAAAGTCTAAATTATAGATAAAACATTACAAAGGCTGATGAGGGGAAATAATGATTAAAAACAGTTAATTCCATTCTGTATTTGCTTTATTATTTTTAGGTCATCAGAACTTAATCATTTGTAGTTTATCGGAAAAAATAGTAATTTCTTTAAAGATTCCAATTTCCTGGACTCTGATATCTGGATGGGATCAGAGAAGCAGAGGGTAATAAAAACAAAATATTTTCATACCAGGCTAAAGAGCTTATTGCATTACATAAAGTGCCTCCGAAGAACCAAATTCTTTTTTGTTACTTACTCACTGTGTATTTTATTAATGAAACCCCAAATTACAAAGCCTCACAACTGGAGAATCATAATAGGTTGCTCATCTCTGAAATTCCTCTCCAAAAGAAGTCACTGGAAGGAGAAGGAGGATGTGGGAGTACTCACTGTGGCTAGCCGACAAAAAGTCACTGGCACACACGTCCCACTCTCTGGCAGCTAAAGAAACAGGTGTCAGTGGCTTTCCTTCATGGTATCTTGCGACAAATCAGCAGTCTGGACTCCTGCAGCTCTGAGTAGCCAACGTAGCCCCAAATGGCGGATTCTCAAGCTGAGGCATCCAGGCTGGGCCTGGCCCCGGTGGCAGCAGCCAGCCCCACATACAGGAGCCCTGCAGCCCAACAGACAAGCCCTGCGTGGGAGTAGCTCCTGCAGTGGGAGGGGCCCGGTGCCGGAGAATGGGTGAGTCACATACGAGGTGATCCACACACAGACTCTCACAAAAAGCAAAGGCTTCCCTTTCTGGCAAGGGAGCCAAGACTACAGTGGTGACACGGGATCCGTGATGGCAGCCGTGCCTTTGAACATCCTTATGAATCTGTCTACACCTGAAAACGAGGTATTATGGAAAAGACAAGTATCTGTGCCTGCAGCTCTGTCTTTGGCTGGCTTGTGGGTCACGGGGATTATGATAGTCTGGGTCTCTGGTTGTCTCTGGTTGCCCCCGGCAGTCCCTACATCCAGGCATGAGGTAGCAGTGCAATTCCTAACCTCTCTGTGGGTGGATGGGGTCATGCAAGCTGTTCTGCCATGGTGACCAGCAATTCAAAATGGTAGCCTGGGTCTCCAAATAACTGTAAGAAGCAGAGGGCCTTGCTGACCTGTGATGGGTATGAGCCAAAAATTACTCCTTATTGTTCTTAGTCCCTGGAATTTGGGAGCTATTTGTTACCTCAGCATAACCGAGCCTCTACTGACTGACACGAGGACCAAGACTCTTGGAAGACAACATGGGCAGTGATGTATTTTTCTAACTTTGAAACACTCAAAACTCTTTTCTAATTTTTTTTTAAAGCATTCATGGACTTTCTAGTTCTCCCAAAAAGCTCGTGCTTCAAACACCACACTTACAATTATTTATAGAGCGGCATTCTTCAAAACCCTCACTAGGAAGTTCTTACAACCTTGTGAGAGACACCCCTTATTTTTAATCCCAACACTCTTTCAATCTCTTTTGCTTAGATAGTTCTTGATCTTCTAAGGAGTGGCAAGAAATTTGAGAATTTGCTGTGAGGTTGAAATTCAACCAAGTCCATCCATCAAATGAGGAAATTCAATATTTTTGTTGTATATATACAATGTGTTCAATGCGCCATATAGTGGTAGATATATTGACTTATATGAAATATGATCCTGAGGTCTCAGGGTTCACACTCTAGTTAGAAAGAGAAGAAACATACGTATGAAAATGGACAAAGTCTCCTTTGTGAAGAACTGAAGCAGTTAGTCCAATGCAAGTGGATGGAGGCTGGTGGTCGGGACCACTTCATGGAGCCTGCAGGGCTGGGCCAGGCCACAGCCATTTGTAGGGATGATCAAACTTTAGGCAGCAGGAAAAAATGAAGCTTGTTCATAGTTCATTTGTTCAGTAAACTTTTACTGAGCACCTACTAGAGACCAGGAATGTAAAAGCTGGTAGTGTTCTTGAAGATCATCCAAGGCCAACCTCCCACTGCACCATGAGAAAACCAACTTGACTATTCTTACCTGGGACTCTCAACTATGTAAAAGGTAAGTAAGTACTGGTCTACACTAAATAAAGCAGAGCTCACAAGCATGCCTTCAGCCTCCTCACCCATCACGCCCTGACTCACACCCCCCAACATTACACACTGGTAATGCCTTACTGAGTGTTTTCGTCATGTTAGCTCAAGTGTCCAAGCCTCCGTATAAGCTGTGCTCCATGCCTAGATCAACTTTCCTAACTCTGGTTGCTGGCTAACTCCTTGTCCTTGGCCAGGATTCAACCCCATGGGCTCTTTCCTCACAGAATCTACTCCAAAGACTGAAGTGAAACTGAGTACCCTTCCTTTTGCACACACATACTTACCACTAATTTTGCCATGTTGGAATCTGAATCTTCCCCTCTGAAGTCATCTTCACCAGGGTTGCAACCTAGCCCGTCTCGTTCATCTTGCTCTAGTTTACAAATTGGTTTACATCCCTTTTCCATCCCACTGGCCTCTTCTACAACCTGAGAGGCCTCCACCCATCCCCACCCACAGCTTTGCCTGGCTGACTCACTCTAGTCGTCAGGTGTTTCCTGCACTGCTGGACCTTCCGTGACCAACCACCCCTGCCCAGTTCCCTACTTCGCACACCATGGTCCATGATGCACAAGAGCAGTGCCACCACACCATGTAGGTTTCAGTTCACACGTCATCTCCTCAGAGAAATATTCCCTGTTCTGGCAGTCATTATTTCCCACCCAAGGTCATTCTGTCTTCTGTCTTGTCCCAAATTTACATTTGATGATTCATAACTATTTTGAACAGGTTGTGGCAATACAGGTCTTCTTTTCTGGTCACTGAATTAAATGTGGCCAGGTGACTGTGTTCAGTGAATTTTAAGGGAAAGTCCACTGGGAGATGACAGAGTTCTAGGAAGAATTTTCTCCTGATACAATTAGGGAGGGAGAGGAAGTTATCTTCTCTCCTTTTCCCCACCTCTTTCTTCCTCTGCCTTTCGGAACCATAAGAAGATGTAATGTCTGCAGCTATGGCAGCCATCTTGCAACCATAAGGCTGAGGGAAATTCCAATATGGAGGAAAAAATGGATAGAAAAAGCCTTTGTCCTTAATGATGCCACTAAATTACTGAAATCAATAACATCTGGCTTTTTAAAATAATTAAGTCTCCTTATGCCATTGTTAGGTTTTCTATTACTCACAACCAAAGTAATTTAGTTGATACTCCTAACCCCTATCTTAAGTACCATTTATTTTTCTAATATATACCACTACTCAAAATTATCGTGCTTATTAGAACACTATTGGGTTATTGTCTTCCCCCACTAGAAGCTAAGGACCTTGGGGGCAAGAACCTTGTCAGTTTTATCACTGCTATATTTCTAGAAGCTAGAATTGTGCCTGCCACTTGGTAGGAGATCAAAAATCTGTTACCCAAGTTACCCAAGTGATTGCATGAATGAATATCTCCAGTAACAACTCTGTCTCTTTTCTGTCTCTTACAGCAGACTGTGAGCTCCTTTAGATCAGAAACCCAGATTTTATTTATTTTTATTTCCCCCCAAACAGACTGCTTGAGATACAGCAGATAATTAACAAATATTTAATGAATAGTGATGTATGTTTTCTGGACCTCTCTTGGATAACGACCTTCCACTTAGGATACAATTGCCGAACATCCTATATTGGACACCTTGGTAAAAGAAGTCTAGACTGTTGTTGTTGTGTGTGTGTGTGCGTGTGTGTGTGTGTGTATTTTAAAATTATATTTATTTATTTATTTTAGAGAAAGAGAGAGAGAGCAGGGGGTAGAAGCAGAGGGAGAGGGAGAAGGAGAGAAGCAGACTCCACTCTGAGCTGGGCTTGATCCCACAACCCTGAGATCCTGAACTGAGCTTAAATCAAGAGTTAGACGCTCAACCTACCAAGCCACCCGGGCGGTCCTGGACTGTTGTTTTAGGCTAGTTCAGTTTACAAGAGAATGGTAAAATGGTAAAGTCTTACCTGGAAAAATAACTTAGAAATTAGACTTGTAGACCAAACTTCAGATTAAATACTTCTAGTATTGAAGAGCAGAGCCCCTCAGGAAGCAGGGCTCACAGTCTTGTTGCAGTGACATTATTCCCTGAGTGGGCTCATTTGGCTTCTTTGGGATTGACAGCTATGGTTGAGCTGTTACCTACTCATCTTGTCTTTGTAACCCAACCCGGAAAGAAATGCCTTCTCCATGTGGGCACACAAACCGATGGACCTGCAGGAATAAAGGTGCCATATGTCACTGACTCAAAGACCCCATTGATTATAAGATTCCCCTTGTTTTATGGCCCATTATGAAAAAAAAAAAAGCAGACAATTAATCTCTAAACAATGATATAAGACTCTGAGACTGGCAGCCAAGAAAAGGAGGCAAAACCGACAAAGAATAAAATATTTATTTGGAGTCTCAGAATTACATTTGGAAGAGCACAGTTTCCAGAGTTACCAGAAAAGTGTCTCACTTGTATAGGGAAAACCCTGAGGTTTTTCTGAAAAAGAGGGATAGGGTAGTTCCACAAGTTACACAAAGAAGAAAAGAGGGAAAAAAAAAGTTGCTAATTTGGTGCTGACCAGTTGAGCTACTTTCGATTACCACCTCATTGATTAATTTATTGGTGCTATCAAACAAAACTGTCCCTGGAATGTATTAATTAACTTCACTGTTGTCATTTGATCAGAATGCCAGTTGCTTTGTTGAAAGTTCATGAGCAACTGCTTTTGAAATGATTTCTGTCGTTGCCCAGCTTAAGAGCTCATTGGTGCAAAAGGAAAATGGAGCTTCAAAATGGAGTCTCTCATGTCCCGAAACCTTATACAATCCCACAGAACAATACGAGAATATATCTCAATTCCAGAGGTGCATCTCATAATAGATAAAATATAAAAATGGTAGTTTTACTTTAAAATAATAAATATAGAATTCCAAAGCCCCTCCATGCAGTGTGGTTAATCCTGCTGTGATTCACTGGCAAGGTCCTTTTATCCACAGTCCTGGATTACTAATGACATTTGCTCTCTTCAAACCACTGTTGTAACTTCTCCCCACCCCTCATGTTACCATCCTTACTTCACATTTTACAGAGAAAATAGAAGCCATCAGATGAGAACTCTATCTGCTTCTCACCTCCACCCCACACACGTTCCCACCTTCTCCTCCTTCCCTCTTGCTATGTTAGAGAAAGTGTCTGTCCTGTCAAAACATGTCCTTTCCCAGGAGTTCTATCCCTTCTCCTCAGGCTTTTTCAAGGATGACATTCCTTTAGATTTCCCATTTCCTGCCTTATCAATCTTTTCTTCCATAATGGGTAATCCCATTAATGCTCAAATATGTTCAAGTATCATCCTAAAATAAAACAACAACCCTGCTTTGTTCCCTGTGTTCCTACTGACTCTGACCTAGGTCTTCCTTCCCAGCTAACCCTCTTCTGAGAAGGTCTCCATTTCCTAACCTTTTGGTCTCCCCCCACTTCAGTTTTCTCCTCACACCACTGCAGCCAATGTAGAAAGGTCACCGATGTTCTCCATCTTAATAAATCAACCAATCAACTCTGTTCTCTTCGCACTTGATCTCCTGGCAGCACTTAACTCAGTTGACCACTTCTCCCTTTTTTGAAACACCTTTTAAAACTTACTATTTTGGTAAATACAAATATATATAAAATTTAGGGATGCATGAGTGGCTCAGTTGGTTAAGTGTCTGCCTTCGGCTCAGGCCATGATCCGGGGTCCTGGGATCAAGCCCTGCATCTAGCTCCTTGCTCAGCGAGAAGCCTCCTTCTCCCTCTGCCTGCCACTCCCCCTGCTTGTGCTCTCTCTGTCTCTCTCTCTCTCTCTGACAAATAAACATAATCTTAAAAAATAAATGAATAAATAAAATTTATGATCTTAACCATTTTTAACATTCAATAGTGTTAAGTATATTCACATTTTTGTGCAATAGATCTCTAGAAATTTTTCATCTTGCAAAACTAAAACTTAACACCCCATTTCTCCCTCTCCCCAGCCGCTGGTAACCACCCTTCTACTCTCTGTTTCTATGAGTTTGGTTCTCTGGATATCTCACATATTGTGGAATCATACATTATTTGTCTTTTTGTGACTGGCTTACTTCACTCAGCATAATATCCTCATGGGTTATCCATGTTGTAGTTTCTGTCAGAATGTTGTTCCTTTTTAGGGCTGAGTAATATTCCATTGTGTATATATACCACATGTTTATCTGTTCATCTACCAACGGACATTTGGGTTGCTGAAATATCCCTTACTTAAATCTATGTGTTCCTCACCTTGCTATTTCCTCTCTGGTCTCTTCTCTACTGACTTGTAAGTTTCCCAAGTCCTCTCTCCTCATCCCTTGACTCACTTTCTCTTCCCCACCCACCCTACCTCTGTCCTTCCTGGAGTAGCTCATCCACTTCCATAGACTTGATCTGTGGCCATGTTTCTACTCAGCTCCACATTCGTGTGTCAGCAAGTCCTATCATTTTTTCCTCAAAATATATCTCAAATCTGTCCATTTCTTTCTATCTCCAGCCAGTCCAGGACATCTTTTCCCCTTGGCTACACTAATACAAACAATTTCATGTCATCTCCCTGATATTTCTCTTGCCCTTCAAATCTCTCTTTCAAAAGTCTCCTCAAGCATATATTCGATCATATCATTTGCTCTCTTCAAACCACTGATTTAAACTTACTTTCATTGCACTTAGAATAAAGTTCGTGCTCCTCATGCACCCTGCAAGGCCTGGCTGGCCTGGGATATGTCTGTTTCTCCAATCCCATTGTGGGCCTCTCTTCCTCCAGTCCTCTCTGATCTAGACATAAGGACCCAGAGATAGAAAAGTTCCAGAAACATACTAAGCTGCTTTCACTCCAGCCATTGCATACCCTGTTTCTTCTGCCTAAGACCAATATTCATGTCTCCTTTGCTGCGCTCACTTGTCCCACTGTCTTCTTCAACACACACACACACACACACACACACACCATTCTTCATGGGACTGGCTATTTCTCCTCTCTAGCATGCCAAGTAGACTAGGATGAAGAAAGAGAAGCACCTGGGAGAAAACCTTAAGAAGATTCCCACTCAGGGAAGTAACAAACCTGCATTTGACCGAGAGTGACAGCCTCCTTAAACCTTGTGTCCTTAGGACCCTCTCCTGCTTTACCTCAGTCCCGCCTTACTCCTCTCTCAGGTCTTAGCTCCAGGATCTCTCTCAGGAAAATCTTCTTTGACCATTCTCTCTAAATAGGGACCCCCATCCATCTGCCCGCCTTCTCCATCAGCCTGAATTGTGGTACCATTTGTTTCCACTCAGTTCATTTATTCCAAGCTATAATTATTTACATATTTATTTATTTGGTGGTTGTCTGCTTATCTCCCACTTCCACAGGAAAATCAGAGCTGTACACACACAGTAAATGTTTGGTTGTTAATGCATTGAATATCCACAATTACTCATTCTCGAAAAAACACTGGTTCAAATTCTATCACCTCCGGTCACCTTCTTCTGCCTTCTCTGGGGGTGGAGCAGAAAGAAGAAGGGAGGAGGGTGAGAGTTGCCACAGGACTGACACGGGAAATACAGTTTCTGTGAGCTCTTCAGATTTCCAAGGGTGAACAAAAGTCAAGGATTACTAAGACCTTCTTGGAAGAAGCCAAAGAAATCTTGACATTTAACCCAATACACAACATTTAAAGGCCATCTGGTATGATATAGTAACCTCATTTCTGACACAATACTACTTGTGTTTCATACATAAGAACAACAGTTCACTCTTGACAGGTCAATGGCCCAAATGACAACCCAAACAATTTACTGATCAAACAAAGTTGAGTCCGTTAGATGTGTTGTATGTAGTAAGAGAACACCACCTTGGCAGACTTAGCTGGTTTCTGAAGACAGAAGTCAGGGGAGGATATTCGTAGAGTTTTCAGGCCTTGAAAATCGGAGAATTGGTTGGGATTGGCCGGTCTACAACATGAAGACTCCACAGGATGGGAACAACCCAGCACAGGTCTCCAGCACGTCTTGATGAACAAACTGCTGTGGTCGATAATAAGCTGTTCTCTGTGGAACAGAACTTATTTTCCAGGGGTAAATATTTCCTGAAGAGCAAGCACCTAAGCTATTTTTGCTTATTTGTGTGTGTGTTACTTCACAGTGGGACAGGAAAGAATGTTCAGTTCCAATATTGTTTAACACAGGAAAGAACGTTGGTTTGAATTCTCAGCCATCAGGAAAGCTTATGTCAAGTTTTACAATGCGCCATCAATTTTAATTTCATTCCCTCTTCTTTGCCCACCCCCTCACGTTTCTTCAACTCCACCGTTTATGTGTTTGAGAACCTCGTTTCCCATTTTAATCACTAAAGAGGTTTGTACGCTAAATTGGATCACCCGGAGATCCTCTTATCCTTCTCTTCCAGCCTTATCATCTACCAGAAAATCAGCCATTGCTGCCTGTAACTTGAAGAGTCTGGTTGCTGGAAGGAATTGGGATGGCGAATGAGTCCCAGCAGGGACGTGTTTCCTTTTCATTGTATTCATCAATTCACCTCAAGCCACTTCCCTGTTTTCCTTTTTAAAGGACTGGTCCTTTCGGCTGATTTCCTGTGTTAATATTTACTGGCAGCTCCAGTCCTGGTTCACTTCCAGATGCACCTCCCAATGCCTTCATTCAGCGTGATGGCTGTCCTTGCCTGGGATCCTACGGGTCCGGGTCTCAAGGGACGTCTTCCAGAAGCACCCACGTCCTTAACTTCTCAGGAGCTGCTGGACTCGTGGGAAAACATTGCTGACTTGTTGACTATGGAAGTCCTCCCTCAGATTAAACAAGATTGACTCTAAAGAAGGGTCACAACCAACAGTTCATACAGGTGGCTATAAGGGCAAGAAGGGGTAATGCTAAACATACCACTTTTTAAACGCATATAATGGGAGAGTTTGAACAGCCCTTCAAATTCAAGTTTTCTAATTTTTCATTTGAAGGAAGATCCAATGATGTAATAAAATCTACTTAAGCTCCCCGAGATGGGGAAAACAAGGCCAGGTTAGAAACCAGATCTTGATTCCTATCTCCTAGTCCAAGAGTAGAAACAAATTCCTCAGTAGTGAGTAAAAATACTGACATGTAACCTAGACTTTCCTCCTTGCATTGTCTGTAGATCCTGTCTTGCAAAACTTTTTGTAAGAGAGAGTTTTAGTTCTTATTAATTCAATTTAGTGTCATAGAGGTGTCTAGGGGGTCCTCAAACAGTAATTATTAAAACAGGCTGTAAAGACGCATCAAACCCTTAAACCTATAGGAAAATCAGGTTTGTGCATGTGTGCATTCTTCTGAACCAAAATAACTGTGGAGGGATCCTCAAACCACTGCACCAGAGTTTGGTTCTCTAAAAGGCACATTTATGCCCAATCCATCACCCACCAGCTATGAGAACCCGGCCAGTTATAATCTCTCCTTTCCTCAGTTTGCTCATCTGAGATGGGGACGTGGCCGACAGCTGCTTGTTCATCCAATATTTATACTCTGTTTTCCTTTTTTAAGAAGTTCTGTCTGATCTTTTTCAGAGTTGCGATGGGCTCGGTTAAAATGCATGCATTCCAAGAGACCCTTGCAACTAGAGCTGGGGATGTGACCAAGCTCTGGTCAATGAGATGTTATTTGAAGTCACTGGGGGAGGCTTTTGGAAAAGGTCTTATTTTTTCCCATTAAAAGAAAGGGAAGTCAGGGGAGCAGATTCCGCAGGCATATGAAAGAAGGCATTCTCACCATCTATCTGGGATTCAGATGCAATACCTTTTCTGTAAAATCAAGAATGAAAACCATAAGCTAAGGATGGCAGAACAGAAATGGAGGAAGTTGTGGTTCTCAATACCTTCTTTGAGCAATTTACACAAGTGCTGGGCTGACTGCCTCCTGCTTTATGACATTATAAGAAAAAATTACACTGTACTGTGGTTTTGGGGTGTGTGTGTGTGTGTGTGTGTGTGTGTTTACATGCAGACAAATACGGGATTTGATATTACCCTCCTCAAAGGACTGTCAGAGTTAATCCATTTAAAATGTCTTCCAAGGGTACCTGGCACATTCTAAGGCCTTATGAGCATTAGCTATCTTTACTACCATTCCTACTACCATTACTATCACTAATTCTCCCGTCACTTTACTGGCGTTATATAGCTCAGAGCATATGTGCCTTGTGGGGCATGAGTGAAACAGAAGGAAAAACTAGAAAAGCAAATACAGATCACACTGGGATGTGCTCTAAATATCAGGCATCAAAGCTTGTGAATCTAATCTGTCTTCACAAGGGTCTAGAAGAACAGAAAGTTTTCTAGCAGACTGTTAGCCTTAGGAATTCACTGTCTCACGATGAAGAATTCATCCTCATAAGAGAAAAGCTCTCCTGAGATGGAAGAGCCTCATGTGGAACAATGCACGAGGGTCAGAAGGAGGGGTGAGTAGAGCAGAGCATTAGCTTACTTCTCTCTATTATTCTCTCATTAGGTCTTTTTTTTTTTTTTTAAGGTTTTATTTATTTAAGTAAGAGAAAGAGAGCATGACCAGTGGGGAAGAGCAAAGGGTGAGGGAGAAGCTGACTCCCTCCTGAGCAGGGAACCCTGCATGCAAGGACCCCGTGAAGGGCTTCACACGGTTCTCAATCCCAGGACCCCAGATCATGACCTGAGCAAAAGGCAGACACTTAACTGACTGAGCCACCCAGGCGTTCCTCTCATTAGGTCTTCTCTAGTCTCACTTTCTTCTTTCTGCCTCACCATGGGTGGGTATTAATGGATTTGTATTAGTGTCACCTATTGCTATGGCTACCATAGATTTATCACCCAGGGTAAACCAGGAATGGAGGCTCAGCTTACTTGGAGCCCATGCAGACTGATGTAAGCCTTGTGAAGAGAGAAGTAGGGAGTATAAATTGGTACAATTTATACTCTGGCTCTGGCTACATGTATTTAAAGCATTAAATATCTTCAAACCATTAACTCAGCTGGATGTGCCACTTTTAGGTCTTTATCTTAAGGATAAGAGATGTATCTAAATATTCATGTAAAAGAAGATTTGTCACAGCCTTATAATAAATGAAAAACAAATTTATGTAAATGTCTAACAATCCAACAATTAAATTTGTTAAACATATGTTAGGGTTTATATGATGGAATATTACATGTAATATAATATTGTAAATGTAAATTCATGTTTTGAGAATGTTTAATGATGTAAAAAAATATTAATAAAATATCAAGTGATAGAATATCCCATATGTATCTCTGCCAAATGGATATATACTTAATTTTTTAAATATTCGTAATTATTGTCTCTTTTCCAGTTACTGTGTTTGTGGGAAATTTTTTAGACTCCTATTTTCCAAGTTTTTACAATGCAACATTTTCTAAATAAAAAAGAGTGCAAAACAAAAACGTTCAGTCAGGATTTAGTTCAGAAAACAGAAGCAACTCTTTGTATACCAAGTATGGAGGGTTTTAATCTAGGAAATGAGAGGTTTCCACATCTGTTGGAAGGGCTAGGGGAGCAACAGATAACTAGGAAGTTATCTCCGAAAGGCTCAGCCCGCACCTGCAAAGCTGGTGGCACCAGAGATCACAGAGTCTACAGGAGGCCCTGCCGCCTCTGACTGCACTCTAGGGATGGAAGGGGCAGGAGGGAGAAGCGCCTAGAAAGACTTAGCTCGGAGGGAAGCAATCCAAGGCCCAGGCTGAGCCCGTGACTCCCAGGCAGCCTGCAGTGCAGGAGAGCAAAGGCGCCCCTGCCAGCCCCGGGGCCTCTGCCTCTCCATCTGCAGGCCGCCCCCCATGTACCTGCAGTGCCAGCAGCGGAAACGCCATATAATAAAGTTAAAAAAAGAATAAAAAGTGTCTGAAAGAAAATGCAAAAACAACAAAACAGTTTTGAAAGTGATAACACTGTGAAAATGTTCCCTTATCTCGAACTTCCCGTTTGGGGCACTCCAGTCCTGAGGTTCTACTGGGGGACTCCTGGGAGTCTCTAGAAAGGTAGTGTCCAGTCGGCCAGGCCAGCTATTTATTATACATGAAATAATATGCAAAGCGTTCTTTGTTCCGTCTTTTTTTTTTTTTTAAAACCTCAGAGGATTATGCAGATGACAAAGGAATTGTAGGACACCCTGAAGTCTCAACTCTGACAGAATCCCATGAATACATCACTGCTCAAACTGGGAATGATTTTTTAAAATACACCCCCTAAAAACGCACTTTCTGTCACTTGTGAACTGAATTGCTCCCCTGAGGCCTTGCCGACATTACACCAAACAGGAGGGAAGGGGACTGGTGTATAGGAACATTTCAGTCCGTCTGACAGGAAGCAGAGAGCCTGTAGTAGGACGCACAATTATCTCTCTTCCCCACATCGTAGATGTCCATGTAGATGTCCTCGTCCCTGGAGCCTGTGGATATCTTCCCAGAGGTGGCAAACAGGATTTTGCCGATGTGGTAAGTTAGAACCTGTTAGAACCTTGAGACGGGGAGGTTAGCCAGGATTCTCAGGATGAGCGCAGTGGCATCCCAAGGGCTCTTCAAAGTGGGAGGAGGAGATGGAGACGTCGGGGTCACAGACAGATGCGACAGCACACGAGGGTCGGGGGAGCCAATGTGAGGACGGACCCCAACACTGCTGGCTTTGAAGACAGAGAAAGGGAGTCAAGAAGCACAGGCAGGCTGTACAAACTGTAGAAAAGCAAGGAAAAAATGCTCCCCCAGAACCTCCAAAAATGAACTTGGCCCTGCTGACACCTTGATTTAATACAGTGAGACTTCTGATCTCCAGCGTGTAAGATACTACTTTGTTTTTATGCTGCGAGTTTGTGGTGATCACTGAAGCAATGGGAAAGGAATACAGAGCCCTTCTCCTTCTGGGACAGGAGGGGCCTGAGAGCAAGGCAAGACATGAGATACACGAACCTTCTTAAATCTATACTTGCCTGGGAAGCAAAGGGCGGAGGGAAGCAAGGGGCTCAGGAGCACACAGCTACCCTTGGGACCCAAGAATGAAGGATGAAAGCCCCGTTTCCCCCCACATGTCATGGGGAATTTCAAACTAACCCGAGGGGTCTCATGGGGTGCCCGGCCTGGCTTAATGTTGAACGAAGACAATAAATAGTAAAAGCAAAGGAAATAAGCGTGTAGTGAGCTCAGCGTCGAGAACCTCTCTCTTCCCCTGCCTGGGCATAACTTTACCCAGAAATCTGTGGATGCCTTAGTTGGGGGAAGCTTCAAGAACTGTTGGAAAAATCAGCATGAGATGAGGCAGTGCTGCAATCAGACCTGTTCTTGGACATTTGGGGAGGAGCCAAGTGTGCTATCAATGTGATGCCATGAGAATCTCGTCAGGATGAACAGCACCTCAGTGGGCATGGGATCCATGAAGATATTGCCATGGGGACCAATGAAGACTCAAAGGACAGTGCGCTGACCTGAGGTTCACCTCCTCCTACTACCAAGATGAATCTAATTTCCCTGCACACAGATACCACACTAAGAACAAAGAACTTTGAGGGGAGGAAACAGCTTAAGAACTTTAATTGCTACTTTATATACATATAATGCAAGCCATCTAAAATTGTTGCCTTTGAATGATAAATTTTGTCTTTTTTTTCCTGCCATCAGTGGGAATAAGGGCTTTAGATCAAGATAGAATCAAGTAAGCACAAAGCATTTTTACATTACACATATATTGACATATGCAATGGACTAAAATATACATTATCTTTTTTAAAGATTTTATTTGACAGACGGAGATCACAGAGAAGCAGGTTCCCTGCTGAGCAAAGAGCCCGATGTGGGGCTTGATCCCAGGAACCTGGGATCATGACCCAAGCTGAAGGCAGAGGTTTAGCACACTGAGCCACCCAGGTGCCCCCTGTGTATTAAGTCTTGAATGATTATTTATTTATTTATTTATTTAGGGGAGAGAGAGAGCACAAGTTTGGGGGTAGGGGCAGAGACAGAGGAAGCACCACCCAGGCGCCCCTAATATATACATTATTTTCTTTCATTCTTCATTTCCTTCGCTGCTACCGTGGGATAGGTGATATACTTCATCAGATTAAGAAAATGGTTCCTTCTACATCTGAATACTTTCATGTGCCACGATGCTTTTGTCACACTCCAGGACCTCTATCACTATGAAGAATCTCTAGTTCTGTCACTTGCTCAAAATAATGTCTAAGTCTTGAGCGCTTATCAACTGATACTCAGGGAATCGTTCTCCTCCCTGAAGTGCCCTACAGATGGCTGACTGCGGTCTGCCAGTTATGGAAAGAGCTGTCTGATATCTCACTCCATCCTTCCACACCATGGGTACCACCTCTACACACTCTGATGACCCTGCCCTCTCTGCAATACTATTCTTCCCTGCTTCTGCGACCCTGTAGTCCTGTCATCACCATGATACAGATACTTTAATTCCTTTTTCTCTTTGGAGAGAAAGTCATTTTAGGCTTAGTTTGAACTGAAAATAGATTTGCTTTTTCAGATATAGTCATAGCACCATGGACTCTCCAGCGACTGCCTGCTCTGGGCTGTCATGCCAGACTTCAACTCTACACTAGTACACTAGGCCCCTGGGGAGAAGGCAGAAGTGGCAAAATAAGAGATGCTTTATCAGAAGCTCCATAAGCAGCCCAGAGCACAAGCTCGCGATTTTGTTGAGTTTTTCTTCAGTGCCCATGGAGATTTGTTCTCTTTGGCCAGGTTGATACAGAATACACAGCAGGACAAAATGGAGAAACAAGCAGCTCCCAGAAAAGCAAGGACAGACAACTGCAGATACGTGTTAGAAGAGCTGAAGAACCCGTACAGCAACCCGGGGTTCAGAGGAACCTTCTTCATGGTCTCTACAAGCAGGAGAAAGATGGTTTGGTTGCTGCTGTGAAAGATGGTTTTGGTTGTGACATGATCATTTGCTCAGGGATGCTCAGGGAAAAAATAAATACAAAGTGCTCAAGGCCCTCCTTTCTCTCTCTGAGTATGAGAAGAGGGAAAGGCTTTAAGCTATAGGCGTAATTTTTTTAAAAATCTCCTCAGATATCAGGGAAGAGACAAGTTGAATGATTTGCATATTCACACAGCTACTAATTTTTTAGAGCTAGTTTTCAAAGACCGAGCTCTCGGATTCCAAGGCCTCAGTTCTTTTCATTCTATCATGCGGAATCCAGCAGAAATGGCTGGGCTAGGAAAGGGTGGTGCTTGTATCCCACTTCTGCGGGAATTCAAAGGGCCGGAGCCCAAGGATTTTATTTGCCCCTTCTACAAGTCTTTGTGGTTTACGCAGAAGCAGCTGAGCTTTGACTGCCATCTAGCGGTCATTTCTTTATGGGAGCCAAGCAAGGCTTTTCTTTCCCTCCTTGCCCGAAAAAGGCATGAAATCCACTTACGATTGCAAAGATGTACACTAAGAAACAGAGAATGTTCTTTAAAATTTTATGTGTGACCACAACACACAAAGAAATCTAAACAGACTATGGGAGTCCATGAAAATGGACTTTTGTAAATTATCTAGTCTAACTCCTGCACTGATGAAAACGTTTGGTAATGTAAAGGATTACAAAGACTGGACGAACGGAAGAATTCCCCAATTCAGGCTTCTTCTTTCCCGCATATTATCTATGTAGGGCTAGCATACCGTCAAGAACACAGACTTCAAAACATGTCTGGCTTTAGCTACATCTCTTCTAGCCCAGCAGCTTTGGTCAAGTTGCTTAACCTCTCAAACCTGTTTCTTCATCTGTGCAGGATAACAATAGTGCCTATTAAATAAAATTTCTGAGATACAGGATAGATGACAGACAAATGTTACTTGCAAGAGTGCTTGGAACATGGTAAGCACAATGCAAACATTAGCTCAGTATTTGACATTGACGTCTATTTTGAGTAAAGATACATTTCCTGTTACCCTTAGGGTAATTAAACTGACCACGTAGGGGCGCCTGGGTGACAGAGGCTTCTATTTGCAGGATCAAGCCTTTGTTTTAGGATGTTTTACGCATCTTAATATAGCACAAGCCAGGTGGCTCAGTGGGTTAAGCCTCTGCCTTCAGCTCAGGTCATGATCTCAGGGTCCTGGGATCGAGTCCCGCATCAGGCTCTCTGCTCAGCAGGGAGCCTGCTTCCTCCTCTTTCTCTACCTGCCTCTCTGCCTACTTGTGATCTCTGTCAAATAAATAAATAAAATATTAAAAAAAATATATAGCACAAGCTATCTTAAAAGGTCCTTGTGTGTCCTGTGTCTGATTACTCACCTTTGAACGCCGTCAGTTACTTGCTGACTAGCTGGGGAGGAGCAGAGGGAGGAACTGCAGCTTTAATTCCATCTGTTACCTAAACACCCTCTCATCAGAGCTGTTTTCTGTCCTAAGAGCAGGTCTCCCTCCCCTTGGTTTTCAGCCTTCAAATTAATAGTTACAGTTAGTGTGGCTTCTCTTTCAGTTCCACGTCCCCTGCCATTCTGCTGTACAGGATTTGGGCCCAAGATGATCAGATAAACATTTCAGAGGAATCTACATTTGACAAGGGTCTAGGGAGGCTCCTGCCGGTCTTCAGGCTGTCCCTCATTTTGTTCCAAACCTCAAAGCATTTGGGAGGTTATTTTTTTTTATTATTATTATAAATTGTGGTTGTTTCCTTATTGCAGAGTGATGCTTTCATTTTACATCTCTTCCTTAATCTATTAAATCTATTTTTCATCTTATTTGTTTTTAGTCCATTTCAAGGGAGATGAGAAGTAAAAATGTCATTGCTCTGTCATATCAGATTGTATTTGCATTCTGTTCAATTACTGTTTGAGAAATAATGAAATGTTAAAGGAAGTAATTTTCTTCACTGAAGGATTAAGTTACTCAGAACACTTTTTAAAAATGAGTTTTACTTTTAATAACTTTATTCACACAATTTTTTAGGAACTGAAATGCAGCTAATAAAAAACACTTGCAACCCAACAGGAGAAGAATACCACCCAATAGCTGCAAAATGAAAACCACAACACCTTCTGTGATAGAAAAGATTATTGGCTCTATACAAAAAATACTGATACCTATTTCTAAATTTATTTTCCTTATATACAGGCATATTCACAACGAAAAGTTTTAGTGGCAAAATGAAAGCAATAATGTTTAGTAGTCAGAAACAAATTTTAACACCAAGGCCCAGTCTACTCTCTAAATCTTAACTGGCAAGTAATAAAGCTGAATAGATTCGAGTTCAAGTGCTATTTGCTTTTATTTCCTAGAATAAGACTAAACCTGTAAATTCTATTTTCATATAAAACCATCTGCACAGAGATTGGATTGTTAAACCTCTGCAATGTCCCTTCAAAAGCCAAAATTCTATAATCCAAAAAACAATGACATAGTTTTGGAATGTTGGTGAGGTTCTGTAGTCAACCACCAAGAAAGTCTCTTCGTTAAAGCTGTGTTTGTACAAAAAGGGTTTTTACTAAAGCACAGGGACAAGAAAGAGCTGCTGCCCAGGGACTGTGAGGAGCCGCTGATTTTCTGTGCTTTGCGGTGGGGGAAGTAAAGATAAGGGAGAGTTCAGAAAGATTTTCACATGCTAAAGAAGACTCACAGGATACTGAGGGCCCTGCAGTTTGTCAAGCCTTCAAACCAAGGCTGTTTTTCCCTCTAGCAAAGCATTAACATTAGGTCAGTCAGGAGCTTCCTGGCTGAACATTACACTCTGACCACCTCAAGGATTTGTCAGTGGGGTGCGGGTTGTAAGGACATTTAATTTTATCTATATTTCCTTCTGCCTTTATTTCCCAGATTAATAATAATAAAAAATAAAATTCTGTAATCCAAAACTTCACCATCCTGTGCCTGGAAGGCTTAATTTATGCCTGGTATTTATCGAGTGCAGTAAGAAGCATGTAGAAATTTTCAAACTACATTTGTAACTTAAATGACTTGCCACATTTTTTTTTCTATATTACTTCATACTGGTGTCTTATTCCTTTTCTATAATTCAAATCCTCCAGTGGATTTCTAAAAAGCCTACAGCTGTGTATGTGGCGTATTTTCATCTAGAGTACATGGGACTTGATGTCTTCTGGACTCTGGTTTTTTGATTTTACCAGGACTTCCAGTTGTGACATCAGAAACCCAAAAAATTTAAGAGGGAGTTTATGCTTAAGAAACCAAGCAGTGGATGGATAGCTGTGATTTAGGAATGACTGTAATCTGTTTTAAACCCTTCAGGATTGTTTCCGTCTCTTAATGCTCTATTTAGAGATCTGTTCTTCCAAATCACAGGTTTTTCCAGATGACAGACTATTAACTGAAAGCGCTCCCATGCTGAGACCAGTGCTTTCTGTTTCAAAAAAAAAAAAATTTTTTTTTTCTTTCCAATTTTTAAAATCTCAGTCTCTAAGTCAGGAACTCAATTTGGGCAAAGTACTCTCCGGTAGTCAGGGAGGCAGAATCTTTAAGATGGTAGCAGTTCTATTCGAATATAATGCAAACGTAAGCTGTTATCTTCCCCAAAAGAATGAGCTGGCGTATTCAAAAACAGAGGGAGAAGAAGTACTGCGCCCTTCTTTTAATCTTATCCATCTAGTTTACATCGTGGCGGAGTAGAACAGAAGCTTCCAATTAAAAAGAAAAAAAATCCACTCTGTGCCTCTGTAACATACTTCGTAAAAAATCATTTCAAATTATCCCAATAAACCTTTGAGGCAGAAATGATCATGTCATAGTTCCAGGGAAAAATAGACTCATAAAGGTTCAGTAAAAGTCACATGGATCTAGAACTTTTAATGGCTTTCATTTTATTATTTACATTGTTTCCCTTATTTGGAAAACTCCACGTAATAGAATTTTCATCATACTTTGCAATAAATATATGCTGATGTTAATGAAAAATAACTAATAAAGACCAACAAAACTGGCAATACTATTCTTTATTGTTTTTCTTTTTGAGGGAGAAGCATGCTTTTTTACAGCACCTGTAAACAAGTCAGTGAAGTATACTATTTTGAGTTTCCCCACATATATATATATTATTATTAATTTTCCTCTTTTTGGAATGTTAGAATACCACAACACCAACTGCATTACATAATAGTTACTGAAGGCAAGTCAGGAGAAAACAAGGGTAGAATTTTATGGCTAAAAATATTCATAGCAGCAACTTTTAAAAGATGATTTTATTAAATCAAGTCATTGCACTTGGTCATTTTATTGCTACAGCAAAACAAGGCCATTACATTTTTAACGCTTCTCGTTTCTGATTTAACTGATTGTCTTATTCTGTTCATACATTTCAAGTTTAAATGCATGCATAAAATGTTTACCAACAACTCAAGAGAGCACTTGGGTTTTTATTTTTTTGTTTTTTTGTTTTTTCCTGTGATCACAGTAAAGCATAAAAAAGAGAACCCCTATTCTCTTCCTATCTTCAAACTTAGATTTTGTAAAGAGGTAACAGCTTTATAGTAAGACCAACCACTAAAGCTTAGTGGTCACACACAAGCACACACACACACAATACTTCCAGTATTGAAATACAAGTAGGAAAACTAGTAATATGTGTTTCAAAGAATAGCAAACTTGAAAAATACATTCACTAATAATTTGGCAATGACAGATTCCACGCTGTTCCTCTCTAGTCTGCCATTTATACTCACGCATAGAAAAAAAACAATGATTTCTCCCCAAATAAAGACTATTATCATTATATACCATTTTGTGATATGAATTTCATGAATAAAAAATAATAAAATTCCCATATCAAGAGCAAATACTGGTAAATTGCTAGAGTGAAGTAATCATTTTTTTTCCCTTTGAGTTTGGCTTTAGGAACTCTACTTTTTGATCAAGGGCAGAAAAATAGAGCCACAATACTTTAATTTTCTAATAGAAACAGTACTTTAATTTCTATTCTGGCTGAGGTGTATACAAAGCAGATACTTTAAATGTGTGTCAGCATTCATGACCACCTTCATTTTATGCACTAGTGAGAAAATGACCAAGAAAAACTTCAAGAACAGGCTGAAATCTGCTGGAAACTTCCCTCACCCCATTATCAGGGTGAAGAGGGGTCACTTAATAGTTGTTCCAGTCAGAAAGCTGGAGAATGATTTCTAGGATACAATGTTTTCATTTTTATCTAAGGACTTTCATTAAAAGAAAATAAAATCTAATTTTTTTTTTTTTTTAAGCAAGAAGGAACTCATTCAACAAGTCTTTTAAACACATTAGGAGTAAACAATTCCATTCAGTAGTGACCTCATCAGAAAAGCCCAAGGACTTTAAAGAGTTAAAATGTACATGCTCAATGCACAACAATCAAGTTTCCCCAAAAGCATTAATGTAAGTTGTGAATTTAACATTAAGTAATTCCTGGAATTTCTATTATTTTCTACTTCAATTCTCTTATATGTGAGACAAGATGGCAAAATTTCATTAAAACAAGATTTCAGTATATATTAAAACTTAAAGAGAAAATATTGGTTTGGTTATTTAAAATAACACAAAACGGACACATGATAGGTGGTACTCAAAATCTGAAAATCTGTTCTAATAAAGCTTAAAATCTAATTTTTTTATAAATGAAAAGTCAGTTCTATTTTTAATATAAACCCACATATTTTAAGACATGTTATCTATAGATACATTTTAAGATGTTCAACTGTTCAAAATCGACTCTGAACAAACTACTAGTTCATCTATCCTGTGAAAATGCATTTTGAATATGGTCAACTATATTTGGTTTTAAGTAAGCTGTACTGTTATGTTTTATTATATACTAACACTCTGGTACCTAAATGACAGTTTGAAACATCTCCACCAGTTAGGGTCTTTTAGGTCAATTACATATTGTAAAACCTGAGTATTTACATAATGATAATCTGTCAAAGTATGAAACCTCACACTGAATTTCTCCTCATATTACCATTATTAAAAATCAGAGGGAGGAACGTGAAGAACTCAATCACAAGATCACAAAATGAGTAATATCTGAGCCTGTAAAATAAGCAGAAAAATAGAGCAATAAGGCTGGTGTTTGCATATTGTATGTGCTGTAGTTTCTAGGCACAAGTTAAGGGTTAAATTAACATTTTTAGTTTCTTAACCTAATGGATTTAAAATATAGCTCATATTTTCCCCAAATACAGTTAACAATCCAATACATTTTAACTAAATTCCTTTTATGAACCCTACAAGTGCAAGCAATATAAAATATTCTAAAAGTTATTTTGATTGTTTCATTAGTTATTACTATATGCTTGGGTGAATAATCTGGTTTATAGCTAGGAAACTCCTATTTCATCACCCACAGTATAAACAGCACTGCAAACAAACAGGCACGACAGTGTAATCCTGGGTAAGAAGCTAAAAGTAAAAAATATATTTATATACAAAGTTTATCTCCCTTATGTATTATGGGAAAAGTAGTGGCTATAGTTACTATAAAGCTAATTTGTCCCTCTCAAATAGTATATTTTACAGATTATTTGTAAAGATATCACCATATTTATAGTATAGATCTCTTTAAAAATAATACAAGTTTCAGTAAAAAAAAAAACTATTGTGAACTTTCTTTCCTTTTTATACAGATTCAGTAGTATTTTCAAGCAAACTAAGAAAAAAGTTTGCAATTCCAGCACATAAGAAATAAGGCCTCTTTTTTTTTTCATATTGGCAAAACAAAATATATATAAAAAAAACTACCCTCTCCCTACTTTTTTTATAGATTATAGTTCAAATACTCATATTTCTTTATCATGACAACAGCATTTGTTATTTTTAAGTAACAAGTCAGTTGAAGTTCATAGTGTTGCTTCTGAATCCCTGGAACCTTAAGAACACAGGGCCATGCCATTTCAAGAAGACAGGACTGCTTTTTTCAGCTTCTCTATTTCCACCTAAGATATAAAACATAAATTGACAATAAACAAAATATATTTAGTCAAATTTCTTTATTTTATCCTATGTCATTAAGATCCAATCATACTTTGAAGACTCCAGATTTTGATTTCCATTTTAAAATCCAATTTCCAATGTTGTGATCAATGCAGAAGTTTAACAGAAGAACACATCACAACACAAGTTCCTAAATGGCAGAAGACAACCACAAAACAGCAACTACAGTTGTTTCAGCTGGAACAATGTTAATTAATGGGAGTATGTGAAAAAATACTGTAAGAAAATCCACCCTCCAAAGAACAAGAGAATCCTTAAAACTAAATTAAGAAATGTACAAGTACCTGTATTTAAACAAAGATGTGGGCAGTAAAGAACTGAAAAATAGTAATAATAAAGGACCAATTTAGTCCTATGTTTTTCACTTACTACGTATGTGAAATTGGCAATCCCTTAACCTCACTTGGTCTCATTTTCATCTGTAAGCAATACGTTCTAGATTAAATTCTTTTTAAAACCCAGGAATTTATCTAAGATTCAGTCAATTTGTTGGAAAGATTTCCACCTTTAGGCAGAAGACATCTTTCATTTAACAGAAATTCACAATGTAAGAAACTTAAGAGAATTAGGAAAACTCAATACCTGTTCACAATACCTATGGTTATTTAATTCCGACATATTACAAATCATGAAGCTGAAGCACAAGATTCAATACCATACACTAGCAAGTGGTACAGAATTTGCACTGATTGGGTCAAAGGCTCTGAAGTCCAGTTTTCTACTCTTGCCAATTATGTAAGGCTTTGATGATCTCTGACCTTTCACTGCGTATGGAAATATTTGGGCCTTACCTTCTCCTGAAAGCATCATACCTATCCCCAATGCTGCATACAAATAATACATGCTATAGCTAACCTCTGACAAATAATTCATTTTTAAATAATAAGCATTTTGCCAGTCAAAAGGTCTAATTTCAGTATGTTCACCATCTCCTAAGGGATTCTAACCATTCAAGTATGGTTTGTTAATTCTAGGATCTAACAGCACTGGTTTGGAACAAGTCTTGGTCATTAGCCTGGATTGAGACAAAGTAACTTCAATCATCAGAATAGTGTTATCATTATCTCCATTCCAAAGATACATGAACCAACTACACCAATTTTAATGAGCAAGGATGCCAAGAAAATGGGGGCGGGGGAAACACTGGTGAAAGAAGGAATAGGGAGAATAACCCTGCACTCAATCAGTAATACTCCTTACATACTGCGGTCACACAGATTTAGATATCAAGCCAATATATTTACTGCTAGAGTTTCTCTTCTAGCACTTTTATGTTCATTGTTCATCTTTAGTCCTTTTATCATTCCTCAATATAATTTAATACTGTATGTTCAAAGTACTACTTTTAATCTTTAGGGAAATATAATTTCTCCTTTCAATGTACGATCTTAAAACTCTGTCTTATTAAGGTGCTTTTATAAATAAAGGGTCAAACTTTCCCCATTAGGCCAAAAAAAAAAAAAAAAGCCTGTAATACAAATCAGCACGAGGCTAAGAAACAGCTGATTTTGCTTAAAAAAAACTGAATCAAATGAAATTCCTCAAAAATGAAATAATTCCTTTGCCTTGCCATGATTTTTATAATAAATTAAATCATATAGAGAAATTTATGTATTAGTTCCTTATGCTTATATCACCTAATTTTCATATATGACTATGTGTACATATACAATATAAGGAATAAAAATCAAGAAACTTATTTTAATTTCTGAATTTCTACTGTGTTGCATATTGGGAATTTAAGACATTTTTAATATGTATTCTTTGATTTGACAAAAATTTATTATCTAATATATATGGCACTTTGCTCAGAGTTATGGACAAAGATAGAACAGACAGACACCCTCAAATAGTCTAATAATCTAGAAGATGGGAAAAGTAAGTCCATAATGTCACAGTGATAAGACAGAAAATTATTACTTATTTATGCTTTTCAAAATAAAGGACATGAATTTGGAAGAAGACAAAATTACTTTTAAATCAGAGAAAGATGGGTACTAACTTAATGAGGGTGACTGCTGGAGGTAAGCTCTGAGAATCTGTAGAACTTATGCATGAGAAGATGAAATAAAAGGAAAATCCAAGAAAATACAGTAAGAGCAAATTTCAGATGAATTAACTGTGAGGGACAACTGAGGATCAGCAAGCAAGAAAAGAAAAAACAACTAGGACTAAGACATCAAAGACCTCACATGCTAAGTTGAGAAGTCTGAACCTTACTCAGCAAGTAACAGAAAGTTCCTAAAAGAACTAAGTAAAGAAAGATTAATTTGAGGTAAGAATGAGAGAAACTTAAACAGCTAAACAGAAGATAAAGAGCATAGGAAGAGGACAAAAATACTAGGAAGAAATAGATATAAGTGATGGAGTAAAGCTAACAGGTGTGAATGTGAATAGAACTAGAATGGAAGCACCATGTCTGTAAGACTTGAAAGGCAATGGAATGATCAACAGAAAAAGACAGAAAAGCAGGAAAGGAAAATGATAAACATAAAAGAGGACATGCTAATTCTAAGATCACAGTGGAAAGACATTCAGAAAGACAAGCAGCTGGAAATAGGACAGAAGCTAGAAAAAGGAATCCGATTCAGATGGGAGAGGCATAGGAGCTAATCATGATGCTTGAGGGCACAGGTAGGAAAAGAGAGGAGGGCCAAGGCAGTTCTGAAGGAACATTTTACTTAGAGAAAGGAAGAAGAGACTGAGAAGTGGACTGAAACAAAAGAATGCCGGATCACATAAATCAGGACAGAAAAAGTGGCAATAGTTTTAAAAATGTGAAATGCTGTAGAAACTGGAAAGACACTGGAGTTGCATTCAGTAAACCTAAAATGTAAGAGTTGTTAATGACTGAATTAAAGGTGAAGAATTAGAGACCACAGATGTACTTTTTTTTTTTTAAGTTGTTTATTTTGCAGTAAATGAAACTCAAGGCAGCTGGACCTGCAAGGGAGCTTTGGTTTTTTTGAAAAATCGAAATATTGAATATTTTCATGAAAAAACGGAAAGTGCAAATAAAAGGGATACATCAGATGTAAGAGTAAGAACGGGGTTCTGATCATTTTCCAAAGACCTTCATATACATTATCTCAATAACTAAAGCTAAAAGGCGATTAAGTGACTTCCTCAAGTTCAAACAGTGTCACTTAATCCCTGAGAGCAAAATTCTGAAGGCTGTTTCTGTTAAAAATTTCAGCCTAACTGCTGATTTAATCACTCTAAACCCTAGTTTCCTCATCCTTAAAATAGGAACAATAATCCTTACCAGTTGTTATGTGTATCCCCTGAGATAATGTACAGGAGGTGCCAAGCCTAACTGACACACAGTGTAAGTCAGAAGAGAGGCCTGAGTTTTTTTTTGAAGTCCCATGTTCTTTCTGTTTCACAATGCTAACAAGAGAAATAGGGTAAGCAATAAGGCCAGGTATAAATAGGGAGGTATATGAAATACTTAAGTACAGAATGGGCAGAGCTTCTGAAAAAAGGCAGAAAACACTTTTCCTGAAATATTCAGAAAACAAGAATACAAATAAAGACCAAAGTATGTGCAAATGGAACAGATGGAAAAATGGAAGATAAAATAAGTAAAATTGTCAGACCTCAGAAAAGAGTGAAGATGATAACATTATAGTTAAAAAGTAAATGCTCAGTGAGACATCAAGTCAACAAATCTATAGCCATCCCATTACCACCTTCACCACCACCACCCTTGCCTCCAGGCCAAGAAAAATGAATTGAAAAAAGTTTAACTGTGGAAAAAAAAAAGAAATAGTTCAAAAAAGCAAGAGTGCAAAAGATTTAGAACTACACACTCTTATGAGGCCAGAACCATGTTCGTTTTATTTATGAATGTATACCTAATGCCTCTCGTACACTGCCTTAGAGAGCTAGCGCTCAAAAATATTTGCTTCACGAATGAACGGAATGTGATAGGGAGTCAACTAGAGATTAATTAAATGGCTATCAAGCAGCAGGGAGTGTCCAACTTAAGTAGGACAGCATAACTGTAGTGAACCCTATCACCTAGAAGAGATGGAAAAACACATGTAGTTTACGCTGACTACAATCTCAATGTTAGGAGAAATGATTTACCTCTAGATTACTTCTCATTGCCTTCTCCTCTTCCAAATCCTTTCGTAGTTTTTCCAGTTCTTTCCTAAAAACAATTTATTACTGTTAAGTCTTTCATTTAAACAATATATTTGACTAATGTTAACAGAATCTCTTACCTGACATACCAAAACTGGGAAAAACTTTTTAAAGAAAACAGCCATACTAATCAATAAAAATTTCAAATTCACTAATGGAATGGTTCAATACAACAGTTAAAAGAAAACTCAGCAGTACCATGGCAAACCCATCTGTGATAAATAAGTTTTTAAGTGAATAGGGAGCGCAGCTCATGATAAAGAAATAATAATGGTCCTTTAGAAGCAATTTTCCATATTCAGTTATCATGCTTTTTCCAGGCTGGACACTCGAAAGCCCAAACAATTTGGTAATGTCAAAACATGTCACAGTACAACACAAATTATTTAACAGGATTACCTGGACTTTACATGTCTCTTTCTCTATTTTTAAAAATTAAACATTACATTAAAATTACCAAACCAATAACAAAAAACTCTAGCCAACAATCCTTCCTCCTTAACTCATGTTTTCAGTTCTCTGTGTTCCCATCTATCTTTTTTATATAGTCATCTCTCCACAGCTGTAAGTATGTATTTCAAAAAGTGTTTTAAAATATTTCCATGTTGCTAAACTTATCATATTTCTGATAATTGTTGCTTGACACTCAAATATCCAGGTTTTTTTGGTTAGTTGCTTTTGGGGTGGGGAGTGGAAAGAATAGAAATTTTATTTAACATCATGAATATTCAGTATATCAAATTTCTAAATCAAAGAGTAGGGACATATTCACAGCTTTTGGACAAATGCTAGGAAAATTCTCTTCAAAAGTATTATAGAAGTATTCGATTGAAAAATGCATGAAAATGCTCAGGAAGAAAGACTATATGAGAAAGAAAGGAACTTTTAAATTCTGTAGTTTCAAAACTAGTTTCTTCTATTATTTTAATGATTATAAAACTATATTAAGAATAAATGTCCTACTATTTCAATTTAAATTATAATTTAAATATTTAACTCAAATTTATTTAAAGCTTATTTTGGTATATAATAGAAAATTTGCTAAAATATTAACTTTGTATTTCTAAAATGTTACTACTAAATGAATGCTTTCTTTTTCTAATTATTCTATTATTTTGAGTTTATTATACATTTAAATTATACCTAAATAAGGATCTATTCCTAAAATATTTATCCTATTATCACATTTTCATTATTTTTAAAAACACATTTGTGAATATAAAATTTTTATGTAATTGTTTTCTTTTTACAAAAACAGATCAAACTATATTATCTTGTTCTGTAACTTCTCAACTAAAGAGACTAATAATATATTTCTCTGTCAATCATTCCATATCAATATCCTTCAATTTTTTTAATCCTTTAATTTTTTAATGATTTGTTCCAAACATTTTAGATTCTAATAATGCATAAAGACTATGTATTCGTAAGCTATAGCAATAAAATTATTAAAAGACCTAAGAATTCCAAGTCAGCTCAAGAAATAAATTCTTATTACCAGTACCTCTGATACCCAGAATGACCCGCAATCCTACTTTCCTCCTCTCCTTTACAGGAAAAGTCTTCCTTCCTTCCTTTACTTACCACATATACAAATGTATCTTGAAACGACAGTTTGATTTTATATGCTTTTCAAACTTCATGTAAATGAAATAATACTGTATGCATGTCTCTAACTTGTTTTCCCCACCCTCAACACTTTTTCAGATGGATTCATGTTGACACATGTGGCCATAATCCATTCATTTTTTTATTGCTGTACACTATATGGCATTTCATTGTATCAACACACCAGTGTATGTTTATTCATTCTCCTGTGATGCTCTTATTTTTCAGATTAAAAAGTCTGCCATCCATTTCATTTTCCCAGAGGAAATAAGACTTTGAAAACACCTTTTCAAAGACTTCTAAAATATCTGATATGTATACATAAATCACAAATATTTTATTCATCCTACAGCTACATTAAGAACACTTATAGGCAATTAAGGCAATTTGTAAATGTAATTATCAGTTCATTAATAATAGCAGACTTGGTATCAAAAATGTAAACTGTCAAAATCAACAAATCAGGGTCATTCTCTAATTCATACGTGAATAGTGCTCAATAAATACTTACTAGATGAATAACTTACAGTTTATAATGTGTACACTGTGGAATCTATTAAAAAATCTGCATGATTCAGATAAACTGAACGATAAAGAAAAGACCCATCATGTATCAAAAAAACTCTCTCTCTTTCTCTCTCTCTCTCTCTCTCTCTCTCTATATATATATATATATATGTATTTTTTTTTTTTTTTAAGTAGTCACTCAAAATAAATTTTTTGGTTCTACCTAAGAGACATCTGTAAAAGTGGTCTGCAACTACAAAAATATCAATTGTTAATCACAGTATTTTTTTTTTTTTTTAAGAGAGAGAGAGAGAAATGCTCCTGGTGGGGAGGGTTAGAAGGAAAGAATCTCAAGCAGATGTCCCAATGAGTGTGGAGCCAGGCATGGAGCTTGATCTTATAACCCAAGAGATCTTAGAGGCTACAGGGGAAGACAACCTGAACCCTCACCCTTTGCTCAGTTAGATTAGCTGATCTTTGGACCTTTTTTACCTATTAGGTCTTTATAGAACTATGTTTAAAATGTTAGAAAGTTTTATTTTTATATTTATTTTTTAATGTTAACAACTTTTAAAGCTCAAATGATAACAGTTTTAGAAAAATATCTCTAAACCAACAGAAAATATGTTTTCAGTTCTAGCTCTGCTTTTTAAGAACTGTATGATCTTAGGTAAACAGCTTTACCTCTCTGAATTTTTACTTCTTCAGTTAAAAGAGAGGGGAGCTATAGTACGTGATCTTTTACATTTGTTTTCACTAAAAAGTTCCTAACTCTCACTTAGGATCTCACCATACAGTATTATCAGAAAGTTTCAGAATTAAAAGAATGGCCTTAGAGATTCACTTATTCCCAACCCCTTGGTTTTATTTACACACCAATCTCAACCCTAACAGAGACAGTGATCCAGTCCCTCTGAAAAGTAAATATACATATAGATACACTCCAGATCCAAAATACAATGTAACTTTTCCTAATATTTTTAAGACTGATTAACCCATATGTTTGATCAGAGAAGATTTCTACCCTTGAATTATGGGTACATATAGACCTTTCCCATAATAAGCCTATGACAACAAGTTTTCTAACTCAAGTTTTTTGCAGGGAGGACAGAAGCACTATTAAGGAAAATTTCTTTGGAAACATATCTGCTGATATAAGAAATTTGGCAGATTACTTCATAGAATTCTACTCAATTCTACTTGATAGAATTTGAAAGAATTCTTTACATACGTGTTAAGTAACTTTCAGAGATTAAAGCAAGGCTACTTACCCATGATCCTTTTTCAGTGCTTCTACAATGCAGAGTAATTCAATAATCTGAGCTCTAAGTTCATCCAAGGGATTTTTTTTCCCATCATCTGATTCTACTTTAGCTTTGATGTCTAATGGAGTTAAAAAAGCAGCTGTATTTGGTTTAGCACTTGAGGGTGTTGAAAGGTACAGTGATGGCTGAAAACATAACAGAATATTTTCTTATTTTATTTGTATTTATATTATATCTAAGTTCAAAAAAAATTTATAGCAAGGAGATAAATAACTAAAATAATACTTGAAGATAAATGGCAACTTTGGAAATTTAAAAAGCAGTTTGATATTCACAACTGGTAAAACGAGCAAACAACCAGATAATAAACTTGCAATCACTAGTAGTTTATGTGAGAAATGTCAAAGGACTAATAATAGTAATTTTTAAAAAGTGGAAAAGAGAAGAAAAACCTGTTAGAGCTATCTTATGAATGATCTGCCGAGTGGAACATCTAGCGGCAAGAACATATAAGCATTATTAAGGTGAGCTTTGATCCTCCACAGTAGTCATTACTTAAAATTTCCAAAGAGTTTTACTTAAAAGTAATTATGAGGAATTCAGTAAGTCCACTGAAGAGGCATGAATCCATGGCCCATGATGCCCTTTTTATTATTTCACTAAATTAACGGGAAATCAAATTTCAATCGACTACTGACAAACTAAGAATCAGATTAAGTGTATCTGATAAACTGGAAGAACAGCCAAAAGCCCTTGGAATGAATCTGAGGAGGAAACATGAATTTCTTAAACGAAAGATGTGTGTAAATTGGGATACTACTATCTTAAGTAAAAACAGCAAGAGTTTAGAAGAGTCTTAATACCATGTAATAAATGGGAAAATCCATGTACACTGCCATTCATTCCAGTATATATTAGTGCTTATTACTATGCTGAACACGAAGCTAGGCTAGAAGTAAATTTTGGCTTATGTAATAATGTAATGATGGCTTCTGGCCTAAAGAGTGTATGTTTAATGGGAAAATGAAACAGATCTATGCCTTAAAAAATATGAAATGTATAACATTTATACTACTCATTTAAAATAAGCTTTTTTAAAAATAACCTACAGAGGACAGTGTTACCTTAGAAACTCAATTTTTTGGCAGGAATTTTTTTTTTTTAAATTTCTTGGCAAAAGACAGTTTTTAGAAGACATTTTAAATTCCACTATTTTGGTGCTCACAAGGAATCCTACAAATTATACAAATCTTATGCCACAATGCCCCTCACCTTTGGAGAGTAGCATGAATCCTTTTTAAATTCAGACGGCTTTAAGTTGGCACCATCTTCTTCTTTCGGTAACTTCAAGATTTTTTCTGGGCTTTGAGTTGGCTAAATGATTTTTTAAAACCAAGAAACAGAAAATACCAAAGAAGGAAAAGGCAATAAACATTTGGATAATAAACTAAGTAACTTTTTTTTTTTTAAAGATTTTATTTATTTATTTTGACAGAGAGAGATCACAGTAGGCAGAGAGGCAGGCAGAGAGAGAGAGGAGGAAGCAGGCTCCCCGCTGAGCAGAGAGCCCGATGTGGGACTCGATCCCAGGACCCTGAGATCATGACCTGAGCCGAAGGCAGCGGCTTAACCCACTGAGCCACCCAGGTGCCCCAAAACTAAGTAACTTTTATCACTGTTTTCCACAGCTACTGTTCCAGATATTCCATTATTATTAACAGGATATTACATAATTTCAAGCTGAATAACACATTGCATTTCTGGAAGGTTAAAAATAGCCTGCCTCTTAGCAACAAAAATCTTCTCTACTTCGGTAATTTGAAAGTGCTGTAGCGCTCAAGAGCTAATATATTAATAATAAAGTTACTAGCAGCATTCCAAATAATGTATAGAAAGCATAAAAAAGAAGTTACACATTTAGATACCAGCACTAGTACTACCAAAAAAACTCACTATGTCAGAGGAAAAGAATGTTTCATTCTTTACTAAGGTGAGTATGTACCACTCAATTCTAATTATTGTTGAGAGACGGGTAGATTAAAAGGATACTCTGACCCCTTTTGACCCTGAGTTCTGTGGTTATGGTCTCGGGACAGCTCTTTATTCCTGATTCTGTAACCTTCATTGCAACCCTCTCTGAAATGAACATGACCCCATATTTCCCTAAATATAACCAACCATTTACCACTTGAGTATAACCCCTATCTTCCTGATTTTTAAACTTTGGTGGAGTTTTAAATCATTCCTCATTCCTATCTTTAGAAGAACTCTGGCTCTACTAAATTCTCTATGTTTTAGAATAGTAAAGTGTAACTCACAGAATGTCCACCATTGAAGCGGCCAGGTAATCTTCTTCCAGGCATCTTCGGTCTATTTGCAGTGAGATGTAGCAAGTTTTCTGAGGAAGCTATGTCATCAAAATTTACAAGATCTAGAGAATAAAATTAAATATATCTACTAAAAGATAACTGTACACTTTAAAAGGTAAAAAAGAATGTTTCTGGATTTCTAACAAACTATACATTAAAAAGTCCCACTAGGACTCACACGCTAACCTGTGCTTTTCATATGCATTTGGAAAACAACACTCACCCTTAAAAACAAACATTCTCTTTACCTGACACATTTTATAGCATAAGACAACTAACAACAGAAAGTTCATGTTTCCAATAGACCTCAACAAAAGTTCTTATTGAAAAATACAAATCTGAACCAAAAATTACAGTACCATAAAAAAAAACTATCATCTTAATTTCTTGCTTATAAAAACAGATGATCTACTTCAACTCATAATTAATTACAATGTATCAGAAAATTAACATAGAAAATGTTTTAAATTTCCAGTAGTATCCTAATATTCAAATTTTAAGAACTCAACTGTATGTGGGACCCTGATGCTTTCCAACTGTAAAATGAGAGTATAATTTAATGGATGTGTGTGTGTGTGTGTGTGTGTGTATGTATATTGTAGCTGAGACTCCAACTGTTCATAGTTCACTGCACTTTTGCTTCAACATCAGCATATTTAGGAACTATAAGACAGTCATAAATCAAAGGCAAACAGGGTATCAAAGAAAAATGTTACAAAGATCATTCACTTGTTTTCCCACCATCAAAGGCTGGTTGACCTCTGATCCAAAAACTTGGTTTTAAAGAAAAATCTATGTACCTCTGAACCAATGGCATATAATACATTCCCTTTTCCTAGATGATCCAGAAAACCCAGGTAAAAGAGGTGATTTTTAATTTTGAAACCTAGAAATCTGTAAGTGATACAAGAATCCTGAAGATAACTCCAGACACTTCCATTGTCAATATAATCTTCCCTCAGCCCAGATTATAAACTAGTGATATTAATCACAGTGAGGTACTTGATATGGCAGCAGATATCTTTGGTTTAATCTTCCAGACACAGAATTAATTCTGCACACTCCCATTGCCTAGATGTTTATAATGCTTTCTGTCAAATATTTAGATAACCAAACTCAGTGATTTGTTAATTCTTAAAAGACATCTAAAGATAATTATTTCTGCCCTCAAAGCTTATTCATCAATTTTCATATTCAACGTTATCAATTTAGGAAAAAATGTTAAGGGTAAAAGGGCACAAAGGTAAGGCATAAGAAAAGGTATCACTGTTTGGCAATACACGTTTTATAACAAATTTAAGTATTGTTGACCTCTGTTAATTCTTTTCCATCCTCCCATTCCGGGATTACTTTGTGTATTCTATTTTATATCTAGTCATCTACTCATCAGCGTAATACATCTCAATTGGCAATCAAATGTGCTCAGTTTAATTTTGGTCTTAAGTCTTTTGACATTTGTTATAATTATAAAATATAATTTTATATTATAAAATATAATATAATATAATATAATTCCATATAATGGAATATCTAGAACAGTAGCTGTGGCCTTCATGGAAAATGTATTGTATAGTGTGGAAGACCTTGAGTTTAAATATAGTTTTAGATATTTCATTTTATTTGTAAATGTCATAAAGAAAATCAGTATTTTAAAAAATGTTAAAAATATGCTGTAGTTTGAAGGGTTAAAAATTGCTGTTAACACTGATAAATGTATACTGACAACCTACTAAAAAAATCCTTGAAAAGTACAATCCAATAATTTTGGCCTGTGAAGATTATTTTCAAATGCATATTTAAGCAACTTGCAGAAAGAAAAAAAAAAGCAAACAAACAAAAAAACACAGGAAGGGATGAAGATAAATGAAACTGAAAGAATAAATAAAAGGTAGATTTTAAAAATTATAGAGCATGCTCATGTAAAAATGCCTTCTGTATGTCAAGTTTTGGGCTACAACACCAAGACAAATAATTTTACTATTCTAAAACTCTCTCAGGTCCTCCATTTAAGCCATTAGGTTAGTAAAAACAGTGCACATTTTGGACTCGTGATACATTTGAACAATTCAAAATTTACCTAAGAGTAGTAACAGTGGATTTATACTGTACACATGGCATGAAAGGCAGGACAATCACTTGACTCTTATAATTATATTGCCACTCTGCCAGCCATTTGTATTTCTATACATTGCCTAAGAAGACATGGAATTTTTAAAAAGTCAAGATGAAGTATCAAATTCTGGGAGAAAATAAACTGACTTATATGGTTTTCAATTAAAAAAAAAACTTTTATCAAAACAATATCTTAAGCTAATCAGGAAAATTTTTCCAACATGAATTTCATTTTACTTTCAAATGGAAAACCAAAAGGGTTAGAATAGACAGACAAACATGTACACTTTTAGTACAATTACAAAGAAAAATCAATGTGTACCACCTATTTATATGGAATTATTGTTTTGATTTCTTTTATAAATTGTCATCTTACCAAAATGGAGAAAGGTAGGATAATTTCCTGACAGGTAAGAAGGGAAACATGGCAAACAGGCTAGGAAACAAAATCTGGAAAGAAAAGTCAAGGATAGGAATGTCTAGAAAAAAGACTAAATCAAAAAATTATTTTACAAAGCAGGAAAAAGGAACAGTTGTAGAATGAATAGAACCGTTTAATGTTTACCATATACCTATTGTAGTTTATCTAACTCATGTAAGATGTATATTAGATTTTAGATTATTTTGTCTTTCAAACGAAAAAAATGATTAGTATTAATTCAATATACCGTAAGTAGAAAGAAGCCTTTTTAAAATTACTCACTGAACACCAAGACCGCTTCAAAAGGATGTTTTAGTAAAAAATTAAAGCTCAGAGTAATAAATCAATAATAATAACTCATTAATATCATTGTAACAAAAATTAAACTACCTTTCAGTAAAGTTTTAGTCTTCAGGAAATGACAGTTAATTACAATGAAAGAGAATTTTAATTCTATAATATAATAAAAGAAAAATATGACAAACAGTATTTTTAAGTATCTCACTATAAAAATACAACTTATATAACATTCAAAATCACATAATACATAAACGAATCTTCAACTATGCCTTATATGACACTCTATAAAGAAATTATCAAGAATATTACTATATGAAAATAGTAATTTTGATCTCTGCTCTTATTCTACAGGTAAAATCAACATTTTAGGGTGTGTTTTATTTTTTTTTTTGTATCCTAGTTTAGATATAGACTCATTATTTAGTGTCTACCACTCAACAGGTAAGCATCTTATTAGAAGAATTCCACCTGAAATTCTTTCTGGAAGAACAAATGAATAAACATTGAGAACATAATTCAAACAAAAATACATTAACCAGGCACCTGGGTGGCCCAGTGCGTTAAGCCTCTACCTGAGGCTCAGGTCATGATCCTGGGGTCCTGGGAAAGAGGCCTGCAACAGCAACAGCATCAGCATCATCTTAAGCATGATCTCATTGGGCTCTCTGCTCAGAGGGGAGCCTGCTTCCTCCTCTCTCTCTGCCTGCCTCTCTGCCTACTTGTGATGTGTGTGTGTGTGTGTGTGTGTGTGTGTGTGTGTTAAAATAAATAAATAAAATCATTAAAAAAGAAAAATTTTAAAAAACAGATTAACTATCAAAGAATGTTTCACTATTTAACAATGAATGCCTTGAGGTCAAATAATATTATGTATCTCTAAATTTCCTTTTAACCCAAGCACAATTTAGCATAGAAAACAATCAAAAAGGATAAAATACTATAACACTATAAGAATATTTCATCAGCACTGCTTTCTCAATGTAATAGGTATGTTACCACTAAATCTTCGATCTTGTATTCTAAGACTAATGTGCAAACCAATTTTATGACCTAGAGAACTTACTATTTTAGAAATATTTAGACTATGTGAACTTTATAATTAACCAATAGTAGCAGTGAGATTATCCTGAACCTTTTTTTTTTTAAAGATTTTATTTATTTGTCAGAAAGAGAGAAAGTAAGCAGAGGGAGCTGCAGAGAGAGGGAGAAGCAGGCTCCCCACTGAGAAGGGAGCCTGATGTGGGGCTCTATCCCAGAACCCCAGAATCATGACCTGAGCCGAAGGCAGATGCTTCACTTACTGAGCCACCCAGGTGCCCCCTCCCAAACCAATTTTTAACAAAATGTTTAAGAAAGAGGAAAAAAATTAACACACAGATGCAATTTATAGTACTATCTTATATATGAGAAAATATACTGAAGGACGTTTATTTTAAAAATAGTTTATAAATGGCTTTATATACAGTATAATCATATCTGAGAGTAGTGTCAGGAATTTACATCCTTAAGAGCGAAGAGCAGAAACAGAATGAGAGGAGATTATCAACAGGGGAAAGGAAAAGAAGGGAAGTAACATTTTATAACATCTTCCTTGTCAGGTATTCTAGCAGGTATCACAGACATATTAGATCATTCAATTATCATTTAAATGCAAAAACAGATTAGGAAACAAGACAATGATAATTTGCTAATAATTTA
Organism: Mustela nigripes; assembly: GCF_022355385.1. NCBI lineage: Eukaryota > Metazoa > Chordata > Mammalia > Carnivora > Mustelidae > Mustela > Mustela nigripes. Next base: position 56,388,880 of record NC_081561.1, read on the forward strand.
AAACTCATATTTTTAATAATAAAGTGTACTTGCTACTGTATCACCTGAAATTATTATTTTATGTAATAATGAGACTCTAAGATGACTTTCATGTATGTTTTTAACTTTCTGAAACATGTTAAAGGGCTAGATTCATATGCTATTTTAAAAAACTTTGAAACCTCAAACTGTGCCAAAAATATAAATTAATATATGCCTCAATTATATGCCAAATTTGAGGCTGCTTTTGATGCAGAACATAGTGTTCTCTTAAGGTGTCAATATCTCAAAAAGAAGAGTTTAAACACTTTTATACTACAAATACTAAGAACATAATATTCTAATAAAAAATGGAAATGAGGAATAACCTGAATTGAAGTTCAGAACATGAGCTGCATGCTATCAGCAGTCAGGCCTTTTGTCTTAGCATATTATTTATGTGCCTCAAATAGTAATGGGATCTAACATTTGCTCAGTTAAGTATTTCCAATCTAATATGAACACAATTTCCAAAACTTACAGGTATATCTCATTTTACTGAACTTGCAAGATAAGTCCATTTTTTACAAATTGAAGGTTGCTGGCAACCCTGTGATAAGCAAGTCTATCGATGCCGTTTTTTTTTCAACAGCATTGCATATCTCTGTATCACATTTTGGCAATTCTCGCAATATTTCCAACTTTTTCAGTACTATTATATTTGTTATTGTGATCTGTGATCACTTTGATGTTACTATTGTAACCATAATTAACTGTGCCATGTAAGATGTTTAATTTAATCTGTAAGCGCTGTGTATATTCTGACTGCTCCAAAATTAAGCTGCTTCCCACCTCTCACCCTCTCTTTGAGCCTCCCTATTCTCTTAGACACAATAACACTGAAATTGGAGCAATTCATAACCCTCTAAGTGTTGGAGTAAAATGAAAAATAACATATCTCACTTTCAATCAAAAGCTAGAAACAATTAAGCTTAGTTAAAAAAGCATACAGAAAACCGAAATAGGCCAAAAGCTACATCTCTTGTGCCAGTTAGCCAAATTGTGAATGCAAAGGACAAGTTTGTGAAGAAAGTTAAGTGTTACTCCAATGAACACACAAATTATAGAAAATAAACAAACTTATTGCTGAAAGTTTCAGTAATCTGGATGAAAGATCAAACCAGACACAACATTCATTTCCTTAAGCCAAATCCTACTCCAGAGCAAGGCCCCAACTCTCTTCAATTCTGTGAAGGCTGAGAGAGGTGGGAAAGTTGCCACAAAAAAAAAAAAAAAAAAAAAAAAAAAAGTCTGAAGAAAGCTGAAGTTGGTTCATGGAGTTTGAGGAAAGAAGTCATCTCCATAACATAAAAGTACAAGCGAAAGCAGCAAGTGTTGATGAAGAAGCTACAGCAAGTTGTTATACAGATGATCTAGCTAATTAATGAAGGCTGCTTCACTGAACAACAGGTTTTCAACATAGATGAAACAGCCTTACAATAGAATAAGATGCTATCTGGGACTTTCATAGCCAGAGGGGAGAAATCAATGCCTGGCCTCAAAGCTTTAAAGGACAGGCTGACTCTCTTATTAGAGACTAATGCCACTAGTGACTTGAAGCTGAAGTCAATGCTCATTTACCATCCTGAAATTCCTAGGACCCTTAAGAATGATGTTAAATCTGTGCTCTATAAATGGAACAACAAAAAAGGACAGCAGCACATCTGTTTACAACATGGTTTACTCAGTATCTTCTGTTGAAACCTACTGCTCAAAAGATTCTTTTCAAATCATTACTGCTCACTGAAAATGCATCTTGTTACCCAAGAACACTGATGCAGATGTACAATATTAATGTTGTTTTCATGCCAGCTAATCTAACAACCATTCTGTAGCCCAAGGATTAAGGAGCAATTGTGACTTTCTTCTGACTTTCAAGTCTTATTATTTAAGAAATACATTTCATAACACTCTAACTTCCATGGATAATGATTCCTCTGATGGCTTTTGACAAAGTAAATTAAAAACCTTCATAGGGGGTGGGGAGGTGTTGCACTTGGGTGGCTCAGTTGCTTAAACAACTGCCTTTGGCTCAGGTCACGATCCTAGAGTCCTGGGATCTGAGTCCCGTATCGGGATCCCTGCTTGGCAGGGAGTCTGCTTCTCCCACTGATCTCTCTCCTCTCATACTCTCTCGCTGATCTCTCTCCTCTCATGCTCTCTCGCTCTCTCTCTCTCAAATAAATAAAATCTTAAAAAAAAAAAAAAGCATTCACAATTCTAGATGCTATTAAGAACACTGGGGATTCATGGGAGAGGTCAAACAGGAGTTTGGAAGGAGATGATTACTTTGAGGTGATCAAGACCTCAGAGGAGGAAATGACTGCAGATACGGTAGAAGTACCAAGAGAACTAGAATTAGAAGCAGAGCCTGAAGAGGTCACTGAATTGCTATAATCTCATGATAAAACTTTACAGATGAGCAAAGAAACTGGTTTCTTCAGATGAAAACTACACGTGGTGAAGATGCTATGAAAAATGTTGAAATGACAATAAACCATATTGAATAGTAGATAAACTTAGTTGATAAAGCAGAGGCAGGGTTTGAGAGGACTGATTTCGATTAGAAAAAAGTGCTACTGTAAGTAAAATGTTATCAAGCAGTATTACGTGCTACAAATAAACTGTTCATGAAAGGAAGAGTCAATTGATGTAGAAAACTTCAGTGTTGTCTTATTTTAGAAAATGCTACAGCCACCCCAACCTTCATCAGCCACCACCCTGATCAATCAGTAGCCATCAACATTAAGGCAAGATTTTTAGCAATAAAGTTATTTTTTAGTTGAAGTATGTTCACTTTTTTTTAGCCATAATGCTAATGCACATTTAGTAGAGTATAGTATGGTGTAAAAGTAACTTTTATATGCACAGGAAACCAAAAAATTCATTTGAATCACTTTGTTGCAATATTCACTTTATTGCAATGGTCTGGAATTGAATTTTAGGTATCTCTGTGGTAGGCTTTGTGTATTTCCTGAACTGAACTGGGTGTTAAGTGTAGTACACCAAAGGCAGCCTGATAGTGAAAGAAATAAAGGACAGTAGTTTGGAAGTTAGCTGTTAGTTTTCTGTCCTTATATATGCCTCAGTTTCTCTAAATTACTTTCTTATTTATTTGAAGGGAAAAAAACAAATACGAATTTGCAAACCCTGTTTCACAAGGCCTCTCTGTTTTTAATGAAGAATAAATAGTAGCTATAGATAAAAGTAAAAATTGGGACCAAAAAGAGTAAAAAATCAAATTTTACAAACCACCAATAGTTTGACATTATTACATGTGTTATTTCATTTTACTTATTTGAGAAGAGAGAGCACAAGCAGGGGGAATAGCAAAGGAAGAAGGAGAAACAAGATTCCCAAAGATCAGGGAGCCTGATCTGGGGCTAAATCTCAGGACATTGAGATCATGACTTGAGCCAAAAGCAGCCGCTTAACTGACTGAGCCACCCAGATGCCCCTAAAAGATATATATATATATATATATATATATATATATATATATATATATATATATTTATTTAAAGATTTTATTTATTTATTTGACAGAGATCACAAGTAGGCAGAGAAGCAGGCAGAGAGAGGAGCAAGCTGGCTCCCCGCTGAGCAGAGAGCCCGATGCAGGGCTCGATCTCAGTACTCTGGGATCATAATCTGAGCCGAAGGCTTTTAACCCACTGAGCCACCCAGGCGCCCCCCCAAAGCATATTTTTTAAAAACCTTCTATAAAGAACATTTTTTTGTTTTTATTTCACTAAGAATAGATAACAATTTTCACCAGATAAAACACACTAAAGATATCTGAGTATTTCTAAAATACAATCAAATAATTTTCAGAAGTTATTAATGAATATGGCTTCATCCAGAGCAGGCAGGATCCAAATATATGATGAAATAATCTATAAAACATTCAAATTAAAAATCTGAAGGAATCCATGTGTAGGTCAGAGCTTTTGTATTAGCAAAATGACAATTCGGAAAAGTAATAAAATCACCTAACAGTTTTCAAAAGGTAAGAAGTAGCATATCTTACAATACAGTGACAAAAAACCCCTAAGTATAATTGCCCTTTAAGTCTGAATATAAATATGAAATGTTAATCTGAAGGCTAAACGTATTAAGACACTAAAACGTTTAAAAAAATATCATGAGCACTTTATATAAGGGGGATTTTAAAAGTTCTCTTCTGCTTTATGTCATCCTGGACACTTGATGTGTCTATAGCTTAATTTCTTTAAAAGCAAAATAACATCTGCCTTTTAGAGTTACTATTAAGATAAAATAAGGATATATATGAGAAAGTACTCTGAGAATGTAAAAAAAAAACCTAAAACCAAATGCAAGGTAGTATATAATAATCATTACTACAATGGTAATGATTGTGCTATGCTTTTAATATTGAGACCTTTATCAAAACTTCCCTGTTTCAGGTTTTCCATTTTACAACTAAGAGGTATAAAAGACCAGGAGACAAAGATGATTGATGGGTTGAAAAATCAGTCCTAAAACTTAAAGAACAATATGTAACTAAAGAAATAAAGCCTCCTAATATACATACACAGAGAAAGAAAGAGAGAGAGTCATTAAAAAGCGTATTTTCCTGAATTAAAAACAAAAGTATCTTGAGATAAAGTAGAAAAGTAAAAATAATCTTCAATATAATTTAGTGCTGGTATTGATAATCTATTGATCTATTGATAATCTACAATCATCTCTCTCCTATCCTTAAACTTTTAAAACTAAAATGTATTCCTATCTGCCTGAGTAGTATGGACTTTCCATTATGAGGGGACAAAATATATGATAAATGGATGATCTTTTAATCCATTTCTTAGTCCTTATATGAATCAAGTATTTTGCACATTTATCTTCTTCTAGTTCTATTTTTCTATTTTGGTTTCATAGATTTTAAACAAATTCTAATTAATTTCCACTCTATCTATCCACACATAAAATACATACACAAATTTCTTAAATAGTTTCTGAAAACTGGATTGGCAACTTTTTTTTAAATGCACCACCTTTCTACATGTTAACTTACCTGTTTCTTTAGAGCTCCTAACTGTAAATGAATCTAGGTCTACTGATTTCGGTCTAAGTGGTAACTGTTCAGAATCTAGCTTTGGTTTTGATACTGGCTCAGTTTCAAATTTTGATGAATTGGTAGAAACTTCCCCATTAATCCTGAAATGAGAAAATCAAACATATGGAGAAATCACTTGTATGTGAATCATAATCATTTTTTAACATTGTGAATTAATGGCACTGAAGATGTTATAGCACAGTAAGTTTTCTTTCTGTTTCACAAAATTATTTCCATAAACATAAACCTCCACAATAAGACTAATCACAATAAAATCAGAAATGTAAAAACAGCCTACTAGGTGTATATTCATACCTAGTATGAATATAAATCATTTAACAGACAGTCATTACAGTCTACAGAAAAAATATGAAAAATAAATACTTCAAAAATTATTTTGACATTTAGAAAAGCAGTATAGCCACTTATGTCAAAGGCAGGTAACCAATAAACTAAATTAGCTAAGTTACCAAAATTAAAATGACCTAATTTAAAATTAGGTAAAACTTACTTGGCTATAGGTGGTGGCGGAGGGACTGGTTTTTCAGGTCGCTTTGGATATATTGTTCCAGGAGATCTCAATAAATTATTGGCTTTGGTGGGTGGAGTAGGCTTCTTTGGTGGGACTTGAGGAGCGGCTGGTTTAGAAGGTTTCTGTTCCAGTATTGATTTTTCATCTGGTTATTTAAAAATATTTAATAAGTCATTAACAATCAAAATTATTTAGGTTTTTCTACTTCTTAGAGCTAACATCAGACTGAAAATGTGTAAAACAGAGTCATTATTGTTTGTGTTCACTTTAAAGTTGTAATTTAGTAAGTTTAAATATCTAAAATAAAGCTTACTTTGGTGGGAAGGAGGATCACAATAAGCTTCTGAGCAACAAATAATGCCCAGTTCTTATTGTCTTCCCAGCATTCTTTGTTTTTACGGGCGGTAAACTACTCAAATATAATCACATAAGATTTTTCTCTAAGCATAGGAGAGTATAAGTGTTATCTATACCTAAATCCAGACCACTTTCTGAGACTGATGTATAGTAAACTTATGACATTTAACATACATATTTAAAAATAATCACAATGACAAAGAAAAATATCAAATGTTAAGAAAAACAGGCTAATCTGACTAGTCACAGATGAGAAAATTACAGGCCTGTATTTATAATCCTCACAATTGTACAAGGAATATATTAACACAATTTCATTTTTTCCAGTTTATTAACACCATTAATAATTCTATCAACTAGATAAGAAAATATGCTGGAAATAAACAATGGAACGATTTTAAGCCATGTTAATAAAAACAATTTTATCACCAAAAAGGTATGGTACTATATACAATGACATACTTGGCTCCTGATCTTTCAAGAACTAAGATGAAATATTAAAACACACACATGTGACTCTTAAACACAAGCGAGCAAACTGGTGGTTGCCTGAGGGGAAGTGGGTAGAAGAATGGGCGAAACGGATTTTTTTTAATTGACAAAGGTGCACACATACTAGATATTTATGATAATAGCAGTCAGCAAAAATGTATCTAACACATATATATGCAAAAATACCCTCAAGTGCAATACCGAATAATTTTCAAAACTTACTAGGTCTTTGTAAAGAATGTCTAGCACAGGACCACAAATAATTTCATGAGATTTCATATCTATCAGAAACTGGTGACTATGAATCTTGAACAAACATTGCAAGCCCTAGGTAAACCCCTGGTTCAAAATAGTTAATTTACTCTAACAACAATGAAAATACTAATTACCATTGTTTCCATTTAATCATTTATGTATAGCTTCCTTGAATCATTTGAAAACATAGCTTAGTCTACTAAAACCATGGTCATCGTGTTGTACAAAAATCCACTTTCATATGGCCTCAAAGTAAACAATGCATCATATAATTACATCATAATTATACCATCTAATTCTAACTATAAGCCAATAGAGCCATCTGTATCATTTATAATAGCCAACAAAACTTAAATCTCTAAAAAATGTTTCTTTAAGAAAGATGTTTTATATAAAATATCAGGGAAAATGATGAAGGTTAAACAGAAGTTCACTGATTAACTGAACATACTTCTTTACAGAGGTATAACTAAAAGCTTAAAATCAATTCAACTCTGCAGTTTATTTTAAAATAAAAAAACACAATTAAATATCCATGGGAATCAAAGTTGATCAAACTAAGATTCATCATTTCTGGTACAGCCATGACTAAATCAACAATAGTATGCTGATTTATTATATATGATGACAATGTATTTGGGTACTAGGTTTTATTTACCTTTATTGAGGTGATATTTACCTAACAATTTAAAGTGAACAATTCACTGCCACTTAGTAAATTCACAATGCTCTGCAACCACCACCTTTATCAAGTTCCAAAACTCTTTCAATACCCCAAAAGAAGAGTCTGAGTCTCATTACTCCCCATGTTCCCCACTACCCATCTCCCAGCAACCACCAACCTGCCTTCTGTCTCTACAGATTAGGTATTCTGGGCATATCATATACATGGACTCACACTGCGTAACATTCTTTGTCTGGCTCAATTCACTATAGCATAATGTTTTCAAGGTTCATTCTCAACGTAGCATTTATCATTATTTCATTTTTTTTTGTGATTAAGTAACATCCACCGTATGTATATAGCACAACTCATTCATCTGTTGACGGGAATCTGGGTTTTTTCAGCTTCTTGGCTATTAGGAACAATGCTGTTATAAACAATTGCATACGAATATTTGTTTGAATATGTTTCCCATTCTTTGGGGTATATATTTAGGATCACACAGTAATTCTATGTTTAACTTTCTGAGGAAGTACCACAGTTTTTCATAGCAGCTATAATATTTTACATTCTCACCAGTAGAATATGTTCTACATGCTTGTCAATGCCTGTTATTTTTCATTTTTATTATTATCATAGCCATCCTAGAGAGAATGAAGCAACTCAGTGTGGTTTTGGTTTGTATTTCCCTAATAAAGAATAATACTAAACATCTAGTTTTTCAAATGCCCAAAGGAAGAAATATGTAAGGTATGTAAGTTATAACTTAAGATAGAGAAAAGAATTATGGTAAGGGTATGGAGAAATTTTTACTGAAAGCAGCCAAAATACATGGCAGCTAACAAAATACAGCAAAATAACTGAAATATGCCCTATCTTATTTACTACAGAATATAAAAATATATTACACTAAACTAAATGTTTCTAAATTCATCCATTTGTTAATACAGATGAGAATCAGTCCCCCACTGCATGAATAAAAGTAGAAAAACAATTTTCAAAAAATCAAAAATGGAAATACTGTGTGATCTAATAATTCCACTACTAGGTATTTACCCAAAGAAAACAAAAACACTAACTTTAAAAGATATATGAGTCCTACATTTATCACTGAATTATTTATAATAGCCAAGATACAGAAGCAACAACCTAAGTGTCCATCAAAAGACAAATGAATATGGAAGACTGGAGGGGGATTGTATACAGACAGAAACACATAAACACACAGGAACATCATACAACTATAAAAAAGGATAAGATCAAGCCATCTGAGATAACATGCATGAATCTAGAGAGTATTATGCTTAGTGAAATAAGTCAGACTGAGAAAGACAAGTACCTTATGATTTCACTCCTAAGTGGAATTTAAAGTAACAACTGAATAAACAAAAAGCAGAATCAAACCTATAAATACAGAGAACAAAATGATGGCTGCAAAGAGAGGAGGGGTATGGAGGGATGAGCAAAATGTGAGAAGACGATTGGGAGACACAGGCTTCCAGTTATAGAGCGGATAAGTTACAGAAATGAAAAACACAGCATTAGGAATATAGTGAATGATATTGCTAGAGTGAAGTATAGAAAAAGATGATAGCTACACATGTGATTACAGCATAATATATAAACTTGCTGAATCACTATGTTGTACGCTAAAACTAATGCAACATCAGGTGTGTCAACTATACTCCAATTATTTAAAAAAATTGAAAAGTAAAACAATTATACTGGCACCAAAGCATGAATGGGCTCTGAGACCATAAATTCAGACTGAAAAATCAAATCCATTCTTTATCAAAGGTTACTGAAAGATGTGTTAGAGAAAAACACAGTACTATCCAAAATCCAAAATGTAGCTTTTTTTTTTTTTTTGAGAGAGCGAGTGAGCGCACACTCGAGCAGGTGTGGTATAAGAAACGACAAAGAGTAGGAGAGAGACAATCTCAAGCGGGATCCATCCACATCCAGCACGGAGTCTGACTAGGACTCAACCTCATGACCCTGAGATCATGACCTGAGGAGAAATCAAGATCTGGATGCTTAACCAACTCATCTACCCAGGTGCCCCACCAATGTTTTTTAATTGAATCTATTTTCCTAACATTTTCAGAAAACAAGGACAAAAGAAATCTACCCATATTAATCTCACTGAAATAACCTAAACTCAAGTATAATACACTTTCAGAACCATTAAGTACAAAGCTTAAGAAACTATCATCACATGAATACACATGAATAACCACCCTCAGGCCAAGAACTGAACATTAGCCACAATAAGTTATCATCATACCCGTTCCCAATTACTACCCAACTGCTCCTACCCAAAGGTGTCTTCTAACATTATAGATCACTTTTGCACATTTAAAGTTTACATCAATAAAATCCTAAGATTCATGTTGTTGCATACTATCTTACTTGGTATGTGAATATACTTTATTTATCCATTCAACTGTGAATGGACATTTGTGTTGTTTCCAAGTAAGAGCCAATAAAAATAATGCTATGATAAACTTTATCTGAATCTCCGGCACACACACAGAGCACATTTCTGCTAAATATTTAACTAGGAGTGCCAGCACTGGGTAATATGGTATAAATCACATTCAACTTAAATTCTTGGGATTAGATGTAACAATTTGCATTCCCACCAACAGTGTATAGGAGTTCTCCTAATATGAATCCTCACCAACATTTGGTATTGTTACTCTCCTTTTCAAAATTTCACCCATTTTGGTGAGAATCTTACTTTCCTTTAAATTGTATTTCCTTGATGAGTAATGAAATTGAGTAACTTCATAGTTTGATCTATTCAACACTCTTAGCTGCATTTTAGCAAGCTTTTTCTTACTAATCTGTAGAAATTCTTTGTATGTTCTGAATATAAGTACTTTGTCATTTATACATGTTGTAAAAAATCATTTCCTACTCTGTGACATACTTATCCCCCACATGGTATCTGTAAAAGGCATTCCTTTAACACTCTATATTGAGTGCATGGAGTAGTTTTCTTTGTATATATCCAGGCAGGGCTCCATATTATTTATTGATTCTGTGGCTTTTGGCTTTGCATCATTTTTGGAAGACTAGAAAGCATTATATCTTCAAATATGTTTTCCAGTCCCTTTTCTCTCCTCCCAATCTGGATCTTCAATTACATGTATGTTAAATCTTTCATTGTATTCAATGTCTCTTAAGAACTTTTTTTCCCCCACTGTTAAGCTTTAATTCAGGAATTTTTCTTTTGAAAATACCACCACATATACCCACACATATATATCATATATAGTTGACCTTGAACATGTTTGACCAGTCCAAGCCTACATATATAGATTTATTTAATACAGGAATGTACTTCTTCTTTCTTAACATTCTCACTTTCTTAATAACATTTTCTCTATACCTTACTTTATTGTAAAAATACAGTATATAATGCAAAAGACGTGTAGTCAACTGTTTATGTTATCAGTAAGACTTCTGGTGAACAGTAGACTATTGGTTAAGTTTTTGTGAGTCAGAAGTTATATGGGAGGGGCACATGGATGGCTCAGTTGGTTAAGCATCAGACTCTTGATTTCTGTTCAGATCATGATCCCAGGGTTGTGGGATCAAGTCCTACCTCAGGCACTCAGCACAGAGTTAGTTTGTCCATCTCCCTCTGCTCCTCTTTCTGTTTGCATGCTCTCTCTCTACCCAATATATAAATAAAACCTTTAAGAAAATTTATGAGGCAATATTTGACTGTGAGGTCGGTCAGCACCCCAATCCCTACATTGTTGAAGGTCAACCATATATTTTATAGTTATACAAATTCATTTACACTTGCATTCACATTGCATTTACATGTTTCTAGTTATGCCAAAATTATCAATCACATCTTTTAATATTCTAAACGTATATTAAGCATAGTTACTTTATAGCTTGTGTCTGGTATTTCAAATATCTAAAACACCTGTGGACCAGGTTCTATTTTCTGTTGTTGGTGGTTTCTAGTCATGTATTATATGCCCAAGTACGTCTGGTTATTGTTCTATGAGACATGAGACATTTAAATGAAAACATACAGAGATAATTTAAAACTCTAAGGTATGTCCTCTGCTCCAGGGACGAAAGGTTTACTTTGCTTCAGGCAGTCAGGCTAAGGTGCAGTAAAATCCCATTATCACCTTCTTAATCAGACTGAGACAATTACCAGTTGGGCTTTGGTGCTTCTGAAAGCTAGTTCTACGGCCATTTCACACTTCCTATCAAAGGAAGTCTCTTTGGAACTCAACTCAAAGTCCAGGAGTTTACTACAGTAACTCCTTTTTTTCGGGGCTCTAAATTTTGTCTCTCAAACCCTACATTATAATTAAAGTTCTTTTCCTAGGCTAAGCGACCACTTTCAGAATTGGCAAATGCCTCAAAAGGAAACACAGGCCCAAATGACAGGCTTACTTTATGGGGCTCCCCTCCTCTACTGGATCTGGACCCTGTAATTTCTCGTACCCTTCACAGCTCTTCAATATTTAGTATATAGGTGTATATTTCATACAACCTTTCCAGTTGTTCTCACTCAGATCATTCTCTGCCTGCCTGTACAATCACTCATCAATCTTCTTCAGGAGTTCCAGTTCATCTAACAACTTCTTAAATATGCACAGATTCTAAGACTTCAAGCTAACCTCTCTTCCTATTCTCATTTTAAGCAATCTTCTTGAACAACATTACACATATCCATACATTTAACAGCTGAGTTCCAAGAGAGAATCTTATAAATAAATGCTTAACACAAACTCTTAGCCAAGATTCATCCCGTATTTCCAATATTCATATCAAATTCCATGTCAAAAGCTGAACTTATACATATTTTCCCCCAGAAACTGTCTTTATTTTATAAGTCATACCTCTTTTCCCCATCCTCACAACCCTTGGGATGTACTAACATAAAACCTAAGCCACCTTCCTTATAGTAGAGCCTAATTATATGTCAACAGCTCTAGCTGGTAATGTAGTCGATTAACTCAAATCTATGCTACCTTCATATGATTATAACAAGTTAGTAAGTGCTCAACATTCTTTTTTTAAGACTTACAGGTCTTGAATTGAACATGTACCCAAAATTGGTCCAAGAAACTGAAAAGGACTTAAATTCCACAGCTATGGAGAAATATTCCTCTCTTTCCTATTAAATGGACAAGATATCAAATTGCCCTGATTGTCAGAGGTAGCATCCTTGTGATCTGAAGAAAAACCAACCTGAAGACAAGGTAGACACTAATGGAGAGAGATATAATCCAGGTCCAAAATGAAATTATTTGGTGGAGGGTCACATGACTCCTACCTCTAGACTTCCAATTATATGACACTGTTCCCCTATTGTTTCAGTTTGAGTAAAGATTTTCTATTTTCTATTCTTTGCTCTTGAAAACATTCCAATCCTTTTTACCCATACCACCACCACATGTATTCAAACAGCAAGAGCACAGTTTCAGAAAAACATACCTGAACATGTCACACCAGTTTTTTAAAGCTTTCCAATTACATAATAATTATGTTATAGGGTATATCTTATGCATTATATACTTACTTTGCAAGAAACTATAGCACTAATGCTGAATAAAATTCACACACACACACACACGCGCGCGCAAACAGACCTTTCACCCCATGAGGTTTAATCAAATGTAGGAGAAAGTAAATATACACAAAATATCTAAACTAATCTGTGACAATACTGAGAATTATCTACTTTTAGAGTAATAAAAGGCTATGTCAAGGAGGTGACATTAGCTGGACTTTTCAACCTAGAATCTGAAAAATGAGAAGGAATCTCATATAAAAAGATTCTGAGAGGGGTGCCTGGGTGGCTCAGTCAGTTAAGCGGCTGCCTTCTGCTTAGGTCATGATCGCAGGGTCCTGCGATTGAGCCCTACACTGGGCTCCCTGCTCAGTGGAAAGCCTGCCTCTCCCTCTCCCTCTGCCTGCTACTCTACCTATTTGTGCGCTCTCTCTCTCTCTCTGTCAAATAAATAAATAAAATCTTTAAATAAAAAAAATTCTGAGAGGAGTGTAAGACAAAGATGGAATTCCAAGGAAAGGATATTATACCATGTAAATGGGAGGGAAAAAAACTCATTCTATGAACATTATAGAGTGGGTGACCCTACTACACAAAATCAACAAGTAAAGTATGGAATATATTAGAGAACTCAACGAAGGGCCAGATCCCTCAAAACCTAGTAGGCTAAGCTAAAGCTAATGTGGTCAGAAAAGTCTTCTTTTGAGACTCTACTATACTATAAGCTAGAGGTTTTTTTTTTCCCAAATGCAACAGGAAGTATTCAAACCCAGTAATAAGTTCATGTCCCATGAGTCATAATACGACTGAAACATTTATATGAAACATGCACATACACACTTTATTTACATAATATAAATTCTGAAACCCTTATCACTACTTTAAATCTTTTTTGGAACAGGGCAAGATATAAACAAATAGTTAAATGCAAGTTCTTGCCATAGCACTGAAAGGCCTTATCAATCACACAAGTGATTCTTTTTTTGTCTTCAGATTAGAATCCCGTGGAGAGCTTAAAAAATACAACCTGAGTTCTACCCTATAAAAACTCTGGAAGTGGATCCTTGGCATCAGTGTATTTTTTAAAGTTACCCAGGTAATCCTGATATGCCACTAAGACTGGAAACAACTGTACCAAGCTACCCTTCTAGCTTGATTTCTCACAATTCCTCTAGTTACCTATAGCTATTTCCTGAATGCGTTATGCTTTCTCTCATTCTTTTCACATTCTCTTTCTGTGGTCAGGAATCACTTTCTCTTTTCTAGTCAACACATTATGCTTATTTTCTAAGTCTCTGAATAGTTACAATCTCCTCATTATCCTGCATATTAACCTGTCAACTAGCAACTGTCAGAATATCACTTGAAACAGGAAGAAAACAAACAGAAAAAAATTTAATCTTCCTAGTGACTGGCAGAAGCCAGCTGCCTAACATATACATACTGATTTTGCATAGTTTTTTTTTCTTTCCTCCAAATTTTGAGACTGAATGATTTTGCATACTGTTAATACATGTTTAACATCTGATTAAAAATCTGTTTCATGTGTGGGTTAAGTATAATAAAGAAAATGTGCTACTCCTTAAGAGGTCAAGATTATTTTTAGGTTCAAACTGGAAGGATTTTTTGTAGAACATTAGAGATAAGCACTATTTCCTTTTTGGTAAGCATACTCAATATATAATATAATAGCGTCCTGCCATAGCTCTCAACTCAAGAGTTTATGTACTACAGATTGTATCACAGATGAAAAGGCATTTGAGTTCAGTACCTCAATAACTACCATGAAAGGAGTCTTAAACACAAAGATCTTGATTTTAATTCCACACTAAACTGTACTATACCAAAGTTCCACAGCATATAATTTAAAAAGATATTTTCAATACTGATTTCCAAATCACTCCATAATATGAAGCCCTATCCATAGCCAATATCTGCACTGGAAAATCTACAACTTTTTATTACATTTCAATTTCATTAAATTATTACTCTGCATTCCTTTTATTGGCTCATAGGAAGAAGAGAACCCTCCTAAGCAAAGACATAAAGAAGACAAGACCTCAAGACTTCCATTTAGGGCAAGAGTTGAATCACATAACAAAACCTATGTTGCCAGCTTAGAATTCAATGTAAGGTAAAATTATCTCTCAAGAATGAGGAGAAAAGGGTGCGCCTGGGTGGCTCAGGGGGTTAAAGTCTCTGCCTTCGGTTCAGGTCATGATCCCAGGGTCACAGGATCGAGCCCCACATGGGGCTCTAGCCCCACATCGGGCTCTAGCCCCACATCGGCTCTCTGCTCAGCAGGAAAGGAAACCTGCTTCCTCTCTCTCTCTCTGCCTGCCTCTCCGGCTACTTGTGATCTCTGTCTGCCAAATAAATAAATAAGATCTTTAAAAAAAAAAAATGAGAAAACTATTTATTTCAAATGAACAAAACTACATCTTCCATTAAAGGAAATTATTTTAAAAATTATATATAGCTTATATATATATATATGATTTTATATAATAGTTCATAAGTTATAGTTTATATAAATGATTTTTATATATATACATATATATACACATACATACATGGGCAGAAAGTATGAAATGCAAACAAAGTAAGTACAAACAAAGCAGCAATGAGTATGAACAAATCCAAACACTGAAAGGGAATCAGCAGCATGCAGATGGTGGTTAAGCCACGAGCCTTTATATATATGGCTAAGCAATTAAGAATAAGACAACAAAAGATCCAACTCTAAAAGTCCTTATTCTTAGTTCAGTAACTGAACAAATGAATTAATGATGCTATTGGACCTTTGTGTGGTAACCAACAGCAGTCACACAACCTTCTGCGAGAGACAAAGTCTTACATAGTCAATAAAGTGTAACTTTTTCAAGGAGATAGGGTACAATTCATAATTCATTTTGCTAGGTTGAAAGTCCCAGTGATCAGCCAACTAGACCCTCAAAATCTGTAGTCTCCTGTATTAGCAGTGAATTCTTAGCATGTGAATACATTCTCCTACCAACAGTAACTTGTCCCCCTTTAATGCCAGACACAGAGACAGGAAAACCTCAAGAGGAACATCCACCAGCCCAACTCTCCCTTCCCATTCTGCTAATTACAAAACAATAATGCCATTATTAACATATTGGTGCTTAGTTCCTGCCTGGAGTTGTGTACCATGTGGTTCTGCTTATGAATCAACTGAAAATTAAGACAAATTCTGTCCTTTACACCTGCAGATATAGAAACTGAAAAAAAAAAAGTTCCTCAAGCAAATGAATACAGATTCACTGCCTCTATTAGTAGAAGTGTTAAACCAACCTGGGCTTTAGCAGCCATTCCTATGGATACTGGGATCACAAGGGAGAACATGTACATTAAGGTAACCATTTAAATGATTTTATAAGTCTAAGAGCTTCACTTACATTCTCTCCTACACATTTACATGTCTCTCTGTCTGGCACTCCAAAGTATCAGTTGCTCCCTTCTTTTCATACATACTCCATAGCAAGAATACAAGTCCCTGAGAGTGAAGTGGGCTACTGAAAGCTATATCCAAGAAACTTTTAACAAAAAGCAAGAGAAAAACTTGGGCTCCAAAGTGTTGGTGTTTTTCTTCTTATGAAGCGCACTATGGCCACCATTCAGGTACCTCCGAGAAAATAGGGGGCAGGAGACTACTAAGCAGGTTTGAGAAAATAAAAACTACATGGTGGCCTGAGGCAGGGAATAAGCAGTCACAATTTATTCTTAAGATTTGAAAAGTATCTCTTGAGATGATGGGGAGTCACTGAAGAGTCAAAGGTAGTAGGGTAATCAGGTTCATGTTTTCCTAAGATTTTTGTATTTATTTTCCAGAGAGAGAAAGCATGCACACACAAGCAGGGGGAGTGGCAGACAGAGGGAGGTTCCCTGCTGAGCATGAAGCCCAATGTGGGCCTCCACCCTAGAACCTTGGGATTATGGCCTGAGCCAAAGGCAGTCACTTAACTGACTGAGCTACTCAGGTGTCCCAGGTTCATGCTTTCTAGTAGCTCCTTTTTCCCCTCTGCTCAAGACAGCAGAGATTTTTAAAGTGTATCTTCTGTAGAATTAAGATCCTAACAGAGATAAAAGTCATGGACAGACATACTGGTAGAATATACTGGCCTCAACGTCTGTTGAGGGTGGAAAAAGGGTAGAACATTGTGTTTAATTTTATTCAAAAAGATATGACCTCCCTGATATGAGGAAGTGGTGATGCAACATGGAGGCTTAAGTGGGTAGAAGAATAAATGAAACAAGATGGGATTGGGAGGGAGACAAACCATAAGTGACTCTTAATCTCACAAAACAAACTGAGGGTTGCCGGGGGGAGGGGGTTTGGT